>NC_069389.1:91347192-91695192 GCF_027475565.1 Acinonyx jubatus
GCACGGGCAGCGCAAAGCCTGACAGGAGACTCAAATCCACGAACTGTGAGATCATGACCTGAGCCAAAGTCGGACGCTCAACTGACTGAGCCACCCAGGCGCCCCATGTCTGAGCCATAACAGGTTGTGGAAAGCCCCGTGGACAGGGTGTACTATACTCGATGTACTTCTTAGAAAGTTTCTCTTATTTCCTTAGGCTTCTCAAGCTGTTTATGTTGTTGGAAAGTTACTATTCTTCGTGTGGGTGGCAGGCTTACCAGCTCCCAGTTGGTGTTTCCCACTGGTTTGATTACTCTAACCTGGAGGCAGAATTCACCAACAGACATTTGCAGGGTTTGACCTTGTAGGGGAACAATACCCAGTATGTTCTCTGGTATTGGAAATAAAAACCTCGCATTCTTGGGCCTGGGCAGGAGAATGCCCAATCTACAGTGTCAGAAAGACCTTCCTGACCATAACTATTTGCCATCCATAACCATCATGGCACTTAAGGGGGCCAGAAAACTTCTGGGGGCGACCGTGCATTAGAGTACATTCAACTCGGTTATACACCAGAGCCATCACGTTTTCTTTATTTCTGGAGGATCCGTGAACAGTGAGCTCAACATGAGGCCTCTGATCGCCTCCAATGACCCTCACCTAAAGGCAGTTTTGGCCTGCGTCCTATACCCAGAGAGCGGAAGGCATTTGCCCCAAATACGACTATATCTCTGAAGGCTGTTGACTATAAGGGCAGCTGGGGCAAGTCTAAGCTGCTGTTCAGATTTTAAGGCTTTCTACCGACCAACCAACACACTGTTAGGTTGTTGGTAAATCTGTTCAGCTGGGGTACCTGCAGTGATAAGATCACAACACATTTGCTTCCTGGTTATTCTTACTAAACCTTCCCAGCCACCTAGGGTAGCATCTTGACTTTGTGAGCTTTCCTTCTATTTGGGGCCTTTCCCACAGCCCGTATCTGTTCCTAGAATCTGTCACTTTCCCCCAGATCAGCAGTGGATTGCCCAACATCATAAATGTCCTGTCCCACAACTGAGCTCAGCATGGATTATCAGCAGTCCGTATCACGCGCTGGGGGTAGACTGGAGAACCTTGACTTCCATTCCTGCAGTGAATGTGGCCCCATCAGGGTCTTTGGAGAAAGGGGCATAGGCTGCCTGTCTCATTCTCACCTCTCTAAGAATTCGCTTTACCTTCTGTATAGATGCTCAGGGTCCCACATTCCCAGGGAGAACCCCCTCTTTGGGCCAAGCCTCCCTGAAAGATAGAACGATCCAATCTATAGGAGAATGAGTACCTTGAACCCCCAGCTGGAGGGCAGGGCATGTGTTGATGTTGCTTATCCTCTCTGCCTCCTGCTTGGTCAGAGAAATGCCATCGCCCCCATAGTACTAACCACACCTAGATACTTCCCCTGGCCTCTTGCTGGAACTTGACAACTATATCAATACGTTCAGCTGAAGCACCTTCACTCATCATGAACATTTCCTGAAACAGGGGCTGCCCCACTGGCTGGAGTTGCTGTTCCGGTACTTTGCTTTCCTTTGTATTAGAGGTTGGACGGCTCCAGGCTTTTTGTCTGTTTCACTGTCAAATCTCGACGTCTTCCTCTTCGCTCTCTTCGTTTTCCCAGGGACTCCACCTCGTAACACCCTGATCAGGCTTTGCCACAGGCATTCAGATCTTAACTTGAGGTATCTCGTGCCCTCCTAGCTTGGACTAGACCTTGGTGCCTAGAGACATTCAAGTCCACGACCTACCGGGACACTTGCTTACAGAACTGGCAAGAACTTACATGGAATCTGCTCCAGAATGCTACGACATTTCAACATCTCTACTGGATGCTTCCAGGAAGAATTTTGCAGGGCTTTAAGTGTCAAGGATATGTGTTCTCGGTCAAGCATTGGAATGTGGAGTTTCTCCAGTGATCAGTCTCCTGACCCCATCCTGGCTCTCTCCTGCTCGCTTTCTTCCTCTTTCTGATCTGTGGCTTTTTTTTTTTTTTAAGCTTTACAACTATTTTTTAACAATAAATACTCAAGGGGAGCAGAATATGCCACCTCCAAATGTGTCACTTTGGCATGTGGACCGTTTGGAGCTGAAGGCAACCTAGGCCCAGCAGACTCAGGACAAACTTTATCAGTCCCTTCACTACCTAAAAGGATTTAGATAGGGGGCCTGTACTGGAAAGAGTGCTGTTCCCAGAGATCACTTTCTTTTTTTTTTTTTTTTTTTTTTTTTTAAATGAGAAAGACTTACCTGCATGGCAGGGCAAACATCTGATTACCAAACATCTGCTTTTCTCATCTTCCTGTGAACTATTCTCCTCCCCTGTGAAGCGACAGACCCCTATCCCAATCCTTAGCTCAGAATGGCATAGAAAGCACAACTGTCCAGCTTGTCCTGGGGTCTCACATTTTTATGGAGCTCCTGTATGTGCAAAATTTCTTAGTCTGTCCCATGCCAATTGGACTGTTAGACTAGCCAAAGAACCTAGAAGGCAAGAAGGGAAAATTTTTCTCCGCCCCTACCATGCAATCGGTATTGCGGAAAGCAATACATGATAAAATTTTCTTGGGATTTTTTTTCGGCCATTTTGTAGCGCTATAATCTGTACATCTGGGGCTGGGAGTAGGCGTGGGGATTCACTGCAAACAGACAGGAGGGAAGTTTGGGGGTGAGAGAAATGTTCTAAAATGGAATTGTGGTGATGATAGCACATCTCTATCAATCCACTAAAAATTATCACGTTATACCCTTATAATAAGTACCCGTATTATTTTGAATGGATGCTCTGTGAACAGTGCATCCAAGCAGGTAACAAAAACAAGGACACCACAGTGAGTTTGGCCACCTCTGGGCAAACTACAACCCACGTTGCCCCTGAAGCTTCATGAGAGACTGGACCTCGTATCTAGATGGAAACTAGGGATTTGGGCAATTCTATTGGTTTTTCCAAGACACTTTGAGTTTTTCACCCTATCATTGCTGGGTTTTGGAATAAACTAAATCACTCAGCTCCCTCCTTGTCCTGATGCCCCAATTCAGAAATGACAGTTCAGAATATGGCCTCTTTAGTAATGGGAGTAGAGGCCAAGTGCCCTGTAAATGCCTCTCCTGAAAGCAGCGGCGAAGCACACGCTTGCATATCTGTGCGACTTCTCAGTCCCTCTTCCTGGTGTTCCAAGATGATCCCACAGGCTAGAAGGTGTCTCAAGGAGCTGTGGCCTCAAGAGAAAGGCACAGGCTCCTTTATTTTGTTGTAGAAAGCACTCTGTGGTTCAATGTGGGGAAACGTTTGCTCATTACCCTGCCACAAGGCAATCCATGGCCCTTCTACCCCCAAATGTACACCATTTTCCCAGAAGCAACTAAAGAATGATTCAGAAATCACATATTTCTTACAGATGGCTTACCAGCTGAAGTCAGTGGGTTTATGCCTAAGTCTTCCCGCTGTTCACTAACCAGCAGTTAAGAGAAGCTTGATAGCTCAATGAAACGAGTAGCAACAAAAGAAATGGTAGACCAGAGAGAGAACCAGAAACAAACAACCCAAACGGGCTCTGGTAAGATTATACTCATTGCTGGAGGTCTGGAAGTCTGTGTGTTGATTGTAGGCTGGCTGCATCCACTCAAGAGCTGC
The DNA here is from genome assembly GCF_027475565.1 of Acinonyx jubatus. Lineage (NCBI taxonomy): Eukaryota > Metazoa > Chordata > Mammalia > Carnivora > Felidae > Acinonyx > Acinonyx jubatus. Next base: position 91,350,836 of record NC_069389.1, read on the forward strand.
TAGTCTGTGGCTCCACATGGGACAGAACTGAAAGCTTTCCCCCAAGCCACACACAGATCTATCTGGGAAGGGTGTTAAATTCCACTGCCTCAACGGACTTAAGCACAAGCTATAACAAATCACCGGCAGAACACTAAGCTACACGAACCCACGGATAACTCCTAGGAAGGCAGACTTAAAAATAAAGACAAGGGGAAGAAACAAAATTGTGTCGTCAGAGGCTGCACACTGTGGAGGAAATAGGTTTCTCAGAATTGGGCCAGACAGGCCATTACGAAACAAATAAAAAATAAATAAATAAATAAATAAATAAATAAAACAAGCCCTAATGGGTAATCAGAATCCAGAGTTGCTAATATATCATCATATATTATCTAAAATATCCAGCTATCCATAGAAAAATATAAGACATGCAAAGACACAAGATGGTGTGACCCATGTTCACACACGCAAAAAGCAGACAATAGAATTTGATTCTGATGGGGCCCAGGTCGTAAACTCACATTTCATGGGATCGAGCCCCAGATGGGGCTCCATGCTGACACGGAAACTGCTTGGGATTTTCTCTCATTCCCTCTCTCTCTGCCCTTCCCTGCTGGTTTTCTCTCACACACAAATAAAATAAACTAAATATATATATATATATATATATATATATATATATAATTTATAATTTATCTTTATATAACACACATATATACACGTATACATGTATGTATGACATGTGTATTATTATGAGACTATAATAGAGTGGGTGTTTCAGCCATGTCAGAGAAGTCAGAGACAAAGAAATGATATAATCAGGTTTTGATAGTATTATCAAATTTGATTTGATTTCTCAATTTTTGATTAAGTGTTTCATAAAATGTGTTTAGAAATCATCTTCCTGAACCATATCTCCAGAACAGTTTGAATAACAAAGGTAGATCTTTCCTTGAAGCTTGGAAAGTCTGCACTTGGAAAACAAGGTCGAAGGGTTATAAAATCTTGCCCTGGGGATTTTCTTTGGGGTTAGAAGGAAATCTCATTGCCAACCTTCTTAATTTCTTCCCATGGTAATTTATCCCTTCTTATGTTCTATCTCTTCTAGAAGCAGTTTTGATTTCAAATTACTAATTTCTTTTCACTTGTAAATATATTTGCATAAATGTAGTAAAATACTTCTATTTCTTTTCATTTTTACCTATGGTTGTTTCCCCATTCTTAGTCCTAATTAAATGTATTAATGCTTTCTAAATAAATTTCCTGATTATTTCAGACAGCTTGCAACTCTTTTTTTTTTTAATTTTTTTTAATGTTTTTATTCACTTTTGAGACAGAGAGAGACAGAGCATGAGCAGGGGAGGGGCAGAGAGAGAGGGAGACACAGAATCTGAAACAGGCTCCAGGCTCTGAGTGGTCAGCACAGAGCCCGACGCAGGGCTCGAACTCACGGACCGTGAGATCATGACCTGAGCCGAAGTCGGACGCTTAACCGACCAAGCCACCCAGGCGCCCCGAATGTTTATTTATTTATTTTGAGACAGAGAGATTATGAGCAGGAGGAGGAGCAGAGAGAGAGGGAGAGAGAGAGAGAATACCAAGCAGACTTCGACCTGGGGCTTGAACCCAGGAACTGTGAGATTGCGAGATTGCAACCTGAGCTGAAATCAAGAGTCGAGCACTTAACTGACTGAACCACCCAGGCCCCCGGGCACAATGCTTTCTGTTTCATTGTCAAGCTTGTTCTCATTGGGAATCCTTCTGGATCCCATTTTAGTTATTATGCATTCCCATCATTGAATATCTTATCAAAATCTGAAATACCTCTCTTCTCTATGTTCCCCTCCATCTAATTCACTATTTATAAAATGAAGGAGATAAAAATTTCAAAACACCAAGAAACAGCTGTCAAAGAGTTTCTATATAGCTCCCTTTATTTTTTACCAAATATAATATTAATGGTCAAATATTACTTGCAATGATTTTCAGATATCTGTTAGTGAAGTCTCTTTCTTTGTGGGGTTTTTTTTTCCGGAAGTCAAAATAGTTTTATATCTCTTCCAAATGGAAGGGAGAAAAAAAAAAGGCAAACCCAAAGTCAAGCTTCACAGACATATAATGGTAACTGCTTTGGAAGGGAAAATTGTCCTAATCTCTACCTTTGTTACCTTTCCTGAGGCAATACTAATTGACAGTAATGAAATTCATCTCCATTCAAGGCATTAAAAGATTTTCTTTTCCTTTTCTATAATACAAACATTAAAAAATTGTATGCACCGGGACACTTGGGTGGCTCAGTCGGCTAAGCCTCCACCTCTGGCTCAGGTCATAATCTTAGTTCATGGGTTCGAGCTCCATGTCGGGCTCCGTGCTGACAGCTCAGAGCCTGGAGCCTATTTCAAATTCTGTGTTCCCCTCTTTCTGCCCGTCCCCTGCTCACGCTCCGTCTCTCACTCTCAAAAATAAATAAACACTAAAAAAATTTTTTTTAAGTTATATGCACCAAAAAAAGTTGCATGCATACATAGTTTCTGAGCAATGAGATATATAAACATGTTGCAGATTAATATATGTATCCATTCACTGCTGGTATTTACAACCTACATAAATCACCTCTCTCTCTCTCTCTCTCTCTCTCTCTCTCTCTCTCTTTTAGTTTATTTGCTTTTTTGAGAGAGGAGAGCACAGAGTGAGAGGGAAAGAAAGAATCCCAAGCAGGCTATGCACTGTCAGCTCAGAACCCAATGTGGGGCTAGAACTTATGAACTGTAAGATCATGACCTGAGCCAAAATCAAGAGTTGGACATTAGCTGATTGAACCACCCAGACACTTCTGTAAATCATCTCTTGAGATTGAATGGACAGATACTTCTAGTATTCTACTCTAGAACACTAATGACAGTTCATCAATCCCATATCTTCTTAAGAGAAGGAATGACTTTTACATGGCCAACTTCCCCAAACCATTTAGCCTGCAAGTAGGATTATTTAAGGGTCTTCTGAAAGGTTATGTCTTATGATGAAAGATGTGGCCAACTCCTCGGTGTGCTGATGTTGATGGGTTTGCTATCCACCCTCCCCAAGAAATTAGCTTTTATTGTTCTTTTCCTCCTTTCTAGAATTGCCTCCTTTTTAGACTTTCCTTTTGCAGGCTTTGGATATGAAGGTAGTGGCAGTACCCCTGTATTTGGTCACATTTTTTCTGTGTCTTTTTACAGATTTGAGCTTCTTGTTGGCAAACTTCTCTACCATCAGGGAGGAAGAAGTTCCTCTGTCCTTCAAGGTTCTTATTGCTGTACTAAGAATCAAAATGACATGAGACAGATTAACAAGAGAAAATCAAATTTAATTTCATACAGATAGAAATCCACACAGACATGGAAACTCCAAAGCCAGTCAGGTAAAATGAGGTAAATATGTCATTTTGAACTAAGGAGAAGGGGGTAGGGGCCTGGAGTCAGAGAGAAGGAATGTAGTTCACAGACAGATGAAAAAGAGTAGGGGCGTCTGGGTGGCTCAGACGGTTAAGCGTCCGACTTCAGCTCAGGTCATGATCTCACACTTTGTGAGTTTGAGCCCCACATCGGGCTCTGTGCTGACAGCTCAGAGCCTGGATCCTGCTTCGGATTCTGTGTCTCCCTCTCTCTTTGCCCTTTGCCCATTCATGCTCTGTCTCTCTGTGTCTCTCAAAAATGGATAAAAGTTAAAAAAAAATTTTTTAAGAAGAAAATTCACCACAAGACATTATGTATTTGATCATATTTTGTATTAATTTTTTTTCAACGTTTTTTATTTATTTTTGGGACAGAGAGAGAGAGAGCATGAACGGGGGAGGGGCAGAGAGAGAGGAAGACACAGAATCGGAAACAGGCTCCAGGCTCCGAGCCATCAGCCCAGAGCCTGACGCGGGGCTCGAACTCACAGACCGCGAGATCGTGACCTGGCTGAAGTCGGACGCTTAACCGACTGCGCCATCCAAACGCCCCATATTTTGTATTATTATAAGGAAAATAATTAGAGAAGTTACAAGAAATGTATTGATACCTTTTTAGATAAGCATAGTAAATATAAACCACATTGAGTGTTGTAAAAATGAACTAAAAAAAGAGATGTGCACAGAATTATACAGTTGTTGGGGAGGAAGAATTTCTTCTGCCCTTAAAAGTCCTTCTAGCTGGACTAAGAACCAAATTGACAGGAGACAGATTAACGGAAGAAAATCAAATTTAGTTTTGTACATACTGGGAATCCACACACATGTGAACTTCCAAAGACAGGCAACATGAGGCTTATAAAACCTCCTGAGCTAAGGTGAGGGGTAGGGATCTAGGGATCCAAAGGGGAGGGAGACCATCAGGAGGAAGATGAGGAGAGATGTTTGGAAAACCAAGGTCGCCCTGTTAACCAGATAGGTTTCTTAGGTTAAGAGGAATCCTGTTAATAGCTCTCTTCCTTGTACAGGCAGGCAGCTGGGTGGGGGATAAAGAGTTTTTCCTGAATCTGCCGGGTTTTGATTGGTTTTAACTCAAAACAACATTTATGCCAAAGTGGTCCATCTTGGGGTGGCCTGCCCTTGGCCCCTACACAGTCATAAATTTGTTGACCGTCATAAATTAATCTTTTCTTAATCTCTTAGAGAAAGCTGGCAATTCAAAATAGGATCGCTGAAACACATGTGACGTGATTAACCACGTACCTTTGCTGTTCCTTTTATTGATTAAACAAACCATTGGAATTCCTGGAAGCGTTTGTCTGAATTATCTTCAAACTACTTCGAGGCTTTCACTGGGGGGTAAGAGTCAACTACAATAACCTCTGGCATTGTTTGAACACCTTCCACGTGAGTTGTAGGAAAAATTAATAGTGTGAAAATTCATAAAGGGAAACCTCACTGAAATGCAGCACGGAGGGTTCTCATGCCCCGTCGCTCATCATCAAGTGTAAATCCAATAGGAGAGAGACCTTTGCATGTGGATACTATTTTAACACCCAAGCAGGTGGAAGAAAGCTTTTCTTCTTGCCCAGCAACAGCCCAGCCAATGAGAGACCATCACAACTCAGCCAACTAGAAGCTACCATGCTTCAAAATCTCAGTTTACTCCAATGGACTTTGTGTCTGTAACAGCCCTTCTTAATGTCCCCCTTTCCTTTACAAAAGAGCACGCCCCTTCCTTGTTGTCTACTTGCCTTTGGGTTTGCACGACTTTGCTTGTCCCAGATCACAATTCTTTGCTATTCTCAACTAAACTCATTGTTTGCTGGTAAAATAACTGACAAATTTTTTTTTTTTTTTTGAGGTTAACATTACTTGGTGATCAGAAGTGGGATCCACAGAAGACTCCTAACAGCTCTGAGACTGGTGGGCAAACAGGGGACGGTACCCACAAAGCCAATTAAGCTCACTGCTTTCTTGCTGACCCTGGGGTTTGAGGGTGAGTTTTTGCCTCGGTTTTGAGCCGCATACTTCGTGTTTGAGGTCTCCAGGCTTGATTTGGGACTTGTTTTAAGGCCTTGTTTATGTTTTTTGTCCTTTTTTTGGTTTTGTTTTATCGCAGAAAGTACTCATTAAGCCTTCGATTTGACTCCTTTTCAGAAGCAGATGGTTCCTATTGGAAGTGTGCCGGTTGGAAATACATAGGCCTTTGCTCTGACTCCCTTTGGGGATCGGACCGTTCCAGTTGGAACTGTGCCTTTTGGAACTAGTTTAGCCTTTAGTTAGACTCCTGTTTGGGACCAGATTCTCCTTACTGGAATTGTGCTAGCCTGAGGACTGACTCCTTTCGGAACAGGACTGTTCTATTGAAATTCTGCTGGCCTTTGGTCTGATCCCTTTGGAACCAGACTATTTTAATAATACCTAAACTGGGATGTTTAGGAATTTTCTAGTTATTCTAAAGTAAAACCTCTAACAAATGGGATCCCAGTCATCAGAATGCATTCAGGGTGCCCCTCCCTACTGGGACTCTGCCAGGTATTAGGTTTAAAAATTATGGTCTCTCCATATGCACACTTATAACTAAATAGACTGCCTTAAGCAGAAGTTATTTAGAACTTCAGTGGCCATTGTGGGGAACTTTCCATCTCTTCAAAATTGTTTCACTCAAAATTAAATTTGAAGGCCATGCCTCCTTAAAAAAAAAAAGAAAAAAAAAAAAAAACCCAAACAGGATGCTTATTTTAAATGGTACCTTGAGGATTCCAGATGTTTTCAGGATTCTAACTTTACTTCCTTGCAAAACACTATTTCTAAATTAAGTGAAGCAAGCAAACAATTGAAAAAAGTCAAAATAGCTTCAGAGGCCTCTTTTTCCTCTCCCGTCTTCTTTATCTGCTGATACGTGGCTGCCATCTTGTGCTCAGGGACCACCTCTGGGACATCATTTCTGAAGAACTTACTTTTTTCTCCAAATCTCTCCTCTGTTCCTCCTCTCCTGAACCTATTAAAAACTGCTTCTTCATTAGATGTTTTAACTGCTGCACAAGGTGGAACTTGTGCTCTCATAAAAACAAAATGCTGTGTATACATTCCAGATTGCCACAGAAACATTTCTGGATTTCTAACTGACATTAATACTCAAATTGGCCCTTTAAACAATCCCTGTCTTTCCTTTAGTGATTGGTTAAACCCTTGGAGGATTTTTGTCAACTACCAAAAGACTTCGCTTTCTTGTTATTCTAATTATGTTTTGCTATCTTCTCCCATGTCTGCCTGGTACCAAGACTCCATCACTATAATAACTTCAAGCCAACAAATGATCCTTTCTACTCAAGGAGGTTCATATATGTCGTCCATGTTGGATTCAGGTCCCTCTGCCTTTTGTAACTCCCCTGTACCTTCCCCGACTGACCAATATTGACCCATAGGTAAGAGCATCTCCACACACCTACCCAGCCACTACTGAAGATGAGAACTTCTTCCTTCAACAACTTTAAAGATTTAAGGGTCAAAATTATTCAAGGGGGATATGATGAGGGAGCCTAAGACAAGCTGAGGGCAAAAGCGCAAGCTGCCACACTGCCCCTCCCCCCAGGTGGGATCTGTGTGACATTCCTCAGGCACTCCTGGCTGCCCGAGAACAAAGGAAAGGAAACAAATGTTTAACTGCTAGAGATCAGTTCATGCAAGACATGAGCCCCCATCAGTTGACAAATACCTTAGTAAATTATAAGAAAAAGGCAATCTTATCAATAGCCTAATCTCCAGAAACCTATAGACTCAGTTTCCTGGATCCCATAATATCACCCGCCCCTCCCCCCTCCGTAGTGGTAGTGATGTGGAGAACAAAGGCAGAAGGAAATGGCAGATAAAATTAAATTTTCTTATAACCTGCAGCCCATTGACAAATACTTGAGGCAAATACAGAGTATAACATTTCTCCAGGAAGCCCCTACTGTCTTGATGTTAATGCTTCGCTAGAGGGAAAAACAACCTTAGTTTAACAATAGCTTGGCCTCCGGTAATCTGAGTCTTTAGCATGGGAAGATCCCTTTAAGAAACTTCCTCTTAACTCCATCTCCCCCAACTCCATAGTGTATAACAAGTCGCTCTTCACAACCCCAGTGCAGCCCTTTCTGCCCACTGGTCCTGTCACTGTGCTTTAATAAAATCACTTTTTGGCACCAAAAAAAAAAAAAAAAAAAGCCTCTTTAAAGTTAAACCTTTTGAGGATCTAAATTAACCTCAAGTCTCTTACGTTCCCTGGACTGAGGCCAAATTGTAAGCCATAGTTACAAGGTTTTCTAAAGTGACTGAGGACCGCCCCCCCCCCCCCACACACATAGATTTGCAGAAGGATAGAGGTTTGTCCAGAAACTTCAAGCAATAAATGACACTGTTGTCCCTCAGCCCCCTGTTGTTCCCAACCTCCATACACTCCTGACATCCATTTGCACTGAAAGCAAGTCGTTCGCTGAAATCGATGTATGCAGTGCGTTTTTTAGTATTTCAGTTGAGAAGGGTAGCCAGTAGCTTTTTGCTTTCACTTGGGAAGAACAGAAATACACCTGGACAGTAATTCCCCAGGGTTTCACAGAGTCCTTCCTACTTTTCACAAAACTTAGAAGCTGATTTGCCCAATACAAACATTGCTACAAGCTCTGCGTTGTTATAATACATAGATGATCTGCTTCTCTGCTCCCCTTCTCAAACCTCTTTAGAGGAAGGCAGCCTCCAATGGGAATGAAATTAAACATGGCTCCTGTGTCCAAAATTTATTAGATACCGTACTCCAGTCAGCTGCTCTGGCTATTAAGATTCCTGGGCATGCCAGACCTGGCTCCCCAGAGGCCAAAGTAATCCACCTTGCTATTTCCACCAAAAGTGCTGCTATGAAGGCAACCAACAGGTAAACCTCTGTCATGGTCCAAAGGGATGGTCTCCCAAATGATACATTTTGGAAACATTGACAAAAAAATGCCCAACAATGGTCCTAGAAAGGAGAAACACTACTAGAAATCTAACACTTGTTGGCTCAGCAAGAAGACAAATCCTGTGGGGCACCTGGGTGGTTCAGCTGGTTAAGCATCTGAGTCTTGATCTTGGCTCACGTCATGATCTCACAGTTTGTGAGTTCAAGCCCGACGTCAGGCTCCTCGCTGACAGCGCTGAGCCTTCTTGGGATTCTGTCTCTCCCTCTCTCTGCTCCTCCCCTTCTCTCTCTCTCAAAATAAATAAGTAAACTTAAAAAAAGAGAGAGAGAGAGAGAGAGAAATCAGGTTTGGACCAAATAACAACCACCACCCCAATCAAGATGGCGTATATTGTAAAATAACAATCAAGATAAGTGCATTTTCAGAAGAGAAAAAAATATGTATTTGGAGGAATAAATGAGGAAAATCATTCAGGAACACAATGGGGACAAAAGAGCAATAGGAGATTGTAGCCTTCCCAAATAGTAAAACGTATAGTCTCTATAATTAAGAGAGTGGTAAGGTGGTTCAGTTGGTTAGGCGACCGACTTCGGCTCAGGTCATGATCTCACAGTTTGTGAGTTCGAGCCCCGCGTCAGGTTCTGTGCTTATAGCTCAGAGCCTGGAGCCTGCTTTGGATTCTGTGTCTCTCCCTCTCTCTGTCCCCTCCCCTGCTCACATTCTGTGCCTCTCTGTCTCTCAATAATAAATAAACGTTAAAAAAAAATTTTTTTTAAAAGAGAGTGGTAAACTGGCATAGAAAAAAACAAACAATGGAATTTAGAAAATTCAGAAATAGACTCAACGGTGCATCGAAATTCAGTTGGAAATCAGACAGGAAAGATGAATTTCTTAATAAGTGGCAGGAGGAATAGCTCAATTTCCATAATGAAAACAAAATTGTTTCCATTGATCACAACATACATGCAAGTATACAAGAAAACACGGAGGCGTTTTACTATCACCTGGAATTAGGAAAAAATGTTCAATTCTGGCTCATAATCCAAACGCTATATGATAGACAATAAGTAATTCTGATTATTTTTTGAATTTACATGAAAAGAAACACCCTAAGCAAAATTAAAAAGACTAATGTAAACTTGAAAATAATATTTTCAATCTGTATGATGAAGAAAGACAAGCTGTCCTATCTAAAGAGCTTCCCAATATTGAGGGAAAAAACACAATTCTGTAGAAAAACGGGCAAAAGATACATGAACAGAGAGTTCACAGAAAGAGAATACAAATGGTCCTTAACCATATGAAAAGAACTTCAAATTTGTTCATATAGAAATTCAAGTTTTCAGATTCTGTGTCTCCCTCTCTCTGTCCCTTCCCTGCTCATGGTCTGTCCCTCTCTCTCTCAAAGATAAATAAGCATTTAAAAAAAATTTTTTTTAAATTGGGGTGCCTGGGTGGTTCAGTCAGTTAAGCATCCGACTTCGGCTCAGGCCATGATCTCTTGGTCTGTGAGTTCAAGCCCCATATCGGGCTCTGGGTTGACAGCTCAGAGCCTGGAGCCTGCTTCAGATTCTGTGTCTCCCCCTCTCTCTCTGCCCTTCCCATGCTCACGCTCTGTCTCTTTCTCTCTCAAAAATAAATAAACTTTAAAAAAATAGAAATTCAAATTATATTTTGAGTATGGAAGATTTCAAACATACTAAAATAGAATTACACAGTGAACCCCATGTACCTATCGCTCAGCCTCCTAAGTTATAGAAATGCAGTGGTGTATTCTGTAAATAAGCCATCCAGATCAACCCACATCTCCAGTTCCAGGGGACTGAAACAAACATTTCTCCAGGAATGTTGATGATTGAAAACGGTGAGCTGAGTCCCTCTCCAGGAACAGTTCTCAGCTTAAGAAAGCAGCCGTGTTCAATATTATGTCCCCTTTGTGAGGGCAGCCTGCATCCGATCGTGGTCAGTGAGAAAATACAAAGGCCTGACCCTTTGCTTCAAATCGAGACATCTCTTCTAGTTAACCTCAGCTCTGGAATTCTCTCTGGGATCTGCTGAGGGCCCTTGTTCATGCACATCAAATTTTAACGTCTCCCTTGGCCCAACACCACTTCGATCAAATCAGAGTCTGTTTCCTGGAGACCTGACCTGTAACAAATTTGAATCAAAATACATTGAGAAGTCATTTCTCACCTATTGGATTGGCCAAAAATCTAAGAATTTGACAACATACTCTGTTGGCAAGGCTGTAGGGGTAAGGCATTTCTATGTTGCTAGTGAGGAAGGAAAACGACACATTTTTAAGTAAAAACAACAGACTGCCAAACAATGTACGTAATATGTCACCTTTTATCTAAGAAAGGGGAAATACAAATGTATGTATGTTTTTGCTTGTATTAAAACAGTGCTGAAAGAATTAAAGAAGGCTTAAATAAGATGGAAAGATATATTACATGTTTTGTAATGTTTATTTTTTTATTTTGAGAGAGAGAGAAAGGGTGCACACGCACTCACGAGCCAGGGAGGGGCAGAGAGAGAGGCAGAGAGAGAATCCCAAGCAGGCTCCATGCTGATCTCATGATCGTGAAATCATGACCTGAGCTAAAATCAAGAGTCGGATGCTTAACAGACCGAGCCGTCCAGATGCCCCAAGAGATACTATCTTTACGGTTGAGGAAGACACAATATGGTAAAGATGTAATTTCTCTCCAAACTGATCTATAAATTCAATACAATGCCAAATGAAACCCCAAAAGCCTTTCTGTGGAATGTCACAATCTGACCCTAGAATTTATACAGAAATGAAAAAGACCTAGAATTGCCAAAACAACTTTGAAAAATAACAGATTTGGAAGACTAACACTGCCACTTTTTAAGGCTTTATTATAAAGCTACAGTAATCAAGACAGTGGTCCTGTCAGGAAAATAAACAGATCAATGAACAAAATTAAAAGTATAGAAGTACACACGCATCCATATGGACAACTGATTTGTGGCACAGACTCAAACACAATTTAGTGAAGAAATTACAGTCTTTCCAAGAAATTGTTCTGGAACGATTGCATATTCACATAGAAAAAATTAACCTCAATTCATAATGTACACCACCTAGAAACGTTAAATCATTAACCAAAGTGTAAAACCTAAAAATATAGGGGCTCCTGGGTGGCTCAGTCGGTTGAGCATTCAACTCTTTTTTTTTTTTACATTTTATTTTATTGTTGAGTGACAGAGAGAGATGGAGCGTGAGTGGGGGAGGGGCAGAGAGAGAGGGAGACACAGAATCCGAAGCAGGCTCCAGGCTCTGAGCTGTCAGCAAAGAGACGGACGTGGGTGGGGTTTGAACCCATGGGCCATGAGATCATGACCTGAACCGAAGTTGGACCTTAACCAACTGAGCAACCCAGGCGATCCAAAAAACAACCCAATTTTTAAAAAGACAAAAGGTTTGAACAGATCCTTAACCAAAGAAGATACATACTGTTCACAGATGACATGACCGTGTATGTAGAAAACCTAAGAGTTGACAAAAATCTCCTGGAACTAATAGAAGTATAGGAAAGGTACAGAACACAAGGTTAATATAGAGATATCAATTGTTTTTCTATATATCAGCTATGAACAAGTGGAATTTGAAATTAAAAAAGCAATACCATTTACGTTAGCATCCCCCAAAATGAAATACTTAGGTATAAATCTAAGAAAATATGTATAACATCTATATGAGGAGGGGTGCCTGGGTGGCTCAGTCAGTTAAGCGTCTGACTCTTGATTTCAGCCCAGGCCATGAGCTCACAGTTCATGAGTTCAAGCCCCATATTGGGGTCTGCGCTGGCAGCATGGAGCCTGCTTAAGATTCTCTCTCCCTTTCTTTCTGCCTCTTCCCCACTCATGCTGTCTCTGCTCTCTCAAAACAAATAAATAAAGATCTCTTTAAAAAAAAGACCTATATGAGGAAAACTACAAAACTCTGATGAAAGAATTCAAAGAAAAACAAAAGGAATGGAGAGATAATCCATGTTGATGGATAAGAAGACTCAATATTGTCAAGATGTCTTTTCTTCCTAACTTTTTCTATAGAGTCAATGCAACCTTAAACAAAATTCCAGCAAGTTATTTTTTTGGTATCGACAAACTAATTCTCAAGTTTATATGGAAAGGCAAAAGGCCCAGAATCGCCAACACAATATTGAAGGAGAAGGACAAAGTTAGAGGACTCATGCTACCTGACGTTCAGATTTATTATGAAGCTACTGTAATCAAGATAATGTGGTATTGGCAAAAGAATAGACAAATAGATCAACGGAACAAAATAGAGAGCCCAGAAATAGTCCCACATAAATACAACCAACTCATCTTTGACAAAGGAGCCAAGGCAATACAATGGAGCAAAGGTGGTCATTTCAACCAACGGTGTTAGAAGACCTGGACATCCACATGCAAAGAAATTAATCTAGACACCAACATCCTTTGCAAAAATTAATTCAAAGTGGATCACGGATCTAAAGGTAAAATGCAAAACTTTAAAATTTCTAGAAGATAATATAGGAGAAAACCTAGGGGACCTTGGGTGTGGCAATGACTTTTTGAAATATAGTTGGCACACCGTGTTACATTAGTTTCAGGTGTGTAACATAGTGATTTGACAATGTTATGCTATGCCCACCTCAAGTATAGCTACCATCTATCACCATATAATGCAATATAATGCCGTCGGCTACATTCCCTATGCTGTACCTTTTATCACCATTACTTATTCTGTAGATACAACACCATAGGCATGATCCACGAAAAAAAAAATAATTGGTCAGCTTGACATCATTTCAATGAAAAACTTCTGCTCTGAGAAATACAATGTCAAGAGAATAAGAAGACAAGCCATTGACCCGGAGAAAATATTTGCAAAAGGTACATCTAATAAAGAATGGTTAACCCAACATATACAAAGAACGCTAAAAACTCAACACTAAGAAAACTAACAAGCTATTTTAAAAATGGACCAAAGATTATAAGAGATGCCTCGCCCAAAAGGTATGCAGATGGAAAATAAGCATATGAAAAAATGCTCCATATCATATGTTGTCAGGTAAATGCAAATGAAGACAACAACGGGAGGTGGCTCAGTCAGTTAAGCATCTGACTCTTGATGTGGGCTCAGGTCATGACTCATGGCTCCTGAGATTGAGCCCTGTATCAGGCTCCTCTCTGACAGCACGAAACCCGCTTGGGATCCTCTCTCTCCCTGTCTCTCTCTGCCATAAATAAATAAAGTTTCCACACACACACAAAAAAAAAGAATCCTAAAGAAAAAAAGACAACAATGTGATATCACTACATGCTACACATGGAACATTGACGACACCAAATGCTGGAGGGGAGGTGAAGCAACAGGAACGATCATTCATCGCTGGTGGGAATGCGAAACAGTACAGCCACTTTGGAAGACGGTTTCATGGTTTCTTACAAAATTAAATATACTCTTACCATACAATCCATCAATCGTGATTGCTGGTATTTACCCGAAGGAGATGAAAACTTATGTCTCCACAAAAACCTGCCTCTGGATTTTTATAGCAGTTTTATTCATGATTGCCAAAACGTGTAAGCAACCAGATGTCCTCCAACAGGTGAAAGGATCAACTGTGATACATTCAGATAATGGAATACTATTGAACACTAAAAGGAAATAACATGGAAGAAACTTATATGCATATTACTAACCGAAAGAAGTCAGTCTGAAAAGACTACATACTGTATGATTCCAACTATATGACATTCTGGAAAAGGCAAAACTATGGAGATAGTCAAAAGATCAGTGGAGGTCAGGGGTTTTCGGTGGAGAGGCGAGTAGGCTAAGCATAGAGGATTTTTAGGCCAGTGAAAATATACCGTACAAAACCAAATAATGTATGCATGTCATTTACATTTGTCCAAACCTATAGAATGTACAACACCAAGATTGAACCCCAATATTAACTACGGACTTTGAGCGATAAGGATATATCAATGTAAGTTCATCATTGTAACAAACGTACCACTCTGGTGAATGTGTGCGGGAAGCAGGTACCGATGGGAAATCTCTGTATCTTTCCCCTAGTTTTGCAGTGAATCTAGAACTGGTCTTAAAAAAATAAAGTTTTGGGGCACCTGGGTGGCTCAGTCGGTTAAGTGTCTGACTCTTGATTTCGGTTCAGGTCACGATGTCACAGTTCATGACATCAAATCCTGCATTGAGCTCCACTCTATCGGCTTGGGATTCTTTCTCTTCCTCTTGCTCTCTGCCCCTCCCCCACTCATGCAGGCTGTTGCTCTCTCTCTGTCTCTCTCTCTCTGTCTCTCTCTCTCAAAATAAACATTTTTTAATTCTAAAAAATAATGTTAAAAAATTATTAATTAATTTAAAAGAAGATCTACAGATAACGCATAGGCATTAGTATAATGCAAATTAAAACCACAATGTGATATACCCCAGACACTTATTAGGGTAAAACTAATCATACCAAGTTTTTGTTGTTGTTTTTTGTTTGGTTTGTTTTTTTAGAAAGAGAGCATGCACATGAGCAGTGGGAGAGGGGCAGACAGAGAGAGTGCAATGGGAGAGGGGCAGACGGAGAGAGTGTAAAGTCTTAAACAGGCTCCCCACTCAGCACAGAGCCTGATGTGGGGTTCGATCCCACAACCCTGGAATCATGACCTGAACTGAAATCAAGAGTTGGACACTTAACCGGCTGAGCCTTCCAGGCACCCCAATCATACCAAGTTTTGACAAAACTGTGGAACACTTGGAACTCTCATACATCCGTGTGGGAATGTAAAATGATACAACTAGTGTGGAAGACAATTTGACAGTTTCTCAAGAAGTTAAAACCATATGATCCTACTCTAAAAGAAATGAAAACATATGTCCGTACAAAGCCTTGTACCCAAATTCTTATAGCAGCTTCATTTGTAATAGCAAAAGCCTGAAAATAACCCTAAAGTGTATCAACAGGTGGGTGGATAAAAAAATTATGGTATAACTATACAGTGGAATGAAAGCTGGCAACAACAAAAATGAACTATTTATACATGCCATGATATGAATGAGTTTCAAAATAATTATGCTGTGTGAAAGTCTGGCAGAAAAATAATCATACATTCTGTATGATTCCATTTATATAAAATTCCAGAAAACAAAACCAAGATAAAGTGACAGAAAACAGATCAGTGATTGCCTGGCATATGGAGGAGGGTGGTGGTGGGGAAAACAAAGAAAATTTGGGGGTGATGGACATGTTCACCATCTCGATTGGGGTAGAGATTTCACTGGTGTGGACGTATGTCTAAATATATCAAATGGTACACTTTAATTATGTGTAGTTTATTGTATGTTAACTATATTGAATAAAGGTATTTACAAAACAGAGACGGGGCACCTGGGTAGGTCAGTCGGTTAAGCATCCGACTCTTGATTTTGGCTCAGGTCACGATCTCTCTCTCTCTCTCTCTGCTTTTCCCCTGTTTGCGTGCTCTGTCTCTCAAAATAAGCATTAAACAACAGCAACAACAATTAAAAAAAAAACAAAAACAGAAAATAAAACAAAGACAGAGAAAACAAGTAGAGAGCGTATCATATGTTCATTATGGAAACATTACTCTGACAGACACATCTTTAGGCACAATAAGGGTAATATTACTAATGGGAGTTAACCAACTTCATATTTCTTTAAAAATATTTCATGTATCATAGCTAAAAATGGAATTTAGTTATTCTACTACTCTTTATTAAAGAGGAAGGGTAGAAGCTACTAGAAAACGTAGAAAGGATGATAAATAAACTTCTGACTGAAGTGGTCTAGTCCCCTCACTCTTAATCACTAAAGCGTAAAACTTATTCTCAGGGCACCTGGGCAGCTCAGTAGGTTGATTTGGGCTCAGGTCGTGATCTTATGGTCCAGTGGTCCAGAGATCGAGCCTGGAGGCAGGCTCTGTGATGACAACATGAAGCCTGCTTGGGATTCTCTCTCTTCCTCTCTCTGTTTCTCGTTCCCTTCCTCCCCCTCTTTCTCTCTCCCTCTCAAAATGAATAAATAAACATTTAAATAAATGAATGAATGAAGAAATAAATAAATTAATTAAAATGATCATTCTTAAGCCATCCCTACCCCACCTCCACTTTCTAAGGATAAGCGGATAACAATATGGCAGGTCTTCTTTCAGGACGTTACGCGTGTGAATACAAAGCACGTCTAGGTATCCGTTCATACTGATCCATGACTATACTAAATACATAAGATATACATGGAAAAGCAAAAGAGCCCCTGCCTGCATAGACCTTTCATTCTAGTGGAGAAGGCAGAGGAACAAAACAAATGACTGTCCTGATATGTATTTTAGATGGAAGGGTCAGGAATGTTTTCTCTGGCACGATAGTATTTTAGCAGAAACCAAAACAAAGTGAAGGAGTGCATCCTATTCATATCTCAGCCAGTGGGGACAAGAAGTACAAAAGCCCCGAGGCGGGAGCATGTGGGGTTTATTTGGGTGACCACCAAGAGGTCAGTGTGCTTAGATCAGATTGTATAAGGAGACATGTTAGAAGAAAAATTTAGACAAGTAGCCATTCTTAAGACCACAGAGGGACTTGAATTTGAAGTCTTTGAACATGGAAATGACCAGAACTGTTTGTTTTTAAAGGATGATTCTGGTTTCGGTGTGAAGGGGCAAAGGTTTCTGGGCAAAGGTAGAAGCAGGGATGCCAGTTAACTGGTTTATAATAGTCCAATGATGGTGAGAAGTGGTTGGATTCCGGATATCTTTTAAAGGGCAAATCCAGGGGGCACCTGGATGGCTCACTTGGTTGAGTGTCCAACCTCAACTCAGGTCATGATCTCATGGTTCATGGGTTCGAGCTTTACATTGGGCTCTGTGCTGACAGCTCAGTGCTTCCAGTTGTCTCTGGCTCTATCCCCCTATCTCTCTGCCCCTCCCCCACTTGTAAGTGCTCTCTCTCTCTCTTGCTATCTCTCTCTCAAAAATGTACAATAAAAAAAGAAGAGACAAATCCAGGACACATAGGTGGATCAATCAGTTGAGTGTCCAGCTCTTGATTTCAGCTCAGGTCATGAGATCAAGCCCCACATAGGACTCTGCACTGAGCATGGAGCCTGTTTGGCATTCTCTCTCTCCCTCTCCCTCTGCCTCTCCCCTGCTTGCTCACTCTCTCTCTCAAAATAAATAAATAAGCATTTAAAAAGAGGATAACTACTTTTGGGGTGCCTGGGTGGCTCAGTCGGTTAAACTTCTGACTCTTGATTTCAGCTCAGGTCACGATCTCACAGTTTGTGTCAGCACAGCAATAGGGGCCCCTGGGTGGCTCAGTCAGTTAAGCATCTGACTCGATTTCGGCTCAGGTCATGATCTCATGGTTTGTGAGTTCAAGCCCCGCATCAGGGTCTGTGCTGACAGCACGGAGCCTGCATGGGATCCTCTCTCTGCCCCTCCCCTGTTCTCTCTGTCTCTCAAAATAAGCAAACAGTTTTAAAAGGCTTTAAATAAAGGCAATTTCGGCAGGATTTCCCCCCAGATTGAATATCAGGTGTAAGAGAGAGAAGAGAGGAGAATAAATCCAAGTTTGATTTGTTGACTGAATAGTGGTGCATTTTACCGAGGTGAGGAACACTAAGGGGAAGCAGGTTAGAGGTGAGGGAATCAAGCACTTGATTTGAATGTTTTTCATATACATATGGTTACACCTATATACACATATGCATATATGAAATATACATATGCAAATACACATATATTTATATACAAACGCATACACCCGTTTTTAAAAATAGGTAGATTTCTGCTCTTGCTTTCGTTGTTCACAAAATTCTAGAGAGCTCTACACATCAGGACCTATAAATAAATCCCATTCTTTTTTTTAATTTTTTAAAAAAAATTTATTTACTTATTTTGAGAGAGACAGAGACAGCACAAGTGGGGGAGAAGCAAAGAGAGAGGGAGAGAGAAACCCAAGCAGGCTCTATGCTGTCAGCTTAGAGCCTGCTGTGAGGCTTGAAGTCACAAAATGTGAGATCACGACCTGAGCTGAAACTGAGAGTCGGATGCTCAACCACCTGACCACCCTGGTGCCCCAATCGCATTTTTTAAAATGTCTTCATGGTATTCCGGACTATGAACAAGCCATAATTTATTTAAGCATTTCCCAATTGATAAATGGTTAGGCTGTTTACTAAAATTTTCTAATATTATTCTTTAGTGTACGTACTTCTGCATCTATCGTAACTTTTGTGGGTATTTCTGTACGACTTCTTCAACTATTGAGTCAAACTTTTCATTATTATTAATAATTGTCTGGAGAGAAATAATTTTTTATTGTCTTTCTAGCATCATCCAGGACACAGGCTGACTATATCACATACAGTTCAACCAGGAAAAAAGATTCTGGATCTTTCCAAAAGAGAGAATCTAATACTGGCCTTTGTTAGAAGACGGACACACTGAGAAACCAAACAGAAAAAGGCGAGACCACTCAGGGAGTAGAGACGACAGAAAGTCATGCCTCCCCGTGGAGGGGTGACAAAGAATAGGAATTAACAGAGCCCAGAAGCTGGGTGAGTACTGTAGTACCTAGAAACAAGACTAGAGCTGGGATCGTAGACAAGGATCGAAGCCAGGCAGGAGAATCAGCCATTGTTAGAGATGCCAGGGGAAGTAGCGAGAAGACGGAAAATAACCTTGTCTTCCTGCCTCCTCACACCCTCCAATATCCCAGTGCCTCACGTTTGCCCAACCTGCTAAGAAAGGAAAAGGGCAAAGATACCTAAGAAGGGCTGTTCTGATGCAGAAGAGAGGAAGGAAATGGATTCCAGGGCAAATAAGTAATAGATCAGCACACAGACCAAGGCAAACACTTCAATTAATGGGTACTTGTACTCCCACATGGGAAGTGGAGAAGTCACCGAACTTTTCCATAACCTGGCTAGTTCTCAGTTCATGTTTACGGATCAGTGGTCTACTTTAAAGAAAAAATTTTTTTAATGTTTATTTATTTTTGAGAGGGAGAGGGGGACAGAGTGCAAACGGGGAGGGGCAGAGGAGAGAGGGAGACACAGAATCCGAAGCAGGCTCCAGGCTCCCAGCTGTCAGCACGGAGCCCGACGTGGGGCTTGAACCCGTGAACAGTGAGATCATGACTTGAGCCAGAGTCGGACGCTTCACCGACTGTGGCACCCAGGCACCCCTAAAGGTATTCTACTTATTGATTTGATTTCTAGGATGCTTGATACGGGGAAGACAGTGGCCTCGGGAGCATTCTCAGATTATTCCAACATTGACAAGTTCTCTTCACAATTGTGTATTAATAAATTGCCACTAGAATGTTTAATGTGAAAACAGAATGTGAGAGGAGAGGGAGAAAGAAAGAAAAGAAAGAATTGCAATATAATGTGTCAGAGAACTTATTTTCTTGGCTAGATCCTTTGGGGGAATTACACTGGTGCTCAAATTACTATAATCCCAAGTACAAACTCCCATGACTTCCCCAAAAGAAATGATTGTGAAGGACCTGAGGATGAAGTTCCCTGAGGCCTGTGGTTTAGAAAGGCTTGTCTTATGTGTTTGTACTTGCCAAAGTCTATTTGACACACATCTCATTTTGTCTGGAGAGTAATTTGGATAGACAGCTCATCAGTGTTTATCGTCTGGCATTCAGTGGGTTAGGAACTTGCCTGAACATTATTTTATTTTCTTGGCTCTATGCTACAACATCTTGCTCACTACAGAAGACGGTTTTTTCCTGTAGCCTTATCTACTATTGTTGAATGACTGAAAAAGCCTTTCTGTCTGATAACACTGGTCAAAATTCAGGATTTGAATCCCATGGGGTTTCTTTAAATTTTTTTTAATGTGTATTTTTTCTGGGAGAGAGAGAGAGAGAGAGAGAGAGAATGCAAACATGGGAGGGACAGAGAGAAAGGGAGACACAGAATCCGAAGCAGGCTTCAGGCTCTGAGCCATCAGCACAGAGCCTGACGCAGGGCTTGAACTCACGAACGGTGAGATCATGACCTGAGCCGAAGTCAGACGCTTAATGGACTGAGCCACCCAAGTGCCCCCATGTGTCTTTTTGATGTTCTTTGGAAGACTGAATTATTTCTTTGTTATGTGGATGGATACCCCCTTATGTAAGCATTGATGGAGGTTTAGTTCATAGATGCTGAATGAATTATCTAGTTTCATCTTTTATCTAACAAGAGTCTTTTTTCAAAGTTTATTTATTTGGAGAGAGAGAAAGAGTGAAGGGAGGTGCCCAGAGAGAGGAGAGAGAGAATCCCAAGCTCACTCCACACTGTCAGCACAGAGCCCTATGCAGGGCTCAATCTCTTGAACCGTGAGATCACGACCTGAGCTGAAATCAAGAGTCAGAAGCTTAACCAACGGAGCCCCCCAGCCGCCCACCCAGCAAGAATCTTAATGTCAATAGAGTCAAACCACATGCTCGAACAGATCTCTCTGGGCCATTCAGGTATTAACAAAGAGAGAAACAAATGAAATGGTCCATGGTCCAGAGGAGTGAATATCAAATGTCTGTTTACAAACTTGCACTGGATCAATGGTCTCATAATCCCTTGGGGAATTTGTGTAAGTAAGGAAGTGAGTAAATAATAAACCTGGCTTTCTGGGCCCCACCCAAATCACTCAGCACAGGAGATACTCATTTACTAGGGCTATTTGAGGTCCAGGGATTTATGATTCAGAAACGTCTCCTCAGGTTTCTGACTTGAGAAATAAGGCTCCAGAGTATCTCGGACAGTCCTTGAAAGTACTCAGAATATGCTGTTTTAGTTCCAAGGTGTTATCAGTGTCAAAAGAAAGGTATACCTGCACATATGCCGAAAATTTCTTAAAATGACCACAGCCGGGGTACCTGGGTGGCTCAGTTGGTTAAGCATCCGACTTGGTCTCAGGTCATGATCTCGCGGTCCATGAGTTCAAGCCCCGCATCGGGCTTTGTGCTGACAGTTCGGAGCCTGGAGCCTGTTTCAGATTCTGTGTCTCCCTCTTTCTCTCTGCCCCTCCCCCACTCACGCTCTGTCTCTGTGTCTCTGAGAAATGAATAAACCTTAAAAACAATTGTTTTTAAAAGACCACAGCCAAGAGGAGCTTAAGCAGACATGATAACAAAATGTAATGCGGCATTCTAGATGGGATCCTCGAACAGAAAAAGGGTTATTAGGTAAAAACCAAGGAGATCTAAATAAATTATGGATTTTAATAATAATAATAATATGCCAATATTGGTTCATTACTAGTAACAAAGTAACAAACTGATGTGAGATGTTAATAGTAGGGAAACTGGGTGTGGGTATACTGGAGCACTGTATTCTATTTGCAATTTTTCTGTAAATCTATACCTGTTGTAAAATGAAACGTTCACTTAAAAAAATACATCTGCATGTATCATGATGTACATACTACAAAGCGTCTAAACCTGCATTATCCGTTTTCAGTTCAACATAACTTATAATATAGATGGCACTGTTAGTATTCCCCTTTTACAAACGAGAAAACTAAGGATTAGAAAAACTACAGCATTTCCCAAACTCCCACCCAGTTTCCGCTACAATTAACATCTTAAGTCAGGATGGTACTTTTGTTACAATTAATGAATCAGTACTGACACATCGTTATTAACTAAAGTGCATACTTTGTTCATATTTCCTTATTTTTTACCTAATGTTCTTCTTTTCCAGGATCCCATCTAAAATAGCACATGACCTTTAGTTAATCCTGTCTGTTAGGGACCGAATCGGGTCCCTCCAAAATTCATATGTGGAAGCTCTGATCCCCCCGTTCCTCTGAATGTGAGCAGTATTTGAAAATAGGGCCTCTAAAGAGGTGATGAAGTTAAAATGAGGCCGTTAGGGTGGCCCCTATTTCAATCTGACTGGTGTCCTTATAAGTAGCGGAGATTTGGACACACGGAGAAGCATCAGACCTGCTCACACACAGAGAGACCATGTGAAACCATGTGAGAACGTGGTTTGAAGATGCCCATCTGTAAGCCAAGAAGAAAGGCCTCAGAAGATGCCAAACCTATCTATACTGGACCTATTTATTATTTCCTGTAGGGAAGGTGTCCAAGGGACTCTCTCAGTTTTTATGTAAGAATGCCTTAATTTCTCTTTCATTTTTGAAGCACAGTTTTGCCATATTTATGATTCTCAATCAACAATTTCTTCTTTCAGCACTCTGATTATGTCATCTGACTTCCAGCTAAGCCTCCATGGTTTCTGAAGAGAAATCCACTGTTAATCTTATTGAAGATCCCTTGCATGTGATAAGTCAGTTTTCTCTTACCACTTTCAAGTTTCACTGTCTTTGATTTTCAGCAGTTTAATTATGATGTGTTGAGGTATGACTTTTTGACTTTATTCTCTTTGAGTTCATTGAGCCTCTTGGATGTGAGATAAGTGCATTTCAGTCAAATCTGGGGAGTTCTCAATGCTAAGATTCCTAGGAATAAGCCTAACCAAAGAGGCAAAAGATCTGTACTCTGAAAACTATAAAATACTGATGAAAGAAATTAAAGACGACACAAAGAAATGGAAAGACATTCCATGTTCGTGGATTGGAAGAATAAATATTGTTAACATGTCTATATTACTCAAAGCAATCTACACATTTAATGCAATCCCTAGCAAAACACCAACAGCCCTTTTCATAGAGCTACAAAAACAATCCTAAAATTTGTGTGGAACCACAAAAGATCCCAAATAACCAAAGAACCTTGAAAAATAAAACCAAAGCAGGAGGCATCACAATTCCAGACTTTATATTACAAAGCTATAGTGATCAAAACAGTATGGTACTGGCACAGACATAGACACAGAGATCAATGGAACAGAATAGAAAACCCAGATATGAGCCCACAACTATATGATCAAGTAATCTTTGATAAAGCAGGAAAGACTATCCAGTGGAAAAAAAGAGAGTCTCTTCAACAAATGCGGTTGGGAAACTTAGACAGCAACAGGCAAAAGAAAGAAACCGGACCACTTTCTTGCACCATACACAGAAATAAATTCAAAATGGATGAAATAGCTAAGTGGGAGACCTGAAGCGATCTAAATCCTAGACGAGAACACAGGCAGTAATGTCTTTGACATTGGTCATAGCAACATCTCTCTGAGGCAATGGAAACAAAAGTAAAAGTAAACTAGTGGGACCTTATCAAAATGAAAAGCTTGATAATGAAATGAAAAGCAAAAGAAACAATTCACAAAATGAAAAGGCAACCAAAGGAATGGGAGAAGATGCTTACAAATGACATATCTGATAAAGGGTTAGTATCCTGCAGGAAGCCAAGTGATCCAACCAGCCTGAGGGCAGGGCCCGGGCGGTGGATGCATCAGGACTGCAGGGAGGCCCATCAACAGTGAAGCTTCTCGTACTCCCGCTTTTATGTAATTTGGCCTTAAGAAAAGTAACTGGGGAATCGTCTGTTGGGGAATTGCCCTCGACAGGCCCCCTGGCAAAAGAACCATTGGGGAAGGAAATAAGGTTCCGCAAGGAAATTGTGCGGCCCTACATCTAGCCCTTGCCACCCCTATAAAGGCTCCTCTACCTAAAGGAAGGATAGCCTCATACGTTTGCCAGCAAAGGAGGAATAAATGGATTTGAAAGCCCCACTCCGGCAACAAAGGAGTGTATCTATGGGCACAAGTTACTCCAACCCCTAGACCCACTTGGCCCCCAGGAGGCATTCCAGATGAAGATTGAACCTAGTTGGTTAAGGTACAGAATGTTTCATCATTTCCTAGGTGCATTGTCTCTCTGAGAATGCATCAGGCGTGGGCTCCTAAGGCCCTCTTGGCCCCCTCCTGGCACCTCGGACCGAGGCGAACACTTTTGTTCCTCAAACCACAAATGGTTCAGGGAAACAGCTAAGAAGTCATGTCCCTGTAACTGCTCCACTTGAGGTGTTGAGAGATAGATGCCTTTTCATGAAAACAACAAAGCAAATGCTTTATAGATTATGGATAAACGTAGATACATAATGAAAATAATGTAAGAAATTAATCAATAAGCAAAGGGCAGGAGGGAACGTTATGAGAAAATAACCATGTTATTCCTTAAAGGGTGATTACACACAGGAACATTTTTAGAATTAGATAATGCTAGAAAACATAGATGTCGCATGCTACAAGGAAATTGCTAACAAATATAATGCCACGTTTGCCGCAATAAAGCCGTCAGTTCAACACACTGCTGTTGTCTGTGTCCGTTTTTATTTTTGTTTCATTTTTTTTTTCACTTTTTTGCCGATGCTGTTCATCCTTCGGGAACCCCCGGACCTGCGGGAGCTGGACTCCGGCAGTATCCAAAATATAAAAAGAACTTATAAAACTAAACGCCAAAAACACTTAATAATCCAATTAAGTAATGGTAATGGCAGAAGGCATGAATAGTCATTTCTCCAAAGAAGACATCCAGATGGCCAACAGACACATGAGAGGATGCTCAACATCACTGATCGGCAGGGAAATGCAAATCACAACTACAATGACATATCACCCCACACCTGTCAGAATGGCTATAATCAACACAAGAAACAGCAGGTGTTGGTGACTATGTAGAGAAAGGGGAACTCTCACTGTTGGTGGGAAAGCTAACTGGTGAAGTAGGAATGCTGGAAAACAGTATGGAAGTTCCTCAAAAAATTCAAAATAGAATTACCCTACAACCCAGCAATTGCACTACTAGGTATTTATCCAGAGGACACAGGAATACTGATACATAGGGACACGTGCACCCCCATGTTTATAGCAGCGCTATCAACAATAGCCAAAGTATGGAAAGAGCCCAAACGTCCATCGATGGATGAATGGATAAAGAAGATGTGGTGTATATATACAATGGAGTATTACTCGGCAGTCAAAAAGAATGAAATCTTGCCATTTGCAAAGTGGATGGAACTAGAGGTATTATGCTAAGCGAAATTAGCCAGAGAAAGACAAATATCACATGACTTCACTCATATGAGGACTTTAAGATACAAAACAGATGAACATAAGGGCAGGGAAGCAAAAATAATATAAAAACTGGGAGGGGGGCAAAGCATAAGAGACTTTTAAATATAGAGAACAAACTGAGAGTTGCTGGAAGGGTTGTGGGTGGAGGGGTGGGCTAAATGGGCAAGGGGAATTAAGGAGGACACTGGGGATGAGTACCGGGTGTTATATGTAGGGGATGAATCACTGGAATCTACTCCTGAAATCATTATTGCACTCTATGCTAACTCACTCGGGTGCAAATTTTAAAAATAATAATAAAAAAAATAAATTAACACAACTTCAAATGAAAACAAATATGAAGTCAAATACTAAGACAAAAAGAAACCTCAATTATACTTTATTTAGAGATCGTCAATTGAAAGTCATACATTGCTGACACCCAGTGGTAGTCAGATATAAAACAAGCTCGGTTTATAGGATTTTCATTTCCAACTACATTGAATGACTTTACTATCTTTATTTTACATTTACATTTTATTTTTTATGTACATGATATTTATTTGAAGAAAATTTGACAAGTAAAGCAATTCCAAAGAATATTGTCTATGAGCGTATCAAAAAGCAACAATTCTATCCTTTGAACGCAATTTTAAACAAAATTGCAGGCTTAACACTAGTGTTTTACAAGGCACAGCCTGGGTCTTTTCTCTATCACATGAAAACTCATATCCATGAAATATTAAAACTATGAGGGAGGCAAATAAAAAAGCAAGGGAAGTAGTTTCCAAGAGGGTGACATCTAATAATGTTTGGCATTTCTCTAAGTGCTTTAATCTTTGCAAAGCATTTGAAATGCCCTGTATAATATCTCAGTGCAAGATAAGAAGTTATCTCTGTTTTGAAAAAGCTAATGTGGGGGCGCCTGGGTGGCTTGGTCCGTTAAGCGTCCGACTTCAGCTCAGGTCACGATCTCGCGGTCCGTGAGTTTGAGCCCCGCGTCGGGCTCTGTGCTGACAGCTCAGAGCCTGGAGCCTGTTTCAGATTCTGTGTCTCCCTCTCTCTCTGCCCCTCTCCTGTTCATGCTCTGTCTCTCTCTGTCTCAAAAATAAATAAAAACGTTAAAAAAAATTAAAAAAAAAAGAAAAAGCTAATGTGAAAGCATTAAATAGCAGAATTAATAGTCCCCTCTAATATTCTCATGTCTTAATTGCTTCAGTGATAAAAGCACACTGCCACCATCATCATGCATCTTGCCTCTTTTCCAAGGTTTAAACAAAATCTATTGCTGTGTTTAATGTCAAGATGGCAGCTGTTCCTGGAAATTGTCAACTGAAAAACAAAACCACATTCACAAGCATCTGAAAGAGGGGTGCCTGGGTGGCTCAGTTGGTTAAATGTCCAGCTTCGGCTCAGGTCACGATCTCACAGTTCATGGGCTCGAGCCCTTCGTCGGGCTCGGTGTTGACAGCCTGGAGCCTGCTTCCAATTCCGTGTCTCCCTCTCTCTCTGCCCCTCCCCCACTCACACTCTCTCTCTCTCTCTCTCTCTCTCTCTCTCTCCCCCTCTCTCTCATACACACGCAAATAAATAAACATTAAAAAATCTTTTTTTAATAAATGAAAAACATCTGGAAGAAATGGGTATTTGCACTAGTAGATGGCCAAAGGAAGGGAGAACTTATACTTTGATGTTTTAGCTTTATGTTGATCTCATATGATCATAGGCCTTAGTATCATGCTTTGACATAAATTTGTTATTAAAATTTTTTTGAGTATGGGAATTAAAAAGAATACCATAAGGCATGGTATGTTATTCCCTCGAACAGGGTATTTTAATTTTTTTTAATGTTTATTATTTTTGAGAGAGACAGAGAGGGAGAGAGTAAGCAGGGGAGGGGCAGAGAGAGAGGGAGACACAGAATTGGAAACAGACTCCAGGCTCCGAGCTGTCGGCGCAGAGCCCGACACGGGGCTTTGTACCAGTGCTGCTGCAACTGTGCAAACCAGCCCATCTGGCTCATGACTGTGACCATGCGGATGAGCAGAAGTGCTATTCTTGTGGAGAATTTGAACACAGTCAGAAAGACTGCACCGAAGAAAAGTAGGAATGAAATAAATCTGTATCTAAAGGGCAATCCTTCTTAAGAAATGACATTTGGTGGTTAAGAAATGATCAAATGCCAGTAATTAGATCAAGAACACCCTCAAGAACACATTAAGTCTTGCTCTTTGTCACTATTTGGAAAATGCAGCTTCCATGTAAGACGTTTTATCCACAAAAGCGTATACTTTAGGGAAAAGGATTAGAATTCCATGGGGATTCTGATATATGTATGTACAAAATTTTTCACTAGTTACAAGGAGATACACAAATAAAGAAATATTTAGTACCTTTTATTTGTCAAGAATTGTTTACGTGATTTACATTGATTATCTCATTAAATTCTCACAACAATCATATGGAATAGGTACTAATATTACCCCCATATTGTAGCTGAGAAAACCAAGGCACAGAAAGTTTAAGTAACATTCCTGAGGTCACACAGCTGGCACAGACTGAAAGAAATATTTGACAACAAACAGGTGAAAGATTAGGTTACTTGCTTGAGATTTTTCTTGCTTCTTGGGGTAAGCCTGTATTGCTATATGAAAATTGATTTCTTATATGAAAAATGGAAGCCAGAAAACACTGGCATAATTTTAAGTTACTAAAAGAAAGAAAATGACCAGACTATAGCTCTCTACATAACAAAAATACCAATT
Source organism: Acinonyx jubatus (assembly GCF_027475565.1). NCBI lineage: Eukaryota > Metazoa > Chordata > Mammalia > Carnivora > Felidae > Acinonyx > Acinonyx jubatus. The sequence goes on from NC_069389.1 coordinate 91,378,956, forward strand.
GAGAAGGAAAGACATTTTTTTAAAAAAAGGTTGATCTAGGGGCGCCTGGGTGGCGCAGTCGGTTAAGCGTCCGACTTCAGCCAGGTCACGATCTCGCGGTCCGTGAGTTCGAGCCCTGCGTCAGGCTCTGGGCTGATGGCTCGGAGCCTGGAGCTTGTTTCTGATTCTGTGTCTCCCTCTCTCTCTGCCCCTCCCCCGTTCATGCTCTGTCTCTCTCTGTCCCAAAAATAAATAAAAAATGTTGAAAAAAAATAAAAAAAAAAAGGTTGATCTATTCATCTTGAGAGAGAAGAAAGAGAGTAAGTGCAAGCAGGAGGAGGGGCAGAGAAGAGAGAGAGAATCCCAAGCAGGCTCCCCACTGTCAGTGTGGAGTCCAACCTGGGGCTCAATGTCACAAACACTGAGATCATGACCTGAGCTAAAATTAAGAGTCAGACGCTTAACCTACTGAGCCACTCAGGTGCCCCAGGAAAAACATTTTTAGACCAAAAAAAAAAAAAAAAAAAAAAAAAACCTGAGAAAATTTGCCAACAGCAGTCACACAGTTGAAAAATTACTAAAGGATCATATTCAAGGAGAAAGAAAATGAGAACAGATTTGAAGATAGAGGAAAAAACAAAGAGCAACAAAACGGTAAATATGTGACTTCACAAAAACTAGTACTGATTGTTATTTTCTTAAGTTTATTTTTTTGAGACAGAGAGCATGAGTGGGGTAGAAGCAGAGAGAGGGAGAGAGAATCCCATGGAGGCTCCACACTGTCAGAACAGAATCCGACGTGGGGCTTGAACTCACCAACCGGGAGATCATGACCTGAGCCAAAGTCAGATGCTTAACCGACTGAGCCACCCAGGTGCCCCAGTACTGCTTATTCTTAATAATAATGTACTGAGTTGTTTAAAAATGCAGAGACAAAGGTAATATATAAAATAAAAAGAAAGCAAATGAAGTTTAAAATTTCTATGGTCTTGGGGCACCTGGGTGGCTCGGTCGGTTGGGCATCTGACTTCGGCTCAGGTCATGACCTCACGGTCCGTGAGTTTGAGCCCCGCATCGGGCTCTGAGCTGACAGCCCAGAGCCTGGAGCCTGCTTCGGATTCTGTGTCTCCCTCTCTCTCTGACCCTCCCCTGCTCATGCTCTGTCTCTCTCTGTCTCAAAAATAAATAAATGCTAAAAAAAAAATTTTTTTTAATAAATAAATAAAGTTTCTATGGTCATTAAATTTTCCAGGAAGAGGGAAAAGTACTAATTTATAGTACTTTGATATCCGGAATACACATGAAGATATTTATGGTAGCTACCATGAATATTACAAGAATATTTAAGTATAGGTGCAGACCCGCAAGGACCCTAAAAATAAACAGCCACTACCTTGTGAACCACTTTCCCTGGGCCTGCGTCCGAGTCGCTTCCAGCGAAGGCCCACTCAGATGGGCCAAAGATCTAACTGCAGCCTTGAGAAGCAGTAACTACTCAAAGTGTGGAAGATCTGGCCATTGGGCCCGGGGGGGGCCCTAACTATTGGAGGCCATGGTTGTGGAATGAAAACCCATGGTAGAGGTGGTTTTACCTCAGTTAGAGGTTTCCCGTTTGGTTTCTCATCTCTTCCAGACATCTGTTATCACTGTGGTGAGTCTGGTCATCTTGCCAAGGATTGGGATCCTCAGAAGGTTGCCTGCTAACTGAAGCAGAGGTGGCCACATGGCCAAGGACGGCAGAGAGCCCAAGAGAGAGAACAGTGCTGCTACAACTGTGGCAAACCAGCCCATCTGGCTCATGACTGTGACCATGCAGATGAGCAGAAGTGCCATTCTTGTGGAGAATTTGAACACAGTCAGAAAGACTGCACCGAAGTGAAATACTACACCTTTGGTGAAACCGGTCACGGTCACGTAACTGTCAATCGCTGCAAGGCAAGTGAAGTCAATTATTACTGCTGTGGTGAGTCAAGGCATCTTGTAGAGAAATGCGCAATTGAAGCCCTGGCTTAATTCTTTTGTTTTGTTGCCCCTCCTTGTTCTGATTAACGGCTGTATTATTTTCTCTGAGACCTCTTCCCTGGCCAAAGATTGGCAGATAGAGGTTACTCCCAGGTCAGTGACCTTTCCTTGCTGTGTAAAAGGAGGAAAGGAGTGGGAAAAAATAGATTTTCTGCATGTAACTAAAAAAAACAATGATAATAATAAAGTTCATGTTTAGTTTGTTTTTTTTATTTTTTTTAATTTTTTTTTAACATTTATTTATTTTTGAGACAGAGAGAGACAGAGCATGAACGGGGGGAGGGCCAGAGAGAGAGGGAGACACAGAATCTGAAGCAGGCTCCAGGCTCTGAGCTGTCAGCACAGAGCCTGATGCGGGGCTCAAACTCATGGACCGTGAGATCGTGACCTGAGCGAAGTCGGACGCTCAACCGACTGAGCCACCCAGGCGCCCCATCATGTCTAGTTTGGTAGAGATGTCACGTATTATGCTTTGTTGAAGAACAAAGTGAACACTAGTGAATAGGGGTTGGTGAATAGGAGGAGCTGAATCAGACCAGTAAGTCTGCCCTGGGTCTCTTGGATATGTTCCCATGTAGGAAGTAAAACCAATTCTGGAAGTATCTTTAAGTTTCCATAAACAACTTAAATTTTAGCATAATAATGGCCTTGGATTGTCTGACCTCAGTAGCTATTAAATAACATCAAGCACTGTCTGTATCAAGCCCTACATAGAACATACAGTTGAAGGGAAATGAACAACGAAAAAGACAAATGTGTGTTAATGGCTGTGTGAGAAAAATTGAGGTGAACTCTTAAACAGTAATAACTTCATCACAGTGTTGATGCTGGATATACATAAGGTGATGGCAAAGGTTTAGATTCTTTTTTTTAATGTTTATTTTTGAGAGAGAAAGAGAGACAGAGTGTGAGCTGGGGAGGGGCAGAGAGAGAGAGAGAGAGAGAGAGACACAGGATCCGAAGCAGGCTCCAAGCTTTGAGCTGTCAGCACAGAGCCCGATGCGGGGCTCGAACCCAGGAACCCTGAGATCATGACCTGCGTCGAAGTCAGATGCTTAACTGACTGAACCACCCAGGCACCCCATGATGGCCAAGGTTTAGAACACATCTACTCTCAGAGCTAGCATAATTTGGAGTCATTCAAGAATGGCATAAAAACGCATTTTCACAGAAACCAAGATGTTATTTTTATGTACTATATCACTTAAACAACTGTTTCCTTTGCTGTAATCAGTTTTTAAAAGTCATATGGAAAAAGCAACTGATATCCTAGAAAATAGAAATGTAATTTTAAACTATCCAATAAAGCTGGAGGAGGAAAGGGAATTTGGCTAAAGTTCTTTTTGTTTGTTACAAATTTTCTTTATTGTACACAGTGCAAAATATATAATTAAAGATATTAAAGAGGAGAATGTGGAGGACTAAAAAAATATTTTTAAGTAAAAAGTTAATGTAAAGACGTACAATAAAAATAATTAATACAGAAGACAGCAAAAGAGAAAGGAGGACGTAAAATAGTGGCACAAAGAGAAAGCAAACAGCAAGGTATTAAACTTAAGCTAAAATATATTGGTAAATACATCTCACAAAAATGGACCAAATGCTACAATTAAAATATAATTATTTCCAACAACTACACGTTGCTTTTTGAAAACCCATTTTAAATATAAAGGTAAGGGGCTCCTGGGTGGCTCAGTCGGTTAAGCGTCCGACTTCGGCTCAGGTCATGATCTTGCGGTGAGTTCGAGCCCGGCGTTGGGCTCTGTGCAGACAGCTCAGAGCCTGGAGCCTGCTTCCAATTCTGGGTCTCCCTCTCTCTCTGCCCCTCCCCCAGTCACGTTCTGTCTCTCTCCCCCTCTCAAAAATAAACATTAAAAAAAATTTAAAAATAATAAATAAATGTAAAGGTTAAAGTAAAAAGCTGGAATAAGATATAGCAGGCAAACATTAATCAAAAGAAAGCTGCCATTAAATAAATTAATATCACAAAAAGTAGATTTTAAGGTAAAAGTCATCATTAGATATAAAAAGTTGTATTTCATAATGAGAAAGTTTAACTCACTCATTGACACAGTAACAAAAATTCTAAATTAGAAAAATAAATAAATAACCAAGTTAAGTTTGATCCAGGAATACAAGATTGGTTGAACATGAGAAATCAATCAATGTAATCCACTATATTAAAAGAGCAAAGGAGAAAAAAAAAATCTCAATAGATGCAGAAAAAGTACCTGAGAAGATTCACTTAACATTTATAGTGAAAGCTCTTAGAAAACTAGAAATAGAAGACAACATTCTTATTCTGATAAATGGGGTCTACAAAACAAAACAAAGCAAAGCAAAATAACTACCATAAATGAAAAATGCAGGAATGAAATGTAGAAACTTTCCTTCTCAGTTTGGGAAAGACCAAAAAAGTCCACAATCTCTACTTATACTCAACATTGTACTGGAAGTCCTAGCCAGTTCAATAAAGCAGGAAAAAATAAATAACAAGTACAAGAACTTAAAAGGGAGAAATAAAAACCGACGTTACTTTCAAACGTATGATTTTGTTTTCGGAAAATTCAAAGAATATTCAAGTAAAGTACAAGTGAGTTTGACAGAAATGCAGGTGTTTTAATCATCTCCTATTCACCGTGTTGATGAGGAGGGATTCCTGCTCTAGGCTTATGGGGCCGGCAACACATGAAGACAGTGCACAGAAGAGATCAGTAGAGTTTATTAGTCATATATACTCACATCCCAAGGGAGGAGGGACTACAGAGTGAACGACCAAGATCTGTGGGAGGCTTTGTAGTATTAAGAGGATGGGGTGACCTTGGTGTCCAGGGGAGAATGTATTTGGCTTGTTTGAATAATTCTGTGAGCTGTCAGAGGACTGAAGCTCATTCCTTCAGGATAAGCAGAAACTACGTCTGGTCCCCTTGATGAGGAGGATATTTTAGCTAGAGGAACTTACCTGCAGAGGCAGAATGGGGAGGAGAACTTGGCAGTTAGTCCGTTAGAGACCTTTCCAGTTTTACCAGAAGTCAAGGCAGCACATGATATTTGGGCTGAATTTGAGGTCTTATATCACAGATGTATACCAAAAAAATCAATGTTTTAAATATTTTTTAATGTTTATTTATTTTTGAGAGAGAGAGAGAGACAGAGTGTGAGTGGGGAAGGAGCAGAGAGGGAGACACAGAATCCAAAGCGGGCTCCAGGCTCTGAGCTGTCAGCACGGAGCCTGACACGGGGCTCGAACCCACGAAGGGCGAGATCATGACCTGAACCGAAGTCGGATGTTATACAGAAAATTTTGTGGAAGAAACAGTACAAAGCCAGAGGACTTAGACAACCAGGTATCAAAACTCAAAAAACTACAGTATTTTTTTTTAATTTTTTTAATGTTTATTTATTTCTGAGACAGAGAGAGAGACAGCATGAGCAGGGGAGGGGCAGAGAGAGAGGGAGACACAGAATCCAAAACAGGCTCCAAGCTCTGAGCTGTCTGCACAGAGCCCGACACGGGGCTCGAATTCACGGACCGCAAGATCATGACCTGAGCCGAAGTCAGACGCTTAACCGACTGAGCCACCCAGGTGCCCCAAAACTGCAGTAATTAAGATAATGTGTTATTGCACAAGGGTAGCAAATTAGACCAGCAGAACAGAAGAGTCCAAAATAGATTCACGATAATTCAAACACTTGATTATAACAACGATACTACTGAAAAGTGAGGAAAATACTGTGTTTTTTGACAAATGACATTAGATCAACTGAATATCCACATGAGAAAGAGAAAATTGGCTTCATTAGACACTCAAATCAATTCTGGGTAGACTGCAGATGTAAATATAAACATTAAAAAAATAAAGTTTATAGAGGGGCTAACATTGAAAATATCTTGGTCACATTTGGGTAAGAAAAGCTTTCTTAAAAAGGACACTTAAAGGGGCGCCTGGGTGACTCAGTCGGTTAAGCGTCAGACTTCAGCTCAGGTCATGATTTCATGGTTTGTGGGTTCGAGCCCCATGTCAGGCTCTCTGCTGACAACTCAGAGCCTAGAACCAGCTTCAGATTCTGTTTCCCTCTCTCTTTGCCCCTCCCCCGCTCTCACTCTGTCTCTCTGTCTCTCAAAAACAAATAAACACCAAAGTAAAGTTTTTTTTTTAAAACAAGGACACTTAAAGATTACCCAAAAAGGAAGTGATTGATAAACCACATCAAAATTAAGGACATCCATTCATTGACATCACAACTGACTAAAAAAGCAAGTCACAGTGCGGTAAAAGATAATTTGCAGCACATAACTTGGAAACAATTCATATCCATAAGGTATAAAGAATTCAAAAACATCAAGAAGAAACGACAGACAACCCATTATAATATTAGGCAGAGACTTCAAGAAGCTTTTTACAAAACAATTATAGACGAAAAAAATATTAAAAACTCCTCAACCTCATTACTAATAATTGAAGTACAGAATAAAAAAAAAATGACTTACCATTACACAAACACCAGAATACGAAAAATGATAAAGACTAACAATTACAAGCGTGGGTGTTTATGCAGATTCACTGGAATTCATATATTGCTGGTGGGAATGTTAAATGTTACAAACACTTTGGAAAAAAGACTGCATGTTTTCATAAAGTTAAACATACACTTACCATGTGATCCAAAAATCTACTCCCAGATAATTATTTAAGACAAAAGAAAACCTACCTTCACACAAATAATTGCGTATGAATTTACGTTCATTGCAACTTTATCCCTAATAGCCTGATGCAGGAAACAAATGTCTATTAATCAATGAATGGATACAGAAAATATTGTACATCCAATATTATACATCCAATGGAAGAGTACTTAAAAAGGGACAAACTACTTATGCATGCAACTACATGGATGAATCTCAAAACCATTCAGCTAAGTGAAAGTGATCAGACTTAGAAGACAACTTGTTCAACAACTTGTAAAACTAAAGGGACAGGAAAAAATGAGTGGATGCCGAGGGCGAGTGGTGGAGAAAGGAGTTTGAGTACAAATGGTCATGAGGGAAATTCTTGGGAGAATGAAAATATTCCATACTATAATTGTGATGGTATTTACATGGGTGGAAATATTTTCAAGCCTTATCTAAATGTACATTGTAAATGGATGCATTTTATTTTATGTGAATTAAACTTCAATGAGGTTTATTTTTAAACAAACAAAAATTGCTAAAGAAGATAGAGCTGGTTTATTTTTATTTATTTTTATTTTGTATTAAGTTTTTTCATTGTAATTCCAGTACAGTGAACATACGGTGTTATGTAAGTTTCAAGTGTACAATATAGTAACTCAACAAGTCTAGATATTACTCAGTGCTCATCACGATAAGTGACTCTTCACCTATTTCGCCCATCCCCCTACCCACCTCCCCTCTGGTAACCATGAGTTTGTTGTCTATAGTTAAGAATCTTGGTTTCGCTCTCTCTCTCTCTTTCTCTTTCTTTGCTTATTGTTTTGTTTCTCAGATTCCACATATGAATAAAATCATATGGTATTTGTCTTTCTCCAATTGACTTATTTTACTTATCATTATACTCTCTGGTTTCATCCACGTTGTTGCAGATGGCAAGATTTCATTCTTTTTTATGGCTGAGTAATATTCTTATATATATATATATATATATATATATATATAATATACCATGTATATATATATATATGCATATATAAGTACCATAATGTGCATGGTAATCCCTATATATATTATAATATACATGGTATATACATATATTATGCCGATATATATCATAATATGCATGCTATATATATATATATATTATACCATATCTTCTTTATCCATTCATCTATCGATGGACACAGGCTGCTTCCATAATTTACCTATTGTAAACAATGCTGCAATAAGCATAGGGGTACATGTGTTCCTCCGAATTAGTGTTTTTGTATTTTGGGGGTAAATACCCAGTGGTGTGATTACTGGTTCGTAGGGTAGTTCTATTTTTAACTTTTTGAGAAACTTCCATACTGTTTTCCACAGTGGCTGCACCAGTTTGCATCCCCACCAACAGTGAAAACCAGTTTATGTTTCAAGTTTATTTTTAAGCAAACAAAAAGTACTAAAGACCCTAAAACTAAATAATAAAATTCTGATATCACATGTGATTTCATCGGCAATGAAGTATTCCCTTTGAGTGAATGAAAATGGGTCTTGAAAGAGACAAAGGGTAATCATACCTGTTCATCAAAGACATAATTAAACATGAAAAAGACAGAGACACAATGTGGGAGGAGGTAGCTGCCAAAAAAAAAAAAAAAAAGCGGCGGGATGACCTAACAAAAAATTCTCTCCTCTGTGAAAGGGGTTAGAAAACTGGCAACAGATGGTCAGAGTCAATATTTTTAGAACTCTGCAAATTAACTAAAGGCTTGCAGCAATCCAGGGAGAATTTATTCAAGAAATCCTGATAAGAACGATGAGTTTTAGGGTGTGTTGACCGGCACTGTTCCAGTCCCCCAGCTCAACCTCTGTGAGACCCTTGGAAACTAACAGCTAGCTGTCATCGGTGGAAATCTGCAGCTTTCCAGCTGAGACAGGGGCAGAACAGGATTGGAGGTTCTCATGACCTCATTCTCACAGGTGTGTTATCGCTTTACACAACTGGTAGTTCCCCAGAACACCACAATATCAGGCAATTTTCATTTGACTTGACTCAGAGCTTACCTAATGCAAAAAAAAACAAAAAAACAAAAAAACAAAAAACACCTTTTCCCCCCGGGGGAATTTTGCTGAAATCATTTGGAGGTAGTTGTTTGAAGCTTCCTGAAGAGGTTGGTTAAGAGGTGGGGCAAATGATAGTCTAACCAAAAACCTGAATATGAAAAGCTGGGGAATGAGGTAACCATAGGGGATTTGAAAAGCGGACACAACCATGGGAGTCCGGAATGTCACAAGCGTGTGTAGGACTGACTATGCACATATCCAGAGACCTAAACTTCTGTCTGGTTGACCTGGAAGCTCTGCACAAGCAAGAAGTAAAGGCTCAGGCTGAGGTGTCAATTACCAGGCTGAGCGTTGGAGATATACCCCAACACACACACGCACACACACACACGCACACACACGCACACACACGCACACACACACGCACAAAATCTTCAGCAAATATTAGGAGACTGCTTGGTTGTAGGTGCTTGAGGAAATTTCTATTGATTCATCAGCTTTCAAGTTAGCTAAGCACACCGACCTTCCGGTGGCTAAGCGCAACAAAAAAACAAAGGCTTGACAGAATTAATTCAGTAAAATATCTGGGAAACCATCAGCAATAACATAAAGTAACGACAAAAACAAACAGTAGGCAGCGGCAAGAATATGATTTCCAGAGTCGATGCATTATATTAATTAAAATGTCAAATTTTGAAAAAATTATGAGACATATCAAGAAACAGGAAAGTGTAGCACATACATAGGAAGAAAAGAAATCATAGACACTATCCCTGAGGAAGCTAAACATTGAACTTACCAGACAAAAACTTTGACTCAACTATTTTAAGTGTGACCAAAGAACTAAGGAAAACCATGTTTTAAAAACTAAAGAGGGCGCCTGGGTGGCTCCGTCAGTTAAGCGTCCGACTTCGGCTCAGATCATGATCTCGCGGTTCGTGGGTTCGAGCCCCGCGTCGGGCTCTGTGCTGATGGCTCAGAGCCTGGATCCTGCTTCGGATTCTGTGTCTCCCTCTCTCTCTCTGCCCCTCCCCTGCTTGCACTGTGTCTCTCTATCTCTCTCAAAGGTAAATAAACATTAAAAAAAATGAAAAACTAAAGAAAAAAGTATGAGACTATTGTCTCACCAAATAAAGACTATCGATAATGAGATAGGGATTATTAAAAAAAAAAAAGCATCGAAAGAAATTTAGGGGTTGAAAAGTACAATAACTTAAATGACAAATTATTTAAAGGGGCTCAACAGCAGATTTGAGCTGGCAAAAGCAAGAATTAGCAAACTTCAAAAAGAAAGTAGGAGGACTCACACTTCCTGATTTTGAAATTTGCTATAAACCTGCACAAATCCAAATAATGTGGTCCTGGCATAGGGATAGACATAGAGATCCATGGAACAGAACTGGGAGTACAGAAATAAACCTTATATTTCCGGTCAACTGAATTTCAACATAGGAGTCAAAATAATTCAATGGGGGAAAGAATACTCTTGTCAACAAATGATGCCGGAACAAATGGATGTCAACATACAAAAGGATGAAGTTCAGGGGTGCCCGGGTGGCTCAATCGGTTAAGCATCTGACTTGGGCTCAGGTCATGATCTCATGGTTCGTGAGTTCAAGCCCCGCGTAGGGCCCTGTGCCGGCAGCTCGGAGCCTGGACCCTGCTTTGGATGCTAGGTCTCCCTCTCTCTCTGCCCCTCCCTCACTCACACTTTCTTTCTGTCTCTCAAAAAACAAATAAATGTTAAAAAAAATTTTTTAAAGGATGAAGTTCAACCAGCATGTATAAAAATTAACTCAGAATCAATCATGGATCTAAATGTAAGAGCTAAAATTATAAAAATCGCAATAGAAAACACTGGAGTGAATCTTCATGACCTTAGATATGACACCGAAATTACAAGTGGTAAGTGATTGATGCTTTGACTTCATCAACATAAAAATTGCATTTCAAAAGACTATCAAGAAAGTGAAAAGACACCCCATATCATGGGCCAAAATTTACAAATCATGCACCTTGTAAGTTTTTGTTTGAACACCTATTTTTAATTCTCCTGTGTGTATACTGGAATATGTAAAGAGCACTCACAACTCCATCATAAAATGATAAATATCTCAGTTTTAAAATAAGCAAAAGACTCAAATAGACATTTCTCTAAAGAAGATAACACAAATGGCCAGCAAGCGCTGGAAGAGATGTTCAAAATCATTAGCTGTTAGGGAAAAACAAATCAAAACTACAATGAAATAGCTCTCCACAACCACTAGGATGGCTCGAATCAAAAGGACGGAGGTGCCTGGGTGGCTCAGCGGGTTGAGCGTGTGACTTCAGCTCGGGTCATGATCTCATGGTTTGTGGGTTCGAGACCCGCATGGGGCTCTGTGCTGACAGCTCAGAGCCTGGAGCCTGCTTCGGAGTCTGTGTCTCCCTCTCTCGCGGTTCCTCCCGTGCTTGCTCTGTCTCTCCCTCAAAAATAAATAAACATTAAAAAACTTTTAAATGAAAACGTTGATAAATGTTCATAGCATCGTTATTCATACTAAAGACACAGTGGAAACAATGCAAATGTCCATTTACTGATGAATGAATAAACAAAATCTGGTATATTCATACAATGGAATCCTTGCCAACCTTGCCAATCCTTGCCAAACCTTGCCAACATGAAGGACTGAAATACTGATTCATGTCGTGACACAAATGAACCTTGAAAACATTATACAAAGTGAAGGAAGCCAGATACAGAAGGCCACTTGTTAGATGATTCCATTTCTATGAAATGTCTGTGATAGGTACACCTATAGAGACAGAACATAGATTAATGGTTGCCTGGGGCTGAAAGAAAAGTTGAAGAGAGAATGGGGAGTGACTGCTAATAGGTACAAGGTTATTTTTGGAGTGATGAAAATGTTCTAAAATTAGATTATATGATGGTTACACACTGTGTAAATATACTAAGAAACATTGAATTGTACACTTTGAATGGGTGTGCATAAATCCTAAAAAAGTATGTATCTTAATACAACTTAAAGGTTTGAGAAATTCTTTTTTTTTTTTATTTTTTTTTAACGTTTATTTTTGAGACAGAGAGAGACAGAGCATGAACGGGGGAGGGTCAGAGAGAGAGGGAGACACAGAATCTGAAACAGCTTCCAGGCTCCAAGCTGTCAGCCCAGAGCCCGACGCGGGGCTCGAACTCACGGACCGCGAGATCATGACCTGAGCCGAAGTCGGCCGCTTAACCGACTGAGCCACCCAGGCGCCCCAAGGGTTTGAGATATTTAAAAATTGTTTTAAAATAATTGAAGATGAAAAAAATAAAATAAAATAAAATAAAATAATTGAAGATGTGCATATCTATACAAACAGCAGTGACGTAAAACATAAAAGAGGAGTGTGAACAACTTTATGCCAAAATCTTGACATTGTAGATTGAATGGTCTATTACCTAGAAAAATATAACCTACTAAAACTGACTAATGATGATACAGAAGGACTGAATAATTCATAATTTCTAAAGACTTACAATAGTAGTTTAAATTCTTCTCACAAGTAAACTCTAGTTAGATGATTTACAGGTGTCTTATATCACCTTTTCAAGGAACCAATTATTCAAATATTATCTAAAACCTTCCAGAGACCAGAAGGTAAACCACACTGTTTTCCTTTATTTTTTATTTTAAAATAACAGTATGAATAAGGGAATTTATAGACAAGTCTTACCCATAAACCATAGACGCAAAGATCCTTAAAAAAAGCAAACAGAAACCAGTAGCATGTAAAAATAATAATACTTTATTAATGTTAGGTTGATCCCAAGAAGAGAAGGCTTGTTTAACATTACCAAAGCCATAAATGTAATTCAACTTTTTAACGCATTAAAAAGCAAATATACATAGCAATCTCAGTAGATAATTTTTTAATAAAACTCAAAATAAAAAAAATGAGATCTTACCAATGAGGAATAATATGGAATTTTGCTAACCTGTTAAAGGGTAGCAACTGAAAAAATACAGTAAGTATAATTCTTAATAGTTCAAGGTTAGATGCACTTCCTTTAAAATCAAGAAGAAAACAATGATAGACATTTTTATTGTTTCCATTTAACTGTGTGCTGTAGTTAACTAGTTGGAGCATAAAGGCAAGAGAAAGAAACATAAAGGTTAAGAAAGGAAAAATAATAGTGCTCGTAACCATTATGTAAAGCATCAACAGGAAAGATGTTTGTGTCCTTGAGTCACCAAATGAAAGACCAAGACCCCAAAATGCACGTTGAACTCTATGTAAACAACAAACTACTCTTGAGTTAAGACACTGAGATTTATGGCTGTATTTGTCAGAAGATCAACTTTTACCTTAACAAGTACACTCATAGAAGATATGATCATTTATAGAGAAAATGCAAAGAATCTACACCTTAATAGAAATAACAATCATTTAGCAAAGTCCGTGAATGTAAAAATCAACACACAAAAATCAATTTTATATACCAGTAGCAAACAGAAAATTTACATTTTATAACTCCTTTCAACAGCAAAATATTAAGGCGCATAGGAATAAAGCTAATAAAGTTGTGAAATCTATCTAGACAAGTTTTTGAAAAATAATCAAGAAGATCCAAGTAAATGAAGAAATACATCTGTGGATATAAGTCTTGACGTTATACCTATATTAGTTCTGCCAAAATTCATATATAGATTCAATGATATTCTACTAAAAATCCCAAGAGAATTTTTCAAGGAACTTGGCACACTGATTCTAAAATTTGTATGTAACAGAAAAGAGACAAGAATAGCTAAGATACTCCTAAAGAGCAGCAAAGAGGAAGTGAAGGAGGAGAAGGAGGAGGAGGAGAAAAAAGGAGGAAGGAGAGGAGGAGGGGGCTGGGAGATAAGGTATGAAAATTTGCCCTAGCAGATCTCAAGACTGATTACAATACTATCGAAATAAAGACGGTGTGGTTTTGACCCGGAAATAGACAACAATCAATGGAACAAAATAGGGAGCTCAGAGACACTTATTCACCTATGGAAATAATACTTGTCACGGCTCAATGTAAATCAGCGGGGAAGGGAAAGATGGCTCAATAAGATAAATTGGCTACCCAGTTAGAAAAAATGAAACGGAGGGCCTTTATTACATTTATACATTATACACGTTTAATTTAAGATGGATTAAAGCCTTAAATGTGAAAGAGAAAACATTAACCCTTCTAAAAGGGAATATTAAAAAATATTTATAGGACCTTAGAATAGGAAATAATTTCTTAAATTAAGTAATTTCTTAATTTAAGAAATAAGAAGTAATTTCTTGGGGCGCCTGGGTGGCTCAGTCGGTTAAGCGTCCGGCTTCGGCTCAGGTCGTGATCTCACAGTCCGTGGGTTCGAGTCCCGCATCGGGCTCTGGGCTGACAGCTCGGAGCCTGGAGCCTGTTTCAGATTCTGTGTCTCCCTCTCTCCCTGTCCCTCCCCCACTCGTGCTTTGCCTCTCTCTGTCTCTCAAAGATAAATAAACATTAAAAAAAAAAAAAGAAAGAAAGAAAAGAAATTAAGTAATTTCTTAATTTCTTAAGGGAAGCATTCCCATAGCACCTAGTCCTTATTTCCAAAATTCTATTGTCTAATTTTACATAGGATCATAACTGCTTATTTTATTGTCTACTCCACCGAGCAGATAACTACTTGAGGACAGGGACTATATCCTATTAACTTTATCTTCCCCCTTACCTTGGTATGTGTTACTTGTATCTCTAGGACACAAGAGAGGAGAGAGTTTCAGGAAAGATATTTTATTTTTCCCTCGATTTGGCACACCAGTAGTTTTCCTTCCCTAACCATTGCCCAGGGTTTTTTGTTTTTGTTTTTGTTTCTTGTCTCTGTCAGATCCGTGAAGTGATACTCACACATCTATCTATAACACCATCCTCCTCATCCAAGTCAGGTTTTCTACTATCCAGTCTTGACCATCCATTCCTTCAGGCTCGGAATTTCTAGGCTTTCAAAGGGAACGATTAAGGGAAGAATAAAGCCCTATTAATAACTGAAAGAAAAAAACCCACGGGACACCTTTCCTGAATACTGTTTGTTCACTTCTAAATTGGATCTCTGGAGACTAACCATCAGAAAAGAGATTTTTAAGGGTGCAACCACAATTCTGACCAAGAGGACTGTGCCACTGCAGACCAGTCTTAGACCTGGAAGAGATCCTCCCAAGGGTAATCTGGTCTGATTCCGCCTCCAATGCGAGAAGTTCTTCTTTCACGCTGCTGGCATTTCATGAACTAACTCAGCTGTAATCCTTCAAACACTACACTTCTGGTGACAAGAAGCTCCCTGTTTCAGAGGAAAGTCTGTTCCATTTTGTTCTGTCCTAGCTAGTCTAGAAAAGGGAACACACGGTGTTTCTTAGGCAATAAGAGCTTGTGTGCATCGTCAAAGTTTCCATATTTCGTAGGTGGTTTCCCAAGATATTTTCTCCAGAATGTTTCTCATCATGATCCCTGAGATTGCATAACTAAAGACAAACACAGAATGCCCCAAAGCCTCTTGTATATAGAAAAGCAACTAGTTGAAGCTAGTCACCCTCTTCTATATTTTGCATTCCAGAAATGTTGAGTCATTTGAAAACGCAGAAGAAAAATGAACCATGAAAATTATGCACCAGCTGCTCGATAGGATGTGTCAGTATTCATATTATCAATGAGTCAGACATGGATGTCAGTTTCATTAAAGGATCAAAATATGTCCAGAGTAGGAAAGGCCACAAGAGATCATTTTTCCAGCTGCATTACACAGAATACGAGTTCTACAAAAGATTCTGAATCAGGAGGATTTCATGGGTAATGTATGTAAAAATCAAACACAAAATAAAAACTTTAGTCAAAAGTCCCTTCTAGAGGACTCTAGAAGGCATTAGCATGTTACAGGATCTTGACTGAAAAATACCTATTTAACATTGCTTAACTATGTCTCAAATATATCTAACAGCAACTAAACTTTTTAGTAACACCTAGCAAAATAAGAGTGCATCTCAAATATACTACAAGAGATACTAACCTAGTTAATTCTTTCCATTTTGAAGACAAGGACAGAAAGACCCAGAAAAGTTTGCAAAATGCTCGAGTCAACAAAACTACTTAGTTGCAGATTCAGGACTACAACTCAGGTGTCACAGCGGCTCACAAGTCTGGACCATTCTTCTGCTCTGCATTCAGTGTCTCCAAATCCCTGGGGAAGGGTAACGTTGGAAACATAACCGCAAATTGATTTCTTGACATTCTCCTTCACACCCTCTTTAAGGAAGATTTTACTACCTATAGAAGTGATTTTTAACCAGATTTTACTACCTATAGAAGAGATTTTTAACCAGATTGGCAGGGTGTTGAAGGGGATCAGGAAGGCATATTTTTATACATTTATTTAATGTTTATTTATTTTTGAAAGAGAGACACACACAGAGTGTGAGTGGGGGAGAGGTAGAGAAAAAGAGGGAGACACAGAATCCGCAGCAGGCTCCAGGTTCCCCGCTGTCAGCACAGAGCCCAACGCGGGGCTCGAACTCATGAACCATGAGATCATGGCCTGAGCTGAAGTCGGACGCTTAACGGACCGAGCCACCCGGGCGCCCCTAAAGGCATATTTTTAAAGCATATTAAATGTTGAAGTATACTTTTTTATTTAGAAAGAAAGGCTCCCTAACAATGTTTCATATTTTAAGTCACAAAGAGAATATGACATGATTGTTCACCTAAAGTACACATGGATTTTAAAAGTTTGCAAAACACTGACAATAAGAATATACGTAAAGGGAACACAGCCTCCTTTTACATAAGGCTTTCTGGGGGAAATCACATTTAGAACAACGAACAAATAGCGGTCAGCCGGGCAAGCCAAAGCAGGAGTAATTGAAGTGTATTCCAGGCAGAGATGCTAATAGATTGTAAGGACTAGAGGTACGAGAGATGGGGCCGTGGCTAAGGACTAGCGTGGCTGAAAGAGAGAACAGGCACTTGGGGGAGGAGGAGGAACAAGGCAGAAGGGCGGTGAGGGAGAGTGTGCACTCAGAGGTAAGCAACACACTGAAGAACGAATGAGGGGCAAGTGATAAGGGCCTTGTATCCCCTGCACCGGGATTCACCTTTATCATGACAGCAATCGCAGCTCATTGACAGGTTCAAGCAGGAGAACCGTAGAATCAGATTCGTATTGCAGGAAAATCATGCAGAGGAGCAGTCCACACTTTCTCACAGAAGGAAGTTTATATTGTGCTCAAATTGTTCTGGTGTTGAATTTCCACTTTCTTCACCAGTGTGGCCTTTGTTCTGAGGGTTGAATGGTTAATCTCCAGGGTCTAAAGAGAGATTCTGACAACGAAATCATCCAGAGATTGAGGTGAAACAATTCACTCACCAAAAGGGTCCAGCTGACTCAGACGCAGTAACGTAACTTGTCAAAGTCAGTGAGTATTGCAGTTGAGGCCACCAAGAATAGAGCTGATGAAGAAATTCACACTTGCTATTTCCGTAAGAGAGCAGATTCGATGAGAACACTTTATTTTTAAGTTGTGTTTAAGCTCATAGTGTTCTAATTGACAAAATGAAAAGTTTGAGTTTTGCTTCGTAATTTATTATAACTCATTGCTTTAGAATCAATTATCCACCAAGAAATTGGCTCAATTACCCTTACCTCGGGACTTATATTGAAGACGCTCTTTGCGGGGAGCCTGGGTGGCTCAGTCAGTTGGGCGTCCGACTTCGGCTCGGGCCACGATCTCACGGTCCGTGGGTTCGAGCCCCAAGTTGGGCTCTGTGCTGACAGCTCAGAGCCTGGAGCCTGCTTCGGATTCTGTGTCTCCCTCTCTCTCTGACCCTCCCCCATTCATGCTCTGTCTCCCTCTGTCTCAAAAATAAATAAACGTTAAAAAAAAATTAAAAAAAAAGAAGAAGCTCTTTGCTATAACTTTGAAGATCCTGAAATGGCTGCAATGCAGTGATTTTCATGACCAGTCTACCTGAACAGCGTTCATTTTACAAGGAATTATTTCAAGGACAGTGGCCCACTATATTTATTAGAGCCCTTGTCCCATTTAACTGCCATCAGACCTACATAACTCCAGTGTCATACAACTATTCTCTGGTACCTTAAATTCCTTGTCATCTTGAAGTTCCTAAAGAAGCACAAATTATAGGGGTGCTTGGGTGGCTCAGTCAGTTAGGTGTCTGACTTCGGCTAGCTCATGATCTCACGGCTTGCAAGTTTGAGCCCCGCATTGGGCTCTGTGCTAACAGCTCAGAGCCTGGAGCCTGCTGCAGATTCTGTGTCTCCTTCTTTCTCTGCCCCTCCCCCACTTGCACTCTGTCTTTGTCTCTGTCTCTCTCTCTCTCTCTCTCTCTCTCTCGTCTCTCTCTCTCTCAAAAATAAATAAACATCAAAAAATAGTTTAAAAAATTAAAATCATACTAGAAGCATAAATAGTCATAGAAACAAAAATGATACTAATAAGGTAGTACTTTCTATATCCCAGGCACTGTGCTAGAAACCACATCCATTGGGGTGCCTGGGTGGCTCAGTTGGTTAAGCGTCTGACTTCGGCTCAGGTCATGATCTCACGGCTTGTGAGTTGGAGCCCCACTTTGGGCTGTGTGCTAACTGCTCACAGCCCGGAGCCCGGTTCGGATTCCTTGTCTCCCTCTTTCTCTGCCTCTCCCTTGCTCTCTCTTTCCCTCTCTCTCTCAAAAATAAATAAAGATTAAAAAAAAATTAAAAACTTCAAAAAAAAATAAACTACATGCATTACCTCATACAATACAAAATCCCATAAGATACTGTTAATATCCCATTTTGACGGATGAGTAATCCTTACAGAGATGAAGTAAACTGCCCATGGTGAGGCAGTTTGTGATCAAAACCAGATTTCAAATCCAGGTCTGTATGAATGCAAAATCTAACTCTTTCCTATGTATTTTCTCATACTTTTTGTTACCTGTGAAATAGCACTTACTATAAATATACTTGGAACTGTGCCCAACAGTGTGTATGATTACATCATTTAACCTTCAAACAAATCTACCAAAAGGTAACATTACCCATGTTTTACAAATGAAGAAATTAAAGCTTAAAATATTTAATTGCCAATGGCTATGCAGGTAAAAAGAAGCAGAGGATTCGGATCTAGATTCGATTCTAAATCTGTGTGTTTAACCACAATCTATGCCATTAGAACGTGATAACGTAAACCAGCGAGTAGTTCCCCATTCCCCATGGAGCTCCATGGGTCTGAGATTTCAAAAGAAGACAGTTGTTCATGATATCTATGAGGCTCATTGCTTCAAGTTTTTATGCACTAACACCTTCACAGAGATGGGTTGATGGTCGTCTGGGAGCTGAGGCAATGGAATTTCAGAATGACACTGGGGTCAGCCCCATGGTGAAGGAGGGAAATCTAAGGAATAGAGATCATATGGGAAGTACAGGGATCTTTTTTCCTCTGTCCTCCTGAGGTGGTTCCATTCTTTAATTGCAAGAACATAGAAAGAATGGGGAATTACCCTAAACAAAACAGCTGTAACATCAAGTTCCCTACCTCCTAACATCTCAGTTGACTTCAGACCAAGCCATGGAAGCCCATCCGGGACTAAGCTTGTGGATTACAAGGTCACATTTCCTCTGTTCTGCTCAGAAGCCAGGGGATGGGCCTCATGAAACTAAATACCCTTTACTCTGCTGCAAGATACTTAGTCATGAAGATCAAATAGACCCAAATACAATGTGTCCTAAATATATTCCACGGAGCATGTAAGACACTCCTTGAAAAAAAAAAAAGTTCCATGGACAATTAAATGTTGGAAATGCTTCATAAGCTCTGTCTCTCAAAGATAGGGTGACCTGCAATTAATCACCCAAACCAGGCCACTTCTGAGTGCCAAAGGGGATGTTGTTAATAATTACACTAAGACAGCAAGTATGTCCCGGGTAAATCGAGACCCATGGTTAGTCTGCAGTTTAACCCAGAACTTTCCAAATTAGTTTGGCCATAGAACATCTTTCCCCCCTTGCGACACCTGCAAACCTCACAAAGAACCATTATTCCACAGCATGTACTTTGGGGAACACTAAACTTAGAGGTTTTAGGAAAGTCTGCAGGAAATGCAATAGACCAATAGGCCAATAGAATAGACCATGATTCTTCCCAATCATTTCTGGTCCATGCTCACCTAGGAAGGAAGTGTTAATATATTTGCAGTATAAAAAAAAAAAAAAAAGGTAAATGGGGGCACCTGGGTGGCTCAGTCAGTTGAGCATCTGACTCTTGATCTTGGCTCAGGTCACGATCTCATGGTTTGTAGGTTTGAGCCCCGTGATGGGCTCTGTGCTGACGGCATAGAGCCCGCTTGGGATTCTCTCTCTCTCCCCCTCTCTCTGCCCCTCCCCTGCTTGAGCACACACGCATGCTCTCTCTCATCCTCTCTCTCAAAATAAATAAATAACCTTAAGGAAAAAAAGGAAGGGAAATGAATGAGGTTCCTTGTAGCCAGAAAAGACTGGCCAGGGGAGTGGGATATTTGAATGGATTACTATCTCAGCATGCCTGTAATCCCCTGACACATATAGAAATCCGGCATATAGGTCATGAAGCTGTGAACGGACTAAAACATACCCGCAACCGACCTCCATGTGTTTCTCTTCCTTGAAGACCAGTTGCAGACGATTACATTACATGAAGGCAATGAAGGGCTTACAAAAAATTTTTTGCCCTTTTGGCCCCTTGGCCTATTTTGTTGCTTAGGATTTGGGTCCGTGTCAAAACTCTTGCAAATTATGGGAAATGCAACAAAGCTCCTGACTGACTCAATCTATCCATCAAACACTGGGAAGAAAAAAAAAAAATACTTCCATAGAAAAAGAGAAACTGTATTAGGTATTTCAACACTGAGTCTAATGCAAGGAATTGGGTAAACAGGAAGTAGAAGATTGGGAAAACAAAAATGGAGCACTAGGGCAACACGATGCCCAGTTGGGGCCTCAGATTTCTGAGGAGGGGCAGTGCCCAAATGATTCTGGCACGTCAAAGGGGCACAGTGATGCTGGTTCTGGAATTCTAAAAGAAGGTGGAGACTTGGTCTCTTCACAGTTTCCTGGCTAATTGACCAGCGACAGATGATTCCAGTCACTCAGTTGTGGAAGCTTGTGGAAGGCAGAAGACTCTGCATTTTCAGGTACAGTATTTACTACCAGCTCCAGCAGATAATCCCTACCAGAGACCCTTGCCACTGAATTGAGGACTGGGCTCTCAGGTAGCTCTTGATAACTGTGCGTTTAAACTTAGCTCACTAACTCCGCAGAAAACACCTCAGAAAGGCACCGGCTTTCAATGGGTCTTTGAAGCACCAAAGGCTCGTAACGTTGCTTTGAAAATTTCAGGGAAGAAGAGGGAGGCAAAGGTGGGAGCCACAAAGGCAAAGAGGGGAGCTTGAGAGGAAAATGTAGGAAGTGTTTTCACATGTTCTATTCAGGAGGGAAAAGAAACCATTTAAAAAGTGTTTTGAGCAAGGAAACGGTGTTTGAAGGTTAGTCTCTTGCCAGATGCTTTTAAATTGTGATATTCAATCCGCGGTGAGCATTTTACCCTGTTCGGCTCTTCAGTTGAAAGTCAGAAGCCATACATTTGACAGGCAGCTCTCCGAAGTTTATTCCAGAGAAGGTCACACTCTGTTTCCCTTCCGCAAAGCTGCTGTGAAAGGAGGAAGAACAAAGGAATCCCCTACACTCTGGCCAAGGAGGGCAGAGAGAAGAGGAGACAGAGGGTCTGAAGAGGGTGGGGTCTGAGGGGCGCCTCGGTGGCTCATCAGTTAAGCGTCTGACTTCCGCTCAGGTCATGATCTCACGGTTGGTGGGTCTGAGCCCCATGTCGGGCTCTGTGCTGACAGCACAGAGCCTGGAGCCCACTTCAAATTCTGTGTCCCCCCCCCCCGCCCCCTCCCCACTTGCACTCCGCCTCTCTTTCAAAAATAAATAAACATTAAAAAATTAAAACAAAAAGTAAAAATAAAGGTTAGGGTCTGAGATCATAAAGTGATAAAAGCACTTAAAATAAAAAGAGAGGGAGTCTATTTTAAAGGTTAAGATCATAGGTATTGGGACATTATAGAACAGAGGTCAAATCTTGGCTCCTTCACTTCCTAGCTATTGACCTTGAACAAGTTTCGTAACCTCTCTGAACCTCGGTATCGGTACCTTTATTCGTGGAACAGTATAATCCACGTGCTGGCAGGATCCACACAGACCATCTATTTTTGGCCCTGTGCCAACTGTGAAACAGGGCTCAGAAATTCTTTGCCTTCTACATAAAGAAGCCCTTGTTATCCAATGTCGATCATACCGAAGATTTCAGAGGCAAGTAGGAGTAGATTCACAAAACAAAACAGTTTTCTTCAAAAATCCTCCCTTGTTCAATCTTTCCAAGTCTTACTTCTCACAGCCAGTGGGGCTCCTCTTCTACACCCTCTTCTGTTACGCTTAACCTTCCCAGTTTTCGTTTCTCCCTCCTAGCGTCATTCTTCTCGTTCTATTGTATTCTTAGGAGGTTAGGTTATCTCTGTCGCTAGACAGAGCTCTGTGTTCCCCTTTCTCTTTGAATATTCGTAAAGCAACAGTCCTCAAGCAGTAAATTGGCTCAGACACCATCTACAACCTGTGTTGGGGGCCGGGGAGGGGGGGGGGGGAAGGATGTAATTTTACATCTTTTGAGACAAGTAAAAGATTCCCATTTG
Source organism: Acinonyx jubatus (assembly GCF_027475565.1). Classification (NCBI taxonomy): domain Eukaryota; kingdom Metazoa; phylum Chordata; class Mammalia; order Carnivora; family Felidae; genus Acinonyx; species Acinonyx jubatus. The sequence goes on from NC_069389.1 coordinate 91,401,443, forward strand.
GAATTTGGGCGTCCGAGATGTTAATTAATCCTAACTTTAGCCCTCGATTTGGATGGAATACCAGAAACCCACCTCAGGCACAATTCCCCCATCACAACCAAATCTCGTAATCTATGGGGGAAAAAAAAACACCTTTTCTATAGTATGTGCTCAGTGTTTCAAAATATTCTGAACTCTAAAGACTTTATAAAGTGATTTTTTCCTTTGCCAATAACTTTGTCATAGTCACTTTGTCACATTCTTGTCTTTCTCTTTGCCTCCCATAATCCTTGTTTCTTTACATCCAGAGAGAATAGAAGGGCTGAGTGCCTGAGTTCCTTCCTACCAGGATTGTATATCTATTACCAAAAACTATGCCTTTATCTTGGCCACATTTCTCACCCTTCACCCCTTTTTCTCTCCAACACGAAGCTCTGATCCTGAGCTGTCCCTGCTCAGGGACTTCTAATTCTCCACTTCTTTTTACATTTTTTTAACATTTATTTATTTTTGAGAGCCAGAGAGAGACAGAGCACGAGTGGGGGGGGCGGGGGTGGGGAGCAAGAGGGAGACACAGAATCCCAAGCAGGCTCCAGGCTCTGAGCTGTCAGCACAGAGCCCGACGCGGAGCTCGAACCCACAAACCGTGAGATCATGACCTGAGCAGAAGTCAGACGCTTAACAGACTGAGCCACCCAGGCGCCCCTGTGGTTTTAAACCAGAATGTAATCGCTTCTCGGCCTTTTGCCTAAGATCAAGTGTAAACCAGAATGTAGAAGGGGACTGGAGATGGTTGCTTTCACACTGCCCCTCAGATCATGTCCTTAGCACCGACCCACCCCATCTTCTGTCTGGGAACATCCCCTTTACTCGGTCCACAGTCCCATCAGTTCTTGGCCGGGCAGTGCTTGAAGCAGGTGTAAGAACTCCACTATCAGTATTGTCTTAAGTACTAGCTGTCATCTTACTTCTAAACGTCTTTTTCCCATCTTTAAAGACTCTGAAGGACAACTTGTTACTCGTTCAGCATAAGACTGAGTCACAGATTTTGGTTCAGTAAGCAGTAGACAAATCTAAACCTCCGTGAGCCCAAGATACACAGATGCCCTCCTTTAACGCCTACCTCCTCCTGGGTGATATTCCAGTCCTCGGAGTTAGCATCACCTCCCCCTTCAGGCAGGCAGAAGATACCGCTGATATTTTCAACATGGCCCAAACTGTTTTGTCTCTGAAATACTCTCCTGGGAGATGTAAATACTTGTCTACTTATACGTGGAATCTAAAAAAACACAACTCATGGATGCAGAGTAGAATGCTGGTTGCCAGGGGCTGGGGATGGGAAGCTGGGGGAAATGGGTAAATGCTGGTCAAGGGTGCAAACTTCGTTGTAAGATGAGTAGGTTCTGGGAACCTAATGTACGATATGGTGGTTATAATTAATTACAAAAAAAAGGAGTGGTGACTATGTAGCGTGGTGGAGGTGGTGATAAGCAAATGGTAACATTATGGTGGTAATCATTTTGCAATGCATAACTGTATCAAATCGACACGTTGTATGCCTCAAACTCACACATGCCAATGATATCTTAATAAAGCTAGAAAAAATAGCTGTGATATCAAAGAGTGGTTTCCCAACGAAACAAGTCTAAAAACTGCTGAATGCTATGATCTAAGAGTCACAACACATAGTAAAATAGAGGCTCTGCCAAGTCTTAACCCAGAATTTCCCCCGCTGTTTGACCCCAGAATCCTTTTTCCATGGAACACTTACTAACATCCACTGGGCCAAAGTTCCACAGAGCACATGGAGGTGTTTTATTAATCCAAATGATCCTGTTTTTTTTTTTTTTAATGCTTATTTATTTTTGAGACGGAGGAGGGGCAGAGAGAAGAGGAGACAGAGGGTCTGAAGCGGGCTCTGCGGGGCTCCAACTCGTGAACTGTGACGTCATGACCTGAGCCCAAGTCGGATGCTTAACTGACAGAGCCACCCAGGTGTCCCCCAAAGTATCCTTTTTAACACTAACCACAAAATACAATTTACAACTGGGGAAATCGATCTGCGCTTAAAAGCGTTCTCATTTTCGTGGGCATCACTACAGAGTATAACCTCCTTCGGTCATGCTGTTGCACACGTTTGTGATATCGTTGGATTGCTTAGTCAAATTCTGCATTCCATCCCTGATGTCTCAATGATTTTCTTTCAATTGCGTACATCGATGTTCACTCTTTGCGCTGTGAAGTTCCGTGGGTTTTGACAAATGCATGGTGCCACGTATACACCATAACAACATCATACGGAACAGTTCACTGCCCTAAAATATCATCTAGGCAGCAGCTATTCAACTCTTACCCCTTCCCTCGGGACCCCTAGCAACCACTGGTATTTTTGCTGCATAGTTTTACCTTTTCCAGAATGTCACATAACTGACATCAGGTATAGCTTTTTGCAGACGAGCTTATCTCACTTAGTGATATGCACTCAAGTTACATATCCATCTCTTCTCATGGTTTGATAGCTCATTTCTTTATCCGGCAGAATAATATTCCATTATGCTGATATACGACAGTCTTCTGTGGCTTTTTTTTTTTTTTAAGATAAATTAACTCCAGTATGCTTTTTTAAAATTTGATTTTAGGGGCTCCTGGGTGGCTCAGTCGGTTAAGCGTCCAACTTCGGCTCAGGTCACGATCTCGCGGTTTGTGAGTTCGAGCCCTGCGTCGGACTCTGTGCTGACAGCTCGGAGCCTGGAGCCTGCTTCTGATTCTGTGTCTCCCTCTCTCTCTGCCCCTCCCCTACTCACACTCTGTCTCTCTCTCAAAAATAAATAAACCCTAAATCTTTTTTTAATTTGATTTTAATTGTTTTCTAGTCAGCTATTGAAAAACACCTCAGTTGCTTCCAGGTGTGTGTGTGTATGATTACGAATAAGGCTGCTATAAAATTATGTGCAGGTTTTTATGTAGGCATAAGCTTTTAAATCAGTTGGTTAAATACGTAGGCGCATGATTGCCGGATCACAGGGTAAGAAAGGGGTGGGGGAAAAGTAGCATTGACCTAAGTAACTGTGGGACCAAGTAGAGTCTCTAAGACTAAAGGCAAAAGGAAAAAAGCACTCTACTCTCGTCGATGATGTTCTTTGCAACCCTGATGCCACTATACATGTATACTTAAATTCAACAATTAAATCGATGGCAGATGGCAGAAGACAGGTTTCTCACTGATGGAGTGGGAGGTTATAGATAAGCAAGGGGAGAAGGCTAGAATGATTCCTTTATGTGGCAATGGATTACTGCTGGATATGTTGGTATAAATTGGCATTTAACTTTTACAGATACAGATGGTTACATATAGAAATACTTATATATGTGTGTATATATGCTAATATAATACGGGTATATGATATGATGATAAGATATGAGTATACACACATATATTTCTTTGCTCTATTAGCTGAAAAGACCCAAAAGACATGACAACTCAGAAGTCGAAAAGAAACTACTTGGTTGGCAATAAGCACGTCTTGTGCCTGGATCTTGGTTTCTAATACCAATTTCCAATAAAAAAAAAAAAAACAGGTCCTTTGGAGAAATGACTCCTTCTAGGGCTCAGAGAAGAAAGAACAGGGGTGTAGAAGGTCTTACAATGCCAAAAGTAAGGAAGTGCTAAAAAATAAAACCCCACAATGTGGGGGTATGTCAAAGGGAGGCAGGAAAGAGCTCCCAATCGCCAAAGCAGTAACAATACGAGCAACAAAATGAATATGACGATGTTGGATTGAAATCCAAAGTATAAAAGAAGTACCCGTAAGTCCATACAGACATAAATAAGTGATTAAATAAATCAATAAATACGAAAAAGATAGATCAATCTCCCTTGCAGAAGAACTCTAAATAATTTATGTAGATGACTCTGCTCTTAAGGAGGTGGAGTATAACTCTCTATTCCTTAAGTGTGGGCTATAAATAGTGCCTTCCTTCCAAAGAATAAAATATGGAAAGAGAGAAAAAGAGTAATTTTACAGTAGAAAAACTTGAGAAACGCTACCTCAGCCGAGGGGGCAAGGTCAAGAACAACAGGGGCAAGTTATGTTGATAAGACACATCCTTAACATAATGTGATGAAAATGGCACTTCACTCCTGTGGTCTTCATCAAATATACATAGCCTCGATCTAATCACGAGAAAACGATCCCTAGTTGAGGAAAAGTCTATAAATACCTGACTAGTATTCCTCAAAACTGCCAAGGTCATCACAAATAAGTAAATTGTCATAGCCAAGAGGAGTCTGAGGAGACATGATTGTTAAATGCCATGTGGTATCCTGGTTGGGTTCCTGGAACAGAAACAGGGCACTGGGTAAAAACGAAGGAAATCTGAATGAAGTATGGACTTTAGTTAACAATAATGGGGACTCTCCGTAGTATCTTTGCATGTTTTGTGAATATCAAACTATTTCAAATATTCTAAAAGTTTATTTTTTAAAAGTAGAGTGATGGAGGTACTATAAGCATTATTTGTTGATGATATTGTCATGTATCTGGAGACTCACAGAGAAAATTCTACTTTACGAGATACGAGAAAGATGGCTAGAGAAAACTAATATATAAAGGAAACAGCGTTCCTATATACTAAAAACCAGTTACATTTGTAATGAAATAAAGACACCATTTACAATAGTTATAAAAATAATTACTTAGAAATAAATGAAACAGTGGGTGCCTGGGTGGCTCTCACGGTTCATGCGTTCGGGGCCCACACGGGGCTGTGTGCTGATGGCGTGGGGCCTGCTTGGTATTCTGTCTCTCCTTCTCTCTTCCCCTCCCCTGCTTGTGTTCTCTCTCTCTCTCTTTCAAAATTAATAAACACACTTAAGGAGTGCCTGGGTGGCTCAATCAGTTGGGAGTCGGACTTCGGCTCCGTTCATGATCTCCCGGTCGGCAGGTTCGAGCCCTGCGTCGGGCTCTGTGCCGACAGCTCAGAGCCCGGAGCCTGCTTCGGATTCTGGGTCTCCCTCTTTCTCTGCCCCTCCCCCTCTCATGCTCTCACTTTCTCTCTCAAAAATAAACATAAAACATTAAAAGGTTAATAAATAAACTTCAAAAATTAAAAAAAAAAAATTACCAGGGTTGCTGCTGCACATCGCACTCCTGGTCATGGACTGCACGTTGGGCCTACATGTGGGCGGTGGGCAGCGAGTAGCAGACCCCACCGTGCTCCCCCGGCTCTGCTACGATGCCCTGGTGCATTTTGCACTGGACGGGTTAGAAGATGATGGTGGGTTGGGAACACCCTAGGCTTCCCTTGTTCCATGAATATAACTCGATAGCTATCAGATCATCCTAAGTACCCCAGAAATTGACCTGAAAACTGGCAGAACTCCACAGCAGAGGGTAGAGATGAAGACACATGGGAGAAGGCAAGAAGTGTGGAGATGAGGTTTGTGAGACAAATGATTGTGGTCACTGCAGTGGCGAGTCACCGTTGCAGAGAACGGCCAGAGACGGACAAGCACAGAGGGGACCACGCGGGAAAGCAAATCCCCATATCAATTGGCATGGAAAGTGAGATGGGCCCAATTTTGAGAGTTCTTGCAACCAGCAGGGCTTAGAGACTGGGATCTTAAAGGTCGGTGGGCTTGGTTACAATCGAGCCTGGGGGGGGCGGGGGCACTGTGCTGCTCTCAGAGAGAAGGCAGGCAAACAACCCGGGGACATACAGCATGGAAACAATGAACTGAAGAATGCCTGAGGTACGCAGTAGGGAGGTTATTTGCTCATCTCAGAGCGTGCTCCAGAGAGACAGCATTCACAGAGAGACCCTTCCGGGGGGAAAAAAGAACTGGCCAGCACCATTTCCTTCCCCGGCCCCTCAGGGTAAGCACAGGGCCACTGTGGGAAAGCAGCACAGCACCAAAACTCACTACCTAATTTGCTTATACCAAACCCCACCTACTCATGCTCCAGGGCAACAGCCCCACTCAGCCATGCTTCCCTCAGTACCAGTGAAGCAGGCCCCCTCCCCTAGAAGACTACCCAGACGGCTGCTCACACCGTGTCATACTGTGTGGGAGTTCTGCAGAGCCTTGGTTCTAGTGGCAGTGGTGACGGGTCTTATTTCACAGACCAGAGCACACCTAGTTAAAACCCACCACATTCAACCCAGGGACCAAACACGGCCCAAAATAAGCAAAGAGAACCTCTGCAGACAACTGGCCTGAAGGATAAAGCAGCCAAAACAACAACAGAGCACATGCAACACACATTAGAGACACTTTCTAGAAGCACCAGGCCCTGGGGAATAAGGGATACTACACGGCAGGGCACTACAAGACTTCTTCATAAGGCCATTGCCTTCAAGAACAGGATGTATAGCTGACTTTCCTGACACACAGACACAGGCACAGAGACACAAAAAAATGGGAAGACAGAGAAGTTTATTCCAAATGAAAGAACAGGAAAAGGCCATGGCCAGAGATTTAAGCGAAACAGATAAATAACATGCCTGATAAAGAATTTAAAGCAATGATCATAAAGGTACTCACTGGACTTGAAAAAAAGGGTAGAACACAAGAATGAGACTCTTAACACAGAAATAAGGAATAACATGGCAGAGATAAAGGGTTCAATAAATGAAATGAGAAACATGCTTGATGGAATGAACAGCAGGAATGAATTAATGACCTAGAAGACAGAGTAATGGAAAGTCACCAAGCTGAACAAAAGAGATAAAAAAGAATTATACAGGGGCACCTGGGTGGCTCAGTCAGTTAAGCATCTGACTTTGGCTTAGGGCATGATCTCACGGTTTGTGATTTCGAGCTCCACATCTGGCTCTCTGCTGTCAGCGCAGAGCCTGCTTCAGATCCTCTATCCTCCCCCCTCTCTCTACCCCTCCCCCACTCGAGCACATGCACTTTCTCTCTCTCTCTCAAATAAACATTAAAAAAATAATGATGCAAAAAACAAGAATTGGTTTAGGAAAACCAATGACTCCATCAAATGTAATAACTTTTGTATTACAGGAGTTCCAGAACAAGAGAAAAGGGGGCAGAAAGTTATTTTGAAGAAATCATAGCTGAAAATTTCCCTAATCTGAGGAAGGAAACAAATCTCCAGATTCAGGTGGCACAGAGAACTCCCATCAAAATTAACAAGCGGATCTGCACAAAGATATTGTAATCAAATTGGGAAAATACAGTGCCAAACAAAAACATTTAAAAGCAGCAAGACAAAAGAAGATGGTAACTTACAGGGGAAATTTCATAAGGCCAGCAAAGGATTTTCAGCAAAAACTTTCCAAGCCAGAAGGGAGTGGCATTATATACATTCCAGGTGATAAATGGGAAAAATCTGCAGCCAAGAATACTCTCTCAAGCAAGGCTATCCTTCAGAATAGAAGGAGAGATAAAGAGTTTCCAGACAAACAAAAACTAAAGGAGTTTGTGACCACTAAACAAACTTGGCAAGGAATATTAAAGGGGACCCTGAGTGAAAAGGAGACACTGAAAGTGACAGTATAAAGGCAGAAAACACAAAAGCAGTTAAAATGAATATTTCTGTAAAAAAATAAGTCAAGGAACTCCCAAAATAAAAGGATATAAAGTGTAAAAACACATACCTAAAATGTTGGGAGGACAGGAGCAAAGAATGGGTTCAAACATAAATGACCATCAACTTAATATAGACTGCTATATGCAGAAGAGGTTATATACAAACCTAATGGTAACCATATATCAAAACCCACTAATAAATATGCAAAAATAAAGAGAAAGAAATCCAAATACATCACGAAAGAAAATCAGCAAACCATGAAAGACAAGAAAGGATCAGAATCTTCAGAAACAACTACAAAACAAATAATAAGATGACAATAAATATATATCAGTAATTACTCTGAATGTAAATGGACTAAACTCTCCAATCAAAAGACATAGGGTGTCAGAATGGATTAAAAAAAAAAAAAGACCCATTTATATGATGCCTACAAGAGACTCATTTAAGACCTAAAGACACCTGCAGATTGAAAGTGAGGGGATGGAGAAACATCCATCATGCAGTGGATGTCAAAAGAAAGCCAGAGTACCAATGCTTATATCAGAAAAAATAGACTTTTAAACAAAACTGTAACAAGAGACAAAGGACACTCTTTGATAACAAAGGACACAACGCAACAAGAAGATACAACCCTTGTAAATATGTATGTACCTAACATCGAAGCACCCAAATACATAAAACGGTTAATAACAAACATAAAGGAAATAACTGATAATAACAGAATAATAGTAGGGGACTTTAACACCCCATTTGCATCAATGGACAGATCATCTAAATAGAAAATCAACAAGGAAACAATGGCTTTGAATGACACACTGGAACAGATGGATTTAATAGATATATTCAGAACATTCCATCCTAAAACAGCAGAACACACATTATTTTCAAGTACACACAGAACATTGTCCAGAATAGATCACATATTAGCCCACAAAACAAGTCTCAACAAATTCAAGAAGATGGATACCAGTCATCTTTTCTGATGACAATGCAATGAAACTGAATCAACCACAAGAAAAACTTTGGAAAGGTCACAAATACATGGAGGTTAAATAACATGCTACTAAAAAATAAATGGGCCAACCATGAATAAAAAATACATGGAAACAAATGAAAATGAAAACACAACAGTCCAAAAACATTTGGGATGTGGCAAAAATGGTTCTAAGAGAGAAGTTTATAGTAACACAGGCCTACCTCATGAAGGGAGAATAATCTCAAATAAGCAACCTAACCTAACACCTAAAGGAGCTAGAAAGAAGAACAAACAAAACCCCAAACCAGCAGAAGGAAGGAAATAATAAAGATTAGAGCAGAAATAAATTATGTAGAAACTAACAAACAAAACAAAACAAAAATCAATAGAACAGATCGATGAAACCAGAAGCTCATTCTTTGAAAAAAATAATAAAATTGATAATCCTCTAGTCAGACTTAGCAAAAAGAGAAATTTGACCCATATAAATAAAATCACAAATGAGAGAGGAGAAATAACAACCAACACCACAGAAATATAAACAATTATAAGAGAACATTATGAAAAACTATATGGCAACAAATTGGAGAGCCTGGAAGAAATGGATACATCCCTAGAAACATACCAACTGACAAAACTGAAACAAGAAGAAATAGAAAATGTGAACAGACTGATAACCAGCAAAGAAATTGAATTAGCAATCAAAAAACTCACAAAAACAAAAGTCCAGGGCTGGATGGCTTCACAGGTGAATTCTACCAAGCATTTAAAGAAGAGTTAATACCCGTTGTTCTCAAACTATTCCGAAAATATAGAAAAGGAAGGAAAACTTCCAAATTCATTCTAGGGGGCCAGCATGACCCAGGTACCAAAACCAGATAAAGATCTCACTAAAAAAGTGAACTACAGGCCAATATCCCTGATGAACGTAAATGCAAACATCCTCAGCAAAATACTAGCAAACCTAATCCAACAATACATTAAAAAAAATAATCCACCACGATCAACAAGGATTTATTCCTGCATTGCAAGGGTGGTTCAATATTCACAAATCAATCAACTGATCATCACATCAATAAGAGAAACCATATGATCATTTCAATAGATGCATAAAAAGCATTTGACAGGGGGCGCCTGGGTGGCTCAGTCGGTTAAGTGTTCAACTCTTGATTTTGGCTCAGGTCATGATCTTGTGGTTCATGAGTTCAAGCCCCATATCAGGCTCCGCACTGTCAGCGCGGAGTATGTTTGTGATTCTCTATCTCCTTCTCTCTCTCCCTCCCCCACTTTCTCTCTTTCTCTCTCTTTCTCTCCCTGTCTCTCTCTCTCTCTCTCTCTCTCTCTCTCTCTCAAAATAAATAAAATACACTTAAAAAAAGCATTTGCCAAAGGGCAACAGCCATTCATGATAAAAACCCTCAATAAAGCAGGTTTCGAGGGAACATACATTAACATAATAAAGGCCATATGTGAAAAACCCACAGCTACCATGATCCTTAATGGGGAACACTGAGAACATTTCTCCTAAGGTCCAGAAAAGGACAAGGCTATCCATTTTCACCACTTTTATTCAACATAGTACTGGAAGTCCCCCAGCCATAGTAATGAGACAACAAAAAGAAATAAAAGGCATCCAAATTAGCAAGGAAGGCAGAAGACTTGATACTCTATATAGAAAACCTGAAAGACTTCACCAAAATACTGCTATAACTGAGAAACAAATTCAATAAAGTCACAGGATACAAAAACAATGTACAGAAATCTGTTGCATTTCTATGCACCAATAAGAAGCAGCAGGATGAGAAATTAATGAACCAATCCCATTTGCAATTGCATTAAAAATAAGATAACTAGGAAAAACCTAACCAAAGAGGTGAAAGACCTGTACTCTTAAGACAATAAAACAAGATGAAAGAAGTTGAAGATGACACAAAGAAATCGAAAGACATTCCATGCTCATGGATTCGAAGAACAAATATTGCTAACATGTCTATACTACCCAAGGCAATCTACTCATTTAATGCAATCCCTTTCAAACTACCAACAGCATTTTCACACAGCTGGAAGAAAAAATCCTAAAATTTGTATGGAACCACAAAGACCCCAAATAGCCAAAGCAATCTTGAAAAAGAATGGCAAAGCTGGAAGCATCACAAGTCTGGACTTCAAGTTAAATCACAAAGCTGTAGTAATTAAAACGGTATGGTACTGGCACAAAAATAGACACATGGATCAATGGGACAGAACAAGAAACCCAGAAATGACCCCAAAATTATATGGTCAATTAATCTTCAACAAAGTAAGAAGGAATATCCAATGGGAAAAGGACAGTCTCTTCAACAAATGGTGCTGGGAAAACTAGACAGCAAGATGCAAAAGAAAGAAACCAGGCCACTTTCTTACACCCTACATAAAAGTAAATTCAAAATGGGTAAAAGACCTAAATAGACCTGAAACCATAAAAATCCTAGAAAGGAACACAAGCAGTAACCTCTTTGACAGTGGCTGTAGCAACTTCTTTCTAGATATGTCTCCTATGGCAAGGGAAACAAAAGCCAAAATAAACTATTGGGACCTTAGCAAAATGAAAAGCATCTGCACAGCACGGGAAACAATCAACAAAACTAAAGGCAACCTACGGAGTGGGAGAAGATATTTACAAATGACATATCCAATAAAAGGTTCATATCCAAAATATATACAGAATTATACAACTGAACACCCGCAAAACAAATAATCCACTTAAAAATGGGCAGAAGACATGAACAGACATTTCTCCCAGGAAGACATCCAGATGGCCAACAGACACACGGAAAGATGTTTAACCTCACTTATCATCAGTGAAATACAAATCAAAACTACAATGGCATATTACCTCACACCTACCTTCATGGCTAAAATCAACAACACAAGAAACAATAGATGTTGGCGACGATGTGGACAAAGGAGAATCGTCTTGCACTGTTGGTGGGAATGAAAACTGGTGCAGCCACTCAGGAAAACAGTATGGAGGTTCTTCAAAAAGTTAGAAAGAGAACTACCCTACAATCCAGCAATTGCACTACTAGGTATTTACCCAAATAATAAAAAAACACTAATTCAAAGGGATACAAGCACCTCTATATTTGTAGCAACATTATTTATAAGAGCCAGGATATGGAAGCAGCCCATGTGTCCATCAATAGATGAATGGTAAAGAAAAGGTGGTATTTATATACGATGGAATATTATCCAGCCATAAAAAAGAAAGACATCTGCCACTTGCAATGATGTGGACGGAGAGAGAGAATATTAATGCTAAGTGAAATAAGTAAGTCAGGGAAATACAAATACTATATGATTGCACTCATATGTGGAATATAAGAAACAACACAAATGGACAATGAGAAAAAAAGAGAGAGAGAGAGAGAGAGAGACAAATGAAGAAATAGACTCTTAATCATAGAGAACAAATTGATGATTACCAGAGGGAAGATGGGAGGGGATGGGTTAAATAGGTGACAGGGATTAAGGAGTGCACTTGTGATGCGCATAGAGTGATGTATGGAACTGTTGAAACACTATATTGTACACCTAAACCTAATATAAAACTGTATGTTAACTGGAATTAAAATAATAACTTAAAAAGCCAAATAAATATAAAAAGAATAAAAGAAATAAATTTAACAGGAAACATGCAACATCTATTTGAAGACAATTTGGGGGGCACCTGGGTGGCTCAGTCGGTTAAGCCTCTGACTCTATTTTGGCTCAGGTGATGATTTCATGGTTCGTGAGTTTGAGCCCCACGTCGGGCTCTGCACTGACAGTGTGAAACCTACTGGGGATTCTCTCTCTTCCTCTCTCTCTGTTCCTCCCCTGCTCTTGGTCTCTCTCCTCTCTCTCTCAAAATAAATACATTTTAAAAAGAAAGAAGATGGGGCACCCGGGTGGCTCAGTAGGTTAAGCATCCAACTTTGGCTCAGGTCATGACGTCATGGTTCATGACTTCAAGTCCCACATTGGGCTCTTTGCTGTCAGCACAGAGCCTGCTTCGGATCTCTTAACCCCCCCTCTCTGCCCCTCCCCCACTGGTTCTCTCCCTCTCTCTCTCTCTCTCAAAATAAATAAACTTAAAAAAAAAGAAGATAATTTTGTAATGCTACTGAAAAATACAATATATTAACTGACAAAACGGAAAGGTATCCATTTTCTTGGACAGGAAAATTCTATCTTGTAAAGTTAACGATTCTCCCCTAATTAGTTTGTAATTATGTGATCTCAATAAAAACACCAATATGATTGAGGACAATAAAGCAAGCTAATTCCAAAACATATAGTGAAACACAAACACATAAGGAGAGTCAGGAAGTTTCTGAAAAAGAAGACTGATGAGACAGGACGATTGTCCTTAGTGGATATTAACGCATAATATTAGGCTACATAATTAAATAGAAGTACTGGGCATGATTAGTACTGGTATACATGAGTAGACTTAGTTCACTGGGAAAGAAAAGAAAGTCCAAAAATAAACTCAACTACACATTCACACACATACACAGTAGTTAGTTGGAATATTTTTGTCCCCTCCCCCCAATTAATGTTGAAATCCTAATGCTCAGTGCGATGCTATGAGGTGGGACCTTTGGGAGATGCTTAGGTCGGAAGAGCGGAGCCCTCATGATTGGGATTAATGCCCTTGTAAAAGAGATCCAAAGGAACTCGCTAGTCCCTTTCACCATGTAAGCATGTAAGTGAAGTCTGCAACCTGGAAGAGAGCCCTCACTTGGCCATAATCCTGGACCTCTAGCTTGCAGAACTATGAGAAATACATTTCTGTTATTTACTAGCTACCCACTGTGTGGTATTTTGTTATGTGGGAGGGTCCCCTCCCTAAGAAAAGAAAACAAAATAAAACAAAACAAAACGCCAAGGCAACCTGGCTATATGTGCATGTGACAACATCCCTCGCGACCTTGTAAGATGAGACCACTGAGTCAGACTGCATGTTTGCGTGTCACCGTATATGGGAGACAAAGAAATAGGAAATGTATTTAAGAAAACTATGCCACGTGGCAGTCGGGGCTCAGTTCTTCAGGTACCAACCCAACTGAGCGGTGCCGGCACGAATAAAGTTGCTTCCTGGAAAGAAAAGCCTCGGTGTCACGACTCTGTGTTAGGGCAGCCTGAACAGACTAAGATACACACACACACACACACACACACACACATTAAATATATGGCAAAGGTGGAAAGGGTCACTTCACATTGGGAGAAAATAGTTGGTTCAATAAATTGTGATGCAATTATTGGATAACTTCCTGGGAAAAAAACTATCAACTTGTAAATTATTTCTCTATACCCCATAATTCACATATAAGTTCCCTACCTGAAATTCCCTTCATCTTTGATTGGCAATATCCACCAATGAAGCTCAAGCACCTCCTTCCTTTTGTTTAGTTTTGGTTTATGTCATATCCTGGATGATGTTGCATAAGTTGTTCTTTAGATATCTGTTAGGTCTAGCTCGTCTATATGATGTTCAAGTTCTATGTGTCCTAGTCGATCTGCTGCCCACTTGTTCTATTACTGAAAGTGAGTTATTGAAGTCTAACTATTATTATTGAGTTGTCTATTTCTCCAGTTCTATCCATTTTTTTCTCCATGTAATTTTGGACAGTCTTCTTAGGTGCATATATAATTGTTATGGATTCCTCATGGAGTCACTCTTTTATCATTATAAAAGGTCTTTGTCCCTTAGTCACATTTTAAAATTAAAATTCCTTATGTTTGATATTAGTATAGCCAATTCTGTGGTATATCTTTTTCAGTCATTTCACTTAAAACCCTGTCCGTATCTTTAAATCTAAAATCTGTCTCCCGTTAATAGCATATCGTTGGATCTTTTTTAAAACATTTTTTAACGTTTATTTATTTTTGAGAGACGGAGAGACGGAGCATGAGCAGGGGGAGGGCCAGAGAGAGAAGGAGACACAGAATCTGAAGCAGGCTCCAGGCTCTGAGCTGTCAGCCCAGAGCCCGACGCGGGGCTGGAACTCACAGACCACGAGATCATGACCTGAGCTGAAGTCGGATGCTTAACCGACTGAGCCACCCAGGCGCCCCTTGTTGGATCTTTTTTTTAAAACCCAGTCTCAAAATGTCTGCTTTTTGATTAATTAATTCACAACGTTGTTGCTACAACAGTTGTTATCACTGCCATTTTACTTTTTGCTTTTCCTGTGACTCATGTTATTTTCTCACTTTTTCTTTTTTTTTTAATTTTTTTTTAATGTTTATTTATTTTTGACAGAGAGAGACAGCGCATGAGCAGGGGAGGGGCAGAGAGAGAGGGAGACACGGAATCCGAAACAGGCTCCAGGCTCCGAGCTGTCAGCACAGAGCCCGACGCGGGGCTCGAACTCACGGACCTCGAGCTCATGACCTGAGCCGAAGTCAGTCGCTCAACCGACTGAGCCACCCAGGCGCCCCACTCATGTTTTCTTTATTGCCTTCATTTGTAAGTGAGTATTTTCAGTGTAGTATTTCAGTGACTTTAATGATTGTTCACTATTTTTAAAATTTATTCTCCTGGTTACACTAGAGCTTTCAGTATACATCTTAACCGGTCAGATCTACTTCAAATTTATAGCAGCTTAATGACAGTGAGAGATAGAAATGTTACTCCTATGTAGCTCTATCCTTAAACAGACTTTTCCAGTCTCTGTTCCAAATAAAGTCGGCCCCTTAGGGAGAGCTACTGAGCTCCCTGTTCTTATGGCCTGACGCTCCCTCTATGTGAACCTCTTTGCTACTGCTCCGGAGATGGGGGCAGGAACCTTAACTCTTGCAGTACGACCCCTCGCATGCAAAACTCCAGACTTGGGGGCAGGAAGGGGAGGGGTATCCCTTGTCTTCTTGGTTTGTCCCTCTGAGCATAGGACCTCTGCCTTACATGGAAGCTGGGGTGAAGATTACTGGAATCTTCAGTAATCTCAGCTTGCTGTGCCTGGGGGTGGGAGGTAGGTGGAGGGAGGGAGCCTCAAACGTGCCTTGCCAGGAACAGAGCTTCTGCAACACAGAACTGGGAAGGATAAGTAATGCTGGTGGCCAACCCCTCTTGGAGAGAAATCATAGTCATGAACTGGGATATGGATGTGTTTATGGTACAGCCCGAGCAGACTAATCAGAACTGATGCTGGCTATCAGGAGTGGATATATAATTAAACAGGGCACAGTGAAACATAAAATATGGGACTCCTTCTTCAAAACTCATTGGGAATTTAATAATTTGCTAATCATATTACATCTGAATTCCTATTACCATGGGGTTTTAATGTTTAGCAAGGATAGGTCTACTTAGGGAAGTGGTGATGTATCCTATCACGAGATGACAAGAGGCAGTTAGAGAGAAATGGTCACTACCAATAAGAGTCAAAGCTATGGTTACCCTGCTCATGGGCCTACCTCTCCCTTACATTATTTTCATCTCTTTCGTTCTAAAATGCTCCTATATATCAGTGCTTTTCAAATTGAATGTGCAAATGAACCACCTGGAGATGTTCTTAAAATGCAGATTGCCAGTTGAGCAGATTTGGGTTAAGGTCTGAGATTCTGCATTTCTAATAAGCTCCCGGGAGATGCCCACTCTATTGGTCTGTGGACCACAGAGAAGAAACTCTGAATGATACTAAAAGCTTGACTCTTGCTCGTCAACTATAGGTCATTATTCCCTAAGTGTTAAAGCCACTGTCTACACTTAGGTTGCCACATTCTCTCCCAGAAGTCAACTGTCAATTAGTCTGAAAGGTGGATGTACTTTTAAAACACCGCTGAGTGATTTCAAAGGCTTCTGCCTTTTAGTGCCTGAACTTTAAAAAAAAAAAAAAAAGAAAAGAAAAGAAAAGAATCACACCGTCAGAAAGTAGGAAATGCTGTCTGCCAACTAGCACAGGAAACTCTGAAGCTTTTACTGCATATTTGTGACATCTGAACTTTTCAAATCTGATCTTTCTGTTTGTTTCATTATTTTCAGCCTTTTATGCATTGCATTCTTTCTACCTTTTTCGCGAAATGTAAAGCACACATTTAGACTATGAATGTGTTGAAAACTTCTTGCTTCTTATTAATCCACTCCACAGGTTACTCTTTTTTTTTTTTTTTAACATTTATTTATTTTTGAGACAGAGACAGAGCATGAACAGGGGAGGGTCAGAGATAGAGAGGGAGACACAGAATCCGAAACCGGCTCCAGGCTCTGAGCTGTCAGCGCAGAGCCCAACGCGGGGCTCGAACTCACAGACCGCAAGATCATGACCTGAGCCGAAGTCGGAGGCTTAATCGGCTGAGCCACCCAGGCGCCCCTCCACAGGTTACTCTTAAAGCCAAACAATCTTACTTATGATGAATACATTCATCACAAGTACAATTAAAAAAAAAATTAGAAGAGTGCTGGTGGCTCAGTTGGTTAAGTGTCCGACTTCAGCTCAGGTCATAGTCTCACGCTTTGTGAGCTCGAGCCCCACGTCGGGCTCTGTGCTAACAGTTCGGAGCCTGGAACCTGCTTTAGATTCTTTGTCTCCCTCTCTCTGCCCCTCCCCTGCTTGCGCTATCTCTCTCTATCTCTCAAAAATAAATAAACATTAAAAAATTAAATTTTTTTAAAATTAGAATCTCATCTTCCAAGATTTAATAATATCTCTGGCTTAGTACAAGTTATAAAATCACATTGTTTTATTAATATATCAGTGAGTAGATCTGACCCAACCCTTGACTTATCTATGTGTATCGCTCTGACCAGGGATTAATAAGGAAAAAAACCTATTAATAGAATCCAGGAAATGTACTGCAGGATTTGAGTATTCTAAAGTTACTTAAATACAACAATGCTTTTAAGGTAGATTTATTAAATTTTTTGGAGAAAACATTCCATTTAATAAGACTCGTTGAACATTTGGCCATAAGACTGAAAGTTATTCAGTCAACAGAATGTGTCTTGATGAGAAAAGACTTCTTTTTTCCTCTGAAAGATCTGAAATTAAGGAAGAACTCCGTTACTAACAAATAGTCATTAATAACATAAACTATTTTAATTCAGACTAGTACCTCAGAGAAACAGATTTAAAAAAAGCATTCAGCAGAGAAATAAAGTGAAATATTTCATACACATTCAAATTTCCCTTTATCTTTAAAAGACTTGGCATTAAGAGATTTTTCTCCAAGTCACAATTTCTCCTTAAAGCCCACCAACCCGTAGTGACCTTCATCTTCTGAAATTCTATAATAGTCTCCATACAACTCAAATAGGAATCATCTAAAAACAACTCACAGTGCAGGTTATATTTTTTATGGAGTCTATTCTCCCCCAACTAGAGTATGAATTCCTTGAGGGCGGGCAACTTTTCTTCAATTTTTGTGAAATCGGCCTGCGACAGACTAGTAATCTATTTCAGTCTCCATCCAGTTTAAGTAACTCTTTTCTTCCTCCCAATCCTGCTTTTCTCCTGTAACTCTCTCCTCGTATTGTTCCCTAATCTAGAAGTAAACAGTGTTTCATGTTCTGAGCCATTGTTCCTATATTTCAACAAAAGTAAAGCTACCGCCAAATTTAGCTTAGTAGCGTTGAGTTTTTAAATTATTGTATTTTCTGCAGACAATCATCATAATCCATACAACATCAATTGTACACCCACGGTGTACAGGAAACATTATAAAATATAGGTCCATCAGTTCTAAATGCAGAGTAAAGGTCCATGTGGTCTGTGGACCACAGAGAAGAAACGCTGAATGATATTAAATAGCAATGGGTCCAAACTAAAAGCTTGACTCTTGCTTGTCAGCTACAGGTCACTATTCCCTGAGTTTTAAAGCCACTGTCTACACTTAGGTTGCCACATTCTCTCCCAGAAGTCAACTGCCAATCAGTCTGAAAGGCTATCTACTATCTCAGGCTAAACATTATGTTACACAACTTACCGTTTTCAGTACAGCTTTTTGCTTGTACAAAAGCAGACAAGTTACTAACAAAACAAACAATGAGACAAAAGCAAATGGTGTCAAGAAAAATACCAAGGTTTCCTTCCATATGTCATCTGGGATTAAAAATCACAAGAAAAGAGGCTCAGTTAGAGTTTACAGTTATTTTTCAAAGTTAATTATTTTATAAACCAGTAACTAGTGAAGAAATGCCTTAAAGTTGGCAACTTCTGCCTTATTTCCTGGTGGATAGATATCACGGTTATATCTGCGTATAGCATTCCTTTCATTTGTGCACTTTTTATACAGAACAATCACTTCACTATACTGTAACATCCCTTCATTTCACTCAGCAAAACAACTCCCCAAAGCTCAATTCTTCTTTTCTGAGAGGATTTTGTTTAAAATTTGACCTGAGAAAATTTCATCAAAAATGATAACATATTAGCTAAGTGATTACAGAAACAGGTCTTGTGTATCCCTTAACTCTTTTTTTTTTAATTTTTTTTTTAACGTTTATTCATTTTTGAGACAGAGACAGAGCATGAATGGGGGCAGGTCAGAGAGGGAGGGAGACACAGAATCTGAAACAGGCTCCAGGCTCTGAGCTGTCAGCACAGAGCCCGACGCGGGGCTCGAACTCACGGACCGCGAGATCATGACCTGAGCCGAAGTCGGACGCCCAACCGACTGAGCCACCCAGGCGCCCCTATCCCTTAACTCTTAATACGTCAAAGGTTTATATTGTATCATATAATGCCGTAGCAAGCAAGAGCTGGTGACGGAAAGCGGACTACATCACCAGAAAATATGCCACTTTGGCATGGGGATTATTTTGAGCTGAAGGCAATCAAGACCCACCAGACTCAAGAAAAACATTTACCTCTCCCTTAACTACATAAACGAATTTAGATAGGGGGGGCTGGCTCTGAGAGAGAGCTATTACGAGAGCCAACCTCTATTTGAATAACCTATCTCTGTGAAAGGGCAAAACATCTAATTACAGTAGTGCTTCAACCCCCTGTCCTGGTCCATGCTTTTGCTTTTACCCGTGGTTAACTGCAGTCCAGAAACAGATGATCCTCCTTCTGAGGTATCATTGGGTCAACAGTAGCCTAATGCTATGCCATAACGCCTACATCATTTATCTCAGTTCATCTCATCACTTAGGCATTTTTGCATTCATTTCACACCATCCCAAGAAGAAGAGTGAGTACAGTATAAGGTATTTTGAAATACCCCATTATTATAGTACGTGTATTGTTACAGCTGTCCTATTTTGTTATTGCTGTTAATCTCTTACTGTGGCTAATTCATAAACTTTATCATAGATTATATAGGAAAAAACAGTTCATATAGGGTTCAGTACGCTCCATGGTTTTAGGCATCCACAGGGGGGTCTTAGAATGTATCTCTTATGGGTAAGGGGGGTACTACTGTACCAAACATCTCTTCTTGTTATGCTGTGAATTACTCTCCTCCGCCTTTGAAGTCCCAGGCCCTGATCCCATTGCTTAACTCATGATGGCATATAAGCCTCAACTGCCCTACTTGCCCTTGGGTCTCACATTTCTATGGGGCTCCTATACCTATGAAATTAAATTTGTCTTTTGGGGGACACCTGGGTAGCTCAGTTGGTTCAGAGTCCAACTCTTGATTTCGGCTCAGGTCATGATCTCACAGTTTGTGAGTTCGAGCCTCACGTCAGGCTCTGCACTGACAGCAAGGAGCCTGCTTGGGATTCTCTCTCTCCATCTTTCTCTGCACCCCCCCCCCAACCCCCGCCGCTCAGGCTCTTTCTCTCTCTCTCCAAATAAATAAACCTTAAAAAAAAAGAAAAAAATTGATTTGTTTTATTGTTAATCTGTTTAATGTCGATTTAATTACTAAAGCAGCCAAAGAATCTAGAAGAGTAGAAGGAACATTTTTCCTCCACAACAGTTAGCTTCTTCAGCAGGCTAATCTTTAGCTGGCCGGTAAGAATTCTTAGCATGTCAGTCTCTTGGATCTCTGCCTGCAGGATCTGATGAGAGCAAGAGTGGGGAGAGTCCTTTTCTTTTTCTAAATTTAGATTGGGAGGAGAAAATATTTATGGAACTAGCTCCTTGGGTATAGTACCTTTGGTAAAGATTTGGTATTAGTGCTTGTGTTTTTTGGTGATCCTTTTCCTGTTCCCCTTTGTCATTTTTCAGGCCTTGAGAATTTGGCTTTATGACCAGTGAGAATGTTCTGCTAACCAAAGTTAGCATCTCTAACATTAGAGAATGTTCTGCTAACCAGTGTGCATTTGGCAGACGGACAAGCAGGCTGTGGCTCTGAGCTGACCGTAGTCAGGACTGGGTCCAACTTACAAACCAAAACTTGGGCTCAACTAGGTCTACAGTGAGGTGTCTTTGTCTGACCCTGCCAGCTCTCAGGGGAATTTTGTCAGAAGGGGTCCCAGTCCATAAGGGGCCGTTTGTCACCTCAACCTTCATTGTCTCACTATGATGATAAAGGTCTTTGTTTTCTTATGCTGGATCTTGTGAGGGCTGCATCTTTTGCACTCTCCTCTGGGATATCTCTTGTGTCTGTGGTTAAGCCTAGAGAAACGTACTGGTTTGAGTCACTATTCAGATTAATAGGTCCTGCTTATCAATGGCCAGACAATGGATCTTTTGAATCGGACTCCTAGATTGACATTTTTTTTTTTTTTTTAGAGACCACTCGTCCTATTGATATCTGTGGAAAAACTAAACTAAAAATGGGACACAAAGAAATATAATGGCTAGCCTCAGGGACTCCCCTTAACAAGATGAAGGAACATAAATCCAAACAAACATTAAAGTCAACATCCAGTGTAAATTCCCCTTTTCAAAATCCAGCTCCGTCTGCCTATCTTAGCTTCGCTTTTCCTATAACATTTACAGAGAGCACTCTGGCCTGATCTCCAGTCCCAGGGTCTACAGGTGACCTGTATAAATGCTGAAAGCTAGGAAGTGATTTTAGCAGAAGCACCCAAGAAGGGTGGTGGGGCTCACTTGGCTATCCCTTATAACTCCTCCTACTTTCCAGGGCTTCAGGTATTCCTATACGATGTCCTTTTCAGGTATATCCTGGACCCCCGCCACAAAGAATTCATGTCCCATGAACAGAAGCACATCTTTGAAATTATAAAGCCTCTTCACCTCCACTTTATGAGGATCATACCATTTTAGAGAGGAGCTGGAAAGATTCATGGCCATTCACCCTCCCACTCACGAGGACCTTATTAGATCCCAAGGGGTGTTCTTCCTACCCATAGGTATCTTGCGGTTAAAAGACAAATCCCATGGCTCCCTGAGAAAACCACACCCCTCACCCCAGAGGAAATAGATGGCCAGAATTTCTCTTAGGCCTTCCTACAAATGATCGGCTGAAGGCCAATGTTCAGGGGCTGACAGAAGCCACAGGAGAGGCTTCTCCCCCCGCCACCTGGCAACAAAGGTGAATCAGTCCAAGGTTAAACTGTACACTCAGAAAGAAGGCCTTTGCTTAAAAGTTTTATACAGACTTTACAAAGGCCCTATGCAACTTCTTCAACATCAACTCGAATGCCCTTACATCTATCCTTGAAGCAGGGTTCCCGTATGGACCCCTCCCGGAGTTGATGGGTCATCAATATTGCATTAAGATTGTATAGAATACACATTAAACGATGTATTATTTTGAGGGTGCGACTAAAAACTCACCATACCCACTTTAAACTATGCATTGACTAAGGATAAGATATAATTTAGGACATGATTTTCTCAATGTCAGTTCCACAGTCTCCAGATGTCTTATGCCAGTGACAAAAATGAGTAACAGAACGCGTACGTGTTCTTTCTGATTCCACACATCTCTCGGTTAATTGAGTTCTCCCTTTCCACCTGTTTTTTCTTCATAGCCCTTAGTAATTATACGATACAGTTGGCTTCTTCATTGCTTATCTCTAGTCAATATGAGAACAAAATATCAATTCTGTAAGGACAGGGATTTTTACTGCTATATGTCAAAAGCCTGAAAAAGTCTGACACATATTAGGTGCTTTATAAAGATTTGATGAATGAAAGAGAACAATGATATCCATATGATAGGGGAGATAACAGTCTAACAGGGACTCTATTATAATGGTACAATATAAAAATATGAATGATTGATAGATGCCAGTATCTGTCTGTATCTACATAGCTATATATCTAAAAGAGCGATGCTGAGTTAATTTCCTTCACCTTTCGACAATTGTTAGTAACTTCTGTTGATAAAGCTAGTATACTGTCAAACACGATAACATCTTGCGCCAGTCTCAAGGCTTTTTAGCTTATCTTGTTATTTAATTTGAATATGTCTTTTTTATCATAAGTCACTTTAAGTCAGAAGTGGAAGTGAATGACATGCTTTTACCAATGATAACATATTAATCGGAAAAATACTCATCAGGCACTAGACACTCAAAAACAAGTGTACTCTTGATTTCAACTCAGGTCACGATCTCACAGTTCGTGAGTTCGAGCCCCTCGTCGGGCTCTGCGCTGACAGCTCGGAGCCTGGAGCCTGCTTCGGATTCTGTGTCTCCCTCTATCTCTGCTCCTCCCCTGCTCACACTTTGTCTCTCTCTCAAAAATAAATAAATATTAATTTCTTTTAAAAAAATAGGCTTCCCCCAGAAGGAACTAGCATATTTTCTTTAGTGACGGTCAGAAACACAAGAATATTGCTGAGAGAGCTATGACAAGATTCTTAAACTAGTTTACTCCTAGTTAAAACTGAATATGATGGGGCGCCTGGGTGGCACAGTCGGTTGAGCGACCGACTTCAGCCAGGTCACGATCTCGCGGTCCGGGAGTTCGAGCCCCGCGTCGGGCTCTGGGCTGACGGCTGGGAGCCCGGAGCCTGTTTCTGATTCTGTGTCTCCCTCTCTCTCTGCCCCTCCCCCGTGCATGCTCTGTCTCTCTCTGTCCCAAAAATAAATAAATGTTGAAAAAAAAAATTAAAAAAAAAAAACTGAATATGAGATTTTTCCGTAAGCCTATGTTTGAGGTGCTTGCTCGTTTATCTTCTCTGCTTATAGACTATATGCAAGAGCATTTTGATTTCCACGATTACAAAATAGACCATAAGAAAATTAACTCGCTAGCAAAGAGCTACAGTCATGTAGTCACAGCTCTTATCCTCCTACCTTTCCAGCACTGTTCGTCACTCCACTCACTCCAGATTCCATCATCCGAACAATAGATGTTCACTTTGCTTCTTACCAAAAAGCATAATTGTTGGCTTTCATTTGATATTCTTGCGATGCGTATCTCATTTTCGACGGTGGTAGTCTGAAAGCCAAGTAAAAATAAGATGCCATCATTGGATCTGATTGCCGCTAGATAGATCCCATTTGATCTGTCTCTTTCATCGTGGATTTTGTTACGTAAAACATACGCGTCAAATGACTGGAAGGGTATATACCAGAATCTTAACACTGATTATCTCTTCCTATGGTGGTTTTCTTTTTCTTTTTTCATTTTCCCCCCTTCCTTACCTCTAATTTACATTTTTTCTACAGGGATAATGAATCACCTGTAGTGAAGGGCATGTGTGACAGGGCAAAATGCCTAGATAGCATTGGCGTGTCTGAGAGCCAGTATTCAGATTCGTGTCGAGTTTGTCAGGTTCCATCAACTGGAAAATGCTACACACACTGAGTTAGCAAAAAGAGAGTCCATCATGTGAATGTTATCTCTATGGAAACTACAGAGTTCATACACATCAAGTTTTCTTTCCCCCTCCTGACTCTTATTTTAGTTAACTGCCATACAACGTGTGTGACAGAGCTCAGGGCTTCGCGTGAAATTACTTCTTCCGATATGAGAATACACATGGCTGGGCGATCTCAAAGGAAGAAACAAATCGCTGAGGAAATTACTTCCGTTTTGGCATTTCAAAGGGCTGAACAGCGTTCCTCATCCAACATAAGAGCTTGTCTTTTGTTGTAACTTTTCTTGGGAACCCGGCATCATGTAGTCGACTGGGAAGAGCTGCGTGATTTGATTGTAAGTCAGTCCGCTTCCTTGGGACACGTAAATCAGTTCATCTGTATATGCAACGAACTGATTAGAACTAATGACTCCCTTTCGGTCTCCACCACTCTCTGAGTTGGAAACCAATGAATAAAATTAACATGACGACGTGGGGCTGAAGGCAGCATCACCTCGTTGGTGCCGGGGGTAACTGGTCTTGCAACCACTGCCTGTTTTCCCAGTTAGCCCCTCTTCTGCGCAGCAAGCAATTCAGACAGCCCTGCCAGGGTCTACTTCTGACCTGATGCTTGTTCCTCAAGGAGTGGTTTTTATGTGCGTGTTTTTTTGTTTTGTTTTCATTTCACCTAAGGCCTTCTCATAACCCACCCCACAACTGCCTTCGGCAATTTTGATTTATTGGCACGATATTGGAAACAAGTGACTCGATTATCTCTGAAACCCTAATAGAGCTTTAAAATTGGTATGACTTATAGAGAAAGACAGATACCATATGTTTTCACTCTTAGGTGGATCCTGAGAAACTTAACAGAAACCCATGGGGGAGGGGAAGAAAAAAAAAAAGAGGTTAGAGTGGGAGAGAGCCAAAGCATAAGAGACTCTTAAAAACTGAGAACAAACTGAGGGTTGATGGGGGTGGGAGGGAGGGGAGGGTGGGTGATGGGTATTGAGGAGGGCACCTTTTTGGATGAGCCCTGGGTGTTGTATGCAAACCAATCTGACAATAAATTTCATATATTGAAAAAAATAAATAAATAAAATAAAATTGGTATGACTGATCATGCTTTCAGACTGCAAGCAAACATCTTTCTTTTGTCCGCCAAATTATACGGTTTTCTGAAAATCAAGACACATGTCATATTCTATTCCTCGTGTGGCTAGCAACCTCCTCTGTGAACCTCCTATGGGTTCACATGTTTGCTGTTTTGTGCAAAGGGCTACGCTTATAAAAATAAAATCAAAAAAATAAAGGGCAGGGTGACCGGGTGGCGCAGTCAGTTAAGCGTCCGACTCTTGCTTTCAGCTCAGGTCATGATCTCACAGTTGTGAATGAGCCCTAAGATGGGCTCTGCACTGGGGGGGCGGAGCCTGCTTAGGATTCTCTCTCTCCTTCTCCTTCTGCCCCTCCCCAGCTCGTGCTCTCGCTCCCTCTAAATAAATAAATAAGTAAATAAGTAAATAAAGGCTACGTTTCTGATTTTCACAAATAAACGCAATGTTCATACCACCCAAGTTGTATCATCTTCGGTGAATTCAATTTCATAAATAAAGCATTTTGCCGGAATGGGCCCTTGAGGCATGCTCCATTTCAGGTTAACTTCCTCTGAGTTCTTCACAGTGAGACTAAGGTAGTCTGGTGGCAAAGGTTTAACTGAAAAGCAAAAGGAAACCGTTTCAACATGGAGGTTACTAAGTTGAGCGGTCGCTCTTATCAAAAGCTAGGGACACCTAGTGACGGAAGCCTCTAAGATAAATCAAGTGGCTCAAGACCAATCTCTATAATGTGAATTCATATCAAACCTGCTTGCCAACCAAGACCAATTTATTGAGAAACGTGGCTATTTTGGAAACTAATTTTTTGATAAGTCGCGTATTGGCAAATATTAAAGTCCAAGAGAAAAGTTAGACGATCCAAAGCATTACAGTCATTTTTTTCCATTTGGTAGCATTAGAAACAACTACCACAACCATTACTGCTACTGTTTTCATTAATAGCTAACTCTTATTTAGAGCGTATGGTGTGTCAGGCGCTGAACCAGGGGTAAACTCACTCATGTCTCACAATAAACCTATGAAGTGTCCTCTATTATCCTCATTTTACCGATAAAGAGATTGAAGCAGATGCTAAAAGTAACTTGCCCAAAGTCATACAGCTAGAAAGTGGTAAATCCAAGATGCATAGCCAGGTATGACTAACTCTAGAACCTGTCATTCTCGTAACTGTCAGAACTAGGAATTCAGACTCAGAATATACAACTATTCGCCTACTGACGTGTGAAATCCTCCATCATTAACACTAGACAAAAATACTGTACAGGAGACCGACTTTTGGAAGCCGGGGAATACACTAAATTTGAAATAAAAATTCTAAAAAAATTATTCTTCATTCAATTCCTTACCCCTGTACTTCTATATTTCACATAAGAGGTTCTTCATAGGCTCGATTGGCCTTTTTCTGGCTTTGCATTTCCGTAAGTTTCCCTATATCTCTGTCTCCATCTTTTCTCTGCCATGTGGTTGTAAATGGACCAAGCTAGCAACAATTTAAAGTTGTTTAACTCACCTATATTTTGAAGCTGAAAAATAAAATAGCTGGGTCTGATAGGATGAGTGTCTGATGATCCATTAACACAGATGTAGAAATCTTTATAGTCTGATGCCTCCAAATGGGGAAACCTGCATCCAATATTTTGTCCATCAACCTTGATGTAATCAGGACACTGTGTGGCATGGTCCAAGCCGTCATACCTGTAAAAGAAGTATTGTTGAGAACTGTGTTTTCCAGTATCTTACAGTATTGTGGTATTCAATTTTCAATTATCTTAAGATACCAAGTGAATAATAAAGTCATGTAATGACATGCCATATTGATCGAGCACCAACTCTATGACAAATCCTATGTCATACGCGAGGGATACAATAGTAAGGAAAGCAGGCATAGTCCATAATTTCGCAGAGATTACAATCTGGTGGGGGTTTTAACAAAATCTCAAAGATAAGGCAAGGATTCTTACTCATGCACTTAGGTTATGTTGACTTGCCCACGGGATTTGTGAATCAAAGAGTAAGATTTCTATTTTAAAAACCTGGAGTTTACATACATAATCCTGGACGATACTGCCTTTTTTCTATTGTACCGGAGAACTTATATTAGAAGAAAGCAGATTTAAAAGCAAACTTACAAAATACTGTTATATTTAATAAAATGAATGAAATTCCTTTGAGGAGACAATGCACATCAAGAGATAAACCTCAGCAAAGTCAACAGAGGGGTCAAAATGAAAAAGAAGAGGGGCGCCTGGGTGGCTCAGTCGGTTAAGCGTCCGACTTCAGTTCAGGTCATGATCTCATGGTTCGTGAGTTTGAGCCCCGCGTCAGGCTCTGCCCTCAAAGTGCAGAGCCTGGAGCCTGCTTCACATTCTGTGTGTCTCTCTCTCTCTGCCCCTCCTCTACTTAAGCCTTCTCTCAAAAACAAATAAATAAATATGTCTACAAATGTTTTTAATCACAAAAAGAGAAAGAAGAGCTGTCTGGCAAGTAAATATCTAATTTCCCATCCTCTCAGCCAAGAAATGTTGCCATATCATTGAAAGTTAACCTCTTTCCAGTAATAAGGCTAACAGGAATTAGGGGGGATTTCCCTACTGATTTTCAAAGCAACAAATGCCTGGTTTATTTTCCTAAAGAACAGCTTGCAATGCAAAATGTGACATCTGTAAAAGCAGTCAAAATCCCTTTTGAAATTAAGTCAGTCTAGCAGTTGATAAGGGGCTGATTTCAAATATCCAGACTCTACTGAATTCACTTTATGCCAAGTATTTAGTTTGTTGCTGTTGTTTGTTTGTTACCCCAAGTTGTTACTTATTTTCATGGTGGGGGAGAACGTTTTATGATAGTGAAAATATACTTTATTTTTTAATACAATAGCTGATAGCGATATACTGGCTGTAGAGAAAGAAAAGAAAATATGAGCATTCTATAATAAGCTGAAACTTGCCTTTTCAAGTAGCCAAGTATTTACTTTGGACAGAACTAACTACTTGATTAGTTCACCTGATTAGAGTTTGGGAGACTTGAGTTCTAGGCTTGACTTGACCCAGATTTATGTTGTGCCAGTAGGAAGCCTGCTGGTACCCTTATTTTCCAGCTTCTAAGATGTCAGTATTTCTCCCTCACTAGTAAAATGAGGATAATGCGGAAGAGGGCAGGGACTTTGCTTATTCACACTTTCAGCCTTTTTATCTAGAACAATGCTGGCATTTAACAACTTCTTTATATTTGTTGAATTAATGAAAAAACAATTTAGACCATAGAAATTGACCCCTCTGATTCCAGATGAAAAAACTGAGACCCCCAAAAAAGGAAGACTGCTTGCCCAAGACCACTAAGTTAAATGATGCCAGAGCAGGGATTAGAACCCAGTTCTCAGGATGCTTAATAGCTTATACCTATCACTTACATATTATCATTTTTCTAAAGAAAAAAGCCAATATAATTTGGGCCTGAAACTCACAAAGAGTTACACTTTGTCCTCTCTTGCTTTTTACTGTTATTTAATAAATGCATAAATTCCAATACATACTTATCAGTGTACGAATACTCTCATCATTTGTTTCATTCATTTAATGAATATTTTGTGATAATCTACTATGGGCCATAGCACAGCAGAGATAGTTAAGAGAAATGTAAGAAACAGTTCCTGCCCACCAATCTCTTAAAAATTTAAGGGAGCAGGGGCGCCTGGATGGCTCTGTCGGTAAAGCACCTGACTTCAGCTCAGGTCACGGTCTCATGGTTTGTGAGATCAAGCCCTGCATCAGGCTCTGTGCTGACAGCTCAGAGCCTGGAGCCTGCTTCCAATTCTGTGTCCCTCTCTCACTCACCCTTCCCCTGCTCGTGCTCTCTCTCTCTCTCTCAAAAATAAATAAAACACTAAAAAAGTATTTTTTTAATTTAAGGGAGGAGACAAAGCACACAATACGTGGCAAAAATTTAAATGCCATCCAGACAAGTAATTGAGAGCTATAATATGTAATAGTTCAGAGAAAAACTGAACAGAAGTTGATATGATCAATAAAGGGTTGATGAAATTGAATACCAGATGGGCTTTGAAAGACAGATAAGAGTTGGTGAGAAAGCCAGAGGACATTCCAGATAGCAATGCACACAGCGGCATAAAAGATCATAACACGGGTGAGAAAAAAAATGTAGAGATGGGTCTAAATGGGGTGGAACATTCATACTGGTGACAGGAAAAGGTCATGTTGGGAAAGCAGTGATACAGAGAGGCAGAAATTTGAACGCCACCTTAGATTTTTATCCGGGAGGTAATGAGTAGCCAAAGTTTTGGAGCAAAAGAGTGGCGTATGAAAATAGGAAGATAGGAGGATAAATCTGGCTACAGCGTGCAAAACGAATAGGACAGGAAGAGATGTGCGACCTTAAAAAGGAGTGTCAGAACGCAGGGTTCAATGTTACCGTGAAACAATGAAGCAATGGAGGAGATGGGAGATTCAAGACGGCTGTAAGTTTCCAAGCCTCAGTGGTCATTAAAAAAGAGAAGTCAGAAAAAGGATCCAGTTGTCACAGGTGCCTGCTTTTTAGAAGGCGGGAGTATAAAATATGCCGAAAGTTTTGAGGCTATAATCCTATGTGTCTGAAGAACACAAAATTTAATCCGGCACGGGAACAACGTTGCAATCTTTCCATCACCCAGAGAGTGCCTTTCCAGTAGCTACAGCCTAAACCTACTTCTTCCCGTCGAAAACTCCAAATAATTGTAAACAACCTTCATCGTAAATGCAGCTCTGAAGAATACTGTATTTCATTTAGTGAAAATACTACTCATACAGCAGATTCGTTTTTATAGATATTTTCTTAGTATGGGATTCTTATTATAAAAATACTTACCAGTAAAACAATTGATAACTGGTATGAAAATGGACACCCAGACCAGGTTTCCAGGAGCAGAGTAAATATTGCCAGTTGTAATACACACAATCCATTTCCTGAATCTTGGTTTCCTGACTTCCTAAGGAATGAATGAACTGTCAATGCTTGAAAGGCACGGTGATGACTCATTTGGGAAGTCACTATGCAATTTTAATTCATTTCTTTTGACCCCTCCTTTTCATTTAGCAGTCAACATAATCAGAACTATACCAAAAGGAAGTTGTTAGAAATTACTTCATTGTAAGTGGGGCATGCAAAATCAAAACCCTTTGAGGCTCATTTAATGATACTAGCGTAAGCATATGCAAAAGCACTAAATGAATATTTCTATGATGCTCTGAGCAGTTGAGTAAACACTCACATGCATATTTACTAATATGACTCCCAAACTGGGAACTATATTAACCTAACAAGATGGGTTTGCTGATGTAAAGGATTCAAAAAGGCCAGTCACCCACTCCTAAAAAGAATTCTATTTGTTGCCACACATTCACTTCTACATACAGTCTGATATATAAGAGTTAAGGGGCCTTATTTCCCATATGGATTGTTCTGGCAGTATTCAATATGAAAGGAGAGCTTTGTTTTAACCTTGTGGTGATTTCCAGTAAGTAGCTTCTGACCATAAACTTTGAACTTCTGATCCATTTGTGCAGTGCGGGGGCAGAAGCGTGTGTATCTTTGCTTCAACGCCTTTGTTAAGATCAAACCCGTCGTTGTAATGTAGATTCTTGGTAATGATGGTCTGTTTGATAAGAAGATGAGACAAAGTCAAGCTTATAAGCAGAGACAGCATCGTGAGCCACATTATTACGGCTAAGAAGTCACGGGGGGGGGGGGGGGGGCGCTCTGAGTGTCTAAGAAATTCCTCATGATTATCTGATACAAAGCCCTAGATAGAATCCTGGCAGAGCTCATTTGTGCATATTATATCATGCGGTGAGATCATTTGAATCTTAATATATTATTCAAAATAACCCCCAAAAATTCTGAAAAAGAGACTCTACTGCAGGAACCTGACCTATAATGAAGTTGAAATCAAGAGAATTTCCAGATACCATATGCATATTACATGACAGATGACTTATCACATTTCAAATATCACATGAACACTTCAGGAATCATATACAGTGAAATCTGGGAGGCAACTGGACTACAATCATGTCATTTATCCTTGTGCTCCCGATACGTAGCCAAGTGCGTGGTACAAAAGGATCCTCCATAAATGTTTGATTTGAATGGTCTCTTGAAACTGCCTAGCTGAATTAGGAAGGTAACAGTATGCTTCGCAAAACAAAAATCTTTGCGCATGCTTGACTATGTAGTTAATAAGCCAATAAATGTTCACTGAACACTTACTATAATATATGCAAAGGACTGTGCCGTGTTCTATGGGGCCAGTACAAAGATAAATGAGGCTTAATTTTTACAAAGAGAAAGCTCACAGTCCAGTAGCATACATAAGATCCGTATAGAAGCATATAAGTAACTGGAAAATACAATAAAATGTGTATTATTCAAGTCCATATTCCATGGGTAGGACCACGTATTTTGTTTCCCCCGGACTTCTTATGGTAGTCTTAATACTGGGGAGGATGCAAATAGATGTGGCAGGACGCAGGAGATAGCAGCGGGCACGGCACCTTCTTATTTCTTAATAATAGCTACGGAGAGACAGGAATTAGAATGGACAGGGACATTAAAAATCACAAGAAAGCTCCTAATAATCGCACTGCTATTGCAAGATATCGCAAGTGTGTGCTTTACTTACCTTCCAGTCTTCACTATCAATGTTTCGGTATTTTAATTCATATTCTACTGTGCATTCCTCAAACTTATCCAGAAACAGTGGAGGTTGCCATTGCAAACAGAGATAACCTAAGTATCCTGGGTCTACTATCTCAAAATCCTGAGGAGGATTAACTGAAAGAAAAGCCATAAAACATTTTTACTTTTTTGTCCTGTCTCTTACGACAAAAATTGCTAAGTCTAGATTACTTCCCTATGTCCATCGGCTGGTGAATGGAGAACTAAACTGTAGTACATCGATACAGTGGAATATCATCAGCCGTAAGGAAGAGTGAGGTAGTGATACAAGCTACAGCATGCAAGAACCTCAAAAACATTGAGCTAAATGAAAGACGCCAGTCACAAAAGAATCACATGAGACCAATTTACATGAAATACCCAGAAGAGGCAAATCCATTGAGACAAAAGTCAATTCGTGGTTGCCGGGGGCTGGAGGAAGGGAAGAATAACAGATGACTGCCGATTAAAGATTTGATTTTTTTTTTTTTTTTTTGGAGAAATAGAAATATTCTGGAACTGAGGAGTTGGGGCTGTTACACAACTCTGTGGATATGCTACAGACCACTGAACGGTACACTTTAAAAATTTTTTTTGATGTTTATCTTTATGTTTGAGACAGAGAGAGACAGAGCATGAGTGGGGGAGAGACAGGGAGAGAGGGAGACACAGAATCAGAAGCAGGCTCCAGGCTCTGAGCTGTCAACGCAGAGCCCGACGCCGGGGCTCGAACTCATGAAGCAGCGAGTTCACGACCCGAGCGGAAGTCGGATGCTCAACCGACTGAGCCACCCAGGCGCCCCTGAACAGTACTCTTTAAAAGGCTGGGTTTTATGTTATGTAAATCATATCAATAAAGCTGTTAAAAAGTCTAGATTACTGCTATATGCAAACATGACTTTGCCTAGCGCGGTACTAAGTTTTCATAGATACAAGAAATTCAACATGGAGTTATCTCTGTGGTTATGTAGACCAGAATTTGCCCTAGGATGGGAGCACTTGATTATGTAAACCTAATAGCAAGAGCCAATCAGTATTAATTCAGTGTTTATTATATACATATAACATCCTGGCAAAAGGGATAGAAAACGTAAAATATGACTACTATGGCTAAATGCCTGAAGAATTATTCACAAGCAGATCTTGTTGTTCAATTCTGGTTAACTGAACCCTCTAGCTAACTAAAGTTCAGAGCTATTCCTAGAGTATGGCCAACCAGGGCCATTCTCTGGACGGACTTAAGAAAAACTGTCAGGCAGCTGAGCAGAGTGGCATTAGGAAAAAGCCCGTTTTATTTGGGGGTGGGGGAGGTAAGGAACAGTGCAGGACAATAGCTCCTCCATCTAGTGATTTAAAAAAAAAAAAGCTTTTTAGTGTTCATTCATTTTTGAGAGACAGAGACAGAGCGCCGGTGGGGAAGGGGCAGAGAGAGAGGCAGACACAGAATCCGAAGCAGGCTCCAGGTTCTAAGTTCCAAGCTGTCAGCACAGAGCCCGACGCGGGGCTCGAACTCACAGACCACGAGATCGTGATCTGAGCCGAAGTCTGACGCTTAACTGACTGAGCCACCCAGGCGCCCCCATCTGGTGACTTAAAAAGCAAACAAACAGGGGCGCCTGGATTCTGTGTTTCCCTCTCTCTGTCGCCCCCTCCCCCGCTCATGCGCGCGCGCTCTCTCTCTCTCTCTCTCTCTCTCTCTCTCTCTCGCTCTCTCTCTCTCTCTCAAAAATAAATAAACATTGAAAAAAATTTTAAGGGTCGCCTGGGTGGCTCAGTCCGTTGAGCGTCAGACTTCGGCTCAGGTCACGATCTCACGGTCCGTGAGTTCGGGTCCCACATCGGGCTCTGTGCTGACAGCTCGGAGCCCGGAGACTTTTTCGGATTCGGTGTCTCCCTCTCTCTCTGCTCCTCCCCCACTCACGCTCTGTCTCTCTCTGTCTCTCAAAGGTGAATAAATGTAAAAAAAAAATTTTTTTTTAATTTAAAAGATAAAAAGCAAACAAACAATTCTATAAACTTTTCTATTACTAGCAAATGTAATAGCACTATAGTGCCACCCTCATGTTGCCTTTCTGCTAATAAATTCATTTCGGCCCATTTA
Source organism: Acinonyx jubatus (assembly GCF_027475565.1). Lineage (NCBI taxonomy): Eukaryota > Metazoa > Chordata > Mammalia > Carnivora > Felidae > Acinonyx > Acinonyx jubatus. The sequence goes on from NC_069389.1 coordinate 91,435,514, forward strand.
TTTTAATGCTGGATTTCTTAATACTCATTGAGGTGAAGAACCCACAAAAAAAAAAAAAAAAAAACTGTGGCACAAATTATACTTTGACATTGGGACGCCCGTGTACCAATAAAGAAGGTCTTCTACTGAGGTTGAAATGACAATCCCACTGCTTCAACTCTTACGGATAGAAATCTTTGTGAAATACATTGTTCTGATTACCTTCTGCAATAAGAAAAATTCAGTAGACATGATTTAGCAATTCCGTGGTCATTTTTAACTTTTACTTGAGTCTCTGTATATTTTTCGTATGTATCTAATTGCCTTAAAAGTTAAGGATAGCAAATAAAGAAAGTTTTCCAGTTAGCTGAGTAGCAGGCAATGAGGCGTCTTATTTCTTAGAAGACTATACAAAAAGGTATGGCAAGTGTCTTTTAGCTTGGCTTTCACTCTGCAAAGTGTTCGTTATCATTAGTTACCTCATATGTGAGGCTGGCTAGTGGGAACACCTTTTGTGTATGGACTTCCTGAAATATTTCCAGTAACAATCCATCTACTTATTACGCATTTTAACAGGGTAGGTTGAAAAGACAGTTAAGGGGCGCCTGGGTGGCTCAGTCGGTTAAGCGTTGGACGTCACCTCAGGTCACGATCTCGCGGTCCGTGAGTTCGAGCCCTTTGTCGGGCTCTGGGCTGATGGCTCAGAGCCTGGAGCCTGCTTCCGATTCTGTGTCTCCCTCTCTCTCTGCCCCTCCCCCGTTCGTACTCTTGTCTCTCTGTGTCTCAAAAATAAATAAACATTAAAAAAAAATTAAAAAAAAAAAGACAGTTAATACCCCAAATTTTAAAACGACTTCGTTGTTGCTTTACCTTTTATCTCAGCATTTGAAGACACAGAACTAAATGCTGTGCAAACGAGTAGGCTATAGAAGCATAGGACGTCCAAATGAACGAAAGCCATTTCTCCAAGATTCAATACCTTGAAATAGCCACTCTGAGAAGGAAAAATACAACATTTTAACTTTGTCTTACTTCAAACAACCAAATGACTCAATGTAATTAAAAATGCATTCGGAAACTCCTGTGCGCTTTCTCCCAGGATTTGGAAAAACTGCCCCTTTGAACGTGGAAACCAAAAAAAATCAAGTTTGGAACCTAAAAACTGGAAAGGGAGGATTCTAGTCTCGTTTTTCTACAAAAGCATGAAAAAGGCAAAACAAATGTACCCCAAACCCCCCATATCCCTTCATACCCACCCCACCTAAGGAGACCTTCCCGTACATGGCATGCTAGAGCCAGGATAAGATGACTTCAAATAGCCTTCAGCCTGAGGACTGACTGAGCCAGACCCACCAGAGTGTCACTGGCTCACAGTGGGAATTATGAGATCATCGATCTCCATAGCAATCCTCTCTCCTAGCAACAAAGAAAATACACTGATACATATACTCTTTTTTGAGATTTAAAAAGTATTTGAAAGTTATCTGACAGCTAAGAAAGCACAGAGACTACACCAAAGCCTCGGATACCTCTTTGCTCCATTTTTTCATAAATATTAAATCACTGTCCTCTACTCTTTCCTAGAAACATCTTCACAGTTGCCCCAACCAGAAACCTGGGCATTTTTCTCAACTCCTCCCTCTCCCGTATAGCCTCTCCATTATCACTGCCCCTTCCACGATGAGGATCTTCCCGTCAGGATCTCATCATCCAGTCTTTCCTGCCTCCAAACCATTCTCCATACCACGCACAGCAAGAATGACCTCTCTAAAAGGCAAATCTCACTTTTCACCCCTTTCTTAAAACAACACTTCACTGTCATAGAATACAACCTAACAATCTTTACTTTCTTGAAGGATATTGATTGATCAGAATTTAAAGGATTCGTGTCTCCACATACCTACTTGATCAAAAACCACTCTCCTTTCAAAGAAAAATCGCTACTCCCAGCTCTGTACCTCTCCTTGCGTCTATATTCCTGGAGCCAACAATTTCACAGGAAGTTAAGGAGTAAAGATCACTATTCCAACATTCAGGGATTACCTTTTTTTTCTCCGCTATAAATTCACCAAGTAGGAAAGACCCTCTCTCCTGTACCACCACCCTCTTCAACCTACCTGGCCGATCTGTAATGTTCTAATGTTGGTAAGTTTCCATTATTACATCATAGAATCTTGGGACCAAACTATTAAAGCCAGCATGTATATTGGAGACATTAGCCCAGTCACGTTTACATATTGGGAAGTAAAACTCAGACTTGCTCAAGATTACAGAGCAAGTTAGTAGCAGGGCTGAAGTAGGACAGAACTATGATTCCTAATCCAGTGTATTTCCACCCCTCTTATGCTGGATCCCACAAGTTTGACGATCATGAACGCTTTTCCTCTGGGACTCCAGTATTTAAGTCTTCCTTCAATTAGCTAGCAGGGCTGAATCACAATACCATGCTATTTTTTCTAGGTCTCATAAAAGCATAACAGAACAGCATTTCTCTTCCTGGGGTCCGATAAACCTCTCTCTTCAACTCCTCCTTCCCCACGTGCAAACCCTCTGCTGTCCTCTGAAGCACCTGTACGTAGTAGGTAGATCTGGTCAACAGACCTTCCACAGAGCTGCTCTCATGGATTGAGGTGAACACACTGGTTACTTTTGCATCCAAGGCAGCAATCGGTCTGACGTAAGGGAAATCCTTTCCTATTACCAATAAGGACTACGACGATCAGACCCCCCTTAAACTGCTCCCAGAGACGTCTTAAAGTTCTCTCCCCCGAATCAGTCTGTCTTTACGTATTTCATAGCCCGGGGTCATGTGAAGTACAAACGGCAAGAGTTAAAAATCCCTCGTTTGGGGGAGCCTGGGTGGCTCAGTCAGTTAAGTGTCCGACTCTTGATTTGGGCTCAGGTCATGATCTCATGGTTCGTGAGCTCAAGCCTCGCATCAGGCTCTCTGCTGTCAGTGCAGAGCTGGCTTCAGATCCTCTGTCCCTTCTCTCTTTGCCCCTCCCCCGCTGTAAATAAATAAATAAATAAATAAATAAATAAATAAACGTTTTTTTAAAAAAATCCCACTCAGACTTTCTCACACAAATGAACATGAAGACAACTCTTTGCTTGGCTTCTGGGTTACAAGATTGCCGCTTGTGTAGTGAGGTACTTTATATACTATGTGGTTACCAGGAAAGACAGAATTTTTCACAAGCGAGGAAGGGACCTGAAGACAAAGGGAAGATGGGGGATGAAGATGCAGACACACAAAGTTTAAAAATCGTTTCTGATCTACTCTCCACTCCCAGCCCACAGTTAGCAGCCACGCATCTCGTCTCAACTCGTTGTTTTTTAAAAAGGAGGAAATACCACGGGAGAAAGGTGAATTGTCCAAACTCACACACCTTATTGGTGGCAGAGCTAGGACTGAAAACCAGCTCTCATGAGCCCTTCTCACTGACTCGAAAACAAATTTTCTTTTTATAAGGAGGCTGTCCTACACCTACCCATCTTACCAGAAGCCTCCCCTGAACCTTGGTCAACGTACTCTCACCACCCAAACCATCAACCCACCACACAGTTTTACCATTACAACATTTTTTGGCAGAGTAATACTCCAACAACCTTTCACTGAGCACCTTTGTTCTGCCGCATACTATTCCAGGTAAACCTTGTCGAAGATACAAGGCGCAAGTGACATGTCGCAGTATCTTATGAGAGCAACAATCCTTCTACTATTTATTCAGCATTCACAGCATCCCGGGCGCCGCCTTGTGCTAAGCATTCTACATACATTATATCATAGAATACTCATAGTCAGCATTGGATGGATGTACTCTTTTCTTTCCCATTTTAAAGACTAGACGCTGAGACACAGAGAAATTAAACAATTCCCTGCAAGTCACAGAGACCGTAAATGGTGAAGCTTGGATCTGAATCCAGTCTAGTACCAAAAGCCCTTGATGATAACCAGTATGCTAGGCATTTTCCATTCCTAAGATCAGTGTGGATGGCAGCTTCCTGTTTCTACCCACTCAGTTTCACACAACATTACTGCCTAAACTATTTCCCACTGAAAATCTCCTTTGGAATGGCACGCCTAAACTATTTCCTGTTTTCAGCCTCACTTCCCATCTCTTCAAAGCCGTGCTTCATAATCCCCTTGTTCTAGGAGCTGGCTGGGATAATCTTGGCATAACTGGAGAAACTCCAGGTACTTACCAATTATCTGGTTTCTCAAGAAATGAGTTATCATAGGCAATTATCACAGGTCTTCTTTTTTTTCTCTTCTCCACTTTGGAGACATTAATTAGAATTTCTAATACTTCCCTTCCTGTCTTATAATCAAGCACACTGGAAAAAAAAAAAAAATAGGTGCTCCTGAAATAGCCAGCAGGCCAGAATACAGATTCTACAAGTCACAAGATGGGGGAGGTTATGGGCGGGGCAAAAAGCAACTAAAACAAATTCAGAATCACAGCATTGTATGTAAAAGCTGACAGGACTAATTGATCTTTGGATAAACAAATAGATACGTAGCTGAGGAACCTGTTATATTAAAAGGCACAATGGTGTATCAAACTGGATTTCGGCCCTGCCTCGACCACTAATGCTCTTGGAGGGAAATTATAATTCAATTTCCATCTATAAAGTGGAGGTGAAGGTGCAGCCTGGAAGACTTGGGCTGAAGATTCAATGAGACAATGTATGTGAATGTATGCTCTGAGCATGCTCTGTATGCTTCTGAGCACCTGGCTACTAGTCAAAAATTTGAAAATAACTTGTTGCAACCCTACACATTTGCCCCTACTAATTCAGCAAAATTGACCCGTCCACCCGTTGGTAAGTAGACACTTATTATTAACCTCCAACTTCCCCCACCCTTGTTCATACGTCAGTTGCGTTTACTGATATGTGTCTTCATAATAATTAATTTCAGGCATTCGCCTCTCTTTTCACAGCTTACAAAGAATGTACTGAATTATTTCCACACCCCTGCAGGTGTATAAGGTTGGTATGAAATATTTACAATCAGTAAAACTGGGGCTTAGAGAGGCCCCACCAGCTGGTACGAATCTGTGTTGAAAGGCAAGGGAAAAGAAGTAAGGGACAGAAAAATGTGGCAAGGCTGAGAAGGTAGTCACTCGCAAAGTATGGCTCTGTAGAAAAGTTCCTTTCCTACCTTGACAAAGAAATACAGAAAGATTATTCCAAAGCGTATGAAATGACCGCAGGTCGTTTTGTTTGTCAAGGCAGCAACCACGTTACAGAGACAAATGCCTATGGATTAGAAAATAATGAATGGAGTCTGACAAGGTCCCTCAGATGACTTCTTAAAAAAAAAAAAAAAAAACACGTACAAAAAAGTATGGCCATGTTATTTATGTTGCCGTCAGACTGAAAAAAATCAGCGTTATAAAACTTGAAACCTCCCATTCACATTATTTAAAGTGTCTAGAGAAACAGCCAGAGCAGTAAGAATAGGGCTGGGAGAAAAAAGCTTGAGGAGAGAAAAATGAAAACGTGGAGGGACCAATTTCCTCTCATATCAGTTAATCCGCTGCGTATCCATCCATGGTTTCAGGATGTGACTCAAAAGCACTAGCTTCCTGAATAACGAATCTTGTTTCAAGGAGACTATCCAACATGTACAGAGGTCTATTCATAGCTTCTGGCATATGGCCATGACTCAGCATCATAATCAGCACCTCTGGAACCCGCCAGACCCCGAGGCCTGACAACACGCTGAGATCAATACAAATACACCGCTCGGTAACAGTACAGTCACATAGGAACGAGTGGTGAGTCAAATCTGATTTAGATAATAACTAGCAAATAATCTGTTCTTCAGACAGATTCATCGTTCTTGCCACTCGTCAAGTGTGATTCATTTCCCGCAGAAACACACAGAAACGTTAGACACATGCTGAATGACAACAATCGCTGTAGACCAAGGAAAGAGAGGTAGGATCTCTCTTCGACAAATATCACTTTAACAACTGGGTCTGTATAACATGACATTGCATATTGATATTTATGAAATATGTTCAATGAATCTTGTAAAACATAGGTCAGTCATCTTACTCCCTCATTTTTCTTTTACATTTTTTTTCAATGTTTATTTATTTTTGAGAGAGAGAGAGAGAGAGAGAGAGAAAGAGACCGAGCGTGAGTTGGGGGAGGGGCAGAGACAGAGGGAGACGCAGAATCGGAAGCAGGCTGTCAGCACAGAGCCCGACGCGGGGCTCGACCCCACGGACCTTGAGATCATGACCTGAGCCAAAGTCAGACACTTAATCAACGGAGCCACCCAGGGATCCCCCCCCCCCCACACCCCGTTCTTTTTTTAGATGGTTTCCTATAAGACATCCTGAGTTCATCCAGCTAACAAGTTTCCTAAAGCACTCTCAAAACCAGTGAATTCGGTTTTGAGCTACAACAGCAACTGCCAGGTCCACAGTGTTAATTCATGAAGCAGTTTACACATTTCAGAATTAGTCCCTCATCTGAGCTGATCAGAGCTTTATTAGTCCATAATCCCACCCACCAAACCGCCAGCAGGCTTTTGCAACCCTTTAAAAAACTCCCCCACTTCATCCACTTTTTAGAACTGGTCAAATTGCTATTATGAAATATACCTTACATGCTATTCAAGTGAAATCATACTGTAGAGCAAAGCAGTTATCTTGAAAGGCACCACTTCTCTGGAACTAGGAAAACAATCTCTTTTGTTCAACACCCTTCTCATTCCCAGATGCTCCCAAATACGTGTCAGCAAGCAAAGACTGTGTACTCAAAACATTCACTTCGCGTAACAATTTCAAAAGTAAATAATAGAGTGTGCCCCACCCCCTCGAATTAAGTAAAAACAGAACACAAAATGTACAATTGTACAATAATAGCAGGTTTTATGTGACTTCAAGATTATTCTACCAGTATGTTCCTTCATGTTCATGAGGCTTCAATTGTAAATACATGAAAATACGATATTATACTGTGTATAGTACCATTAATTATAGAAAAGAATGTTAATGTTAACGAAGACATATAAATATTTCTATTGTGTATTCATTATTTACCAATTAGTTTCGGAAGCCTACCACATGCCAGGCAATCTTCCAGGCATGAGGGATACAACAGGGAATAAGACAAAAACACCTGCCCTTTTGGAACTAACTTTCTGGTGTGGGAGACAGACGATAAACATATCAGATCGTTATAATTTCTATCAAGAAAAATAAAGCAGGGTAATTTGAAAGAGAGTAATGAGGACTCCGTTTAAATAGGATGGTCAGGGAATGCCTCCCTGAAAAAGTGGCATGAAGGACTTCCATGAAGTGAGGAAATGAATCAGGTAAAGACACAGGAGAAGAATCTTCCAGGCAGAAGGAATAGCACAATCGAAAGCCCTGAGGTGGGAATCAGCTTCGCAGTTCTAGAAATAGCAAGCCCAGTAGGACAGAAAAGAGAAAAGGTTAAATGGTCTCATAAAGATAGGCAGACCATGGTACCGAATTTCCCATTTATTTTAGTAAAGGGGGAGGCAGTTGCACAGTCGTGAGTATGGTCACATGATGTAACTTACATTTTCACAGGCTGCTCTGTACGGAAGGAAGAGGTGGGAGCAATAATGCTGGTTAGAGCTGACGGTGACACGGATCAAGCTGAAGGCAGTGGAGACCCTGATGGGATCTACCGATGGACTGAGTGTAGAGTATCAGAGGACGATGCCTCTATTTCTGTCATGGGCAACGGGATCATTGTTGATGGGGCCTGGGGATGATGGACAAGAGTTCAGCTTTGGATGGTTCAGTTTAAGCTGCCTAACTCAACACCCAAGGGGAGAAGATGAATAGGCGGTTGGACATCTGACTCTGGAAATTCAGGGAAAGACCAGAGCTACAGATATATATTTGACAGTCACCAGTATATAGATAGTATTAAAGCCACATGAACAATTGAAGTCCTCTAGGGCATACTATAAAGTAGATGAAATAAAGAAAAGAGAACCAAGGCCTGAGATCTGGGACACTCTAATATACAGAGGTCAAACAATGAAGATATACCAACAAGGGAGACTAAGGCGAGGCCAGGGAGGTAAGAGGAAAACCTCTAGAGTTTTTGGTGCCCCAGAAACCATGTAAAGAAAATGGTTCAAGGATAGAGTGATAGACAATGTCAAAAGCTGCTGACAGGACAAATAAGATGAGGCCTGAGAATGGTCTAATAGATTGGGAAAATGGGAAATAACTGGGGACCCTGATAAGGGAAAAAGGGGAGTATCTGGAGCAAATCTCAGATTAAAGTGGGTTCACAAAAGGATAGATGGGCAAATGGAAACCATGAGTATAGATAACTCTGCTGAGGAGTTTGCTATAAAGGGACACAGGTGCTCCATTTTTTTTTTTTCCAAATTTTGACTTAAATTCAAGGTAGTTAACATATAATGTAATATTGGGTTTCAGGAGACTGTACTGATTCGTCACTTACCTAGGACACCCAGTGCTCATCCCAACAAGTACCCTCCTTAATGCCCATCCCCCATCTAGCCCATCCCCCCACCCCCCTCCCCTCCATCAACCCTCAGTTTGCTCTCTATAGTTAAGAGTCTCTTATGGTTTGCCTCCCTCTCTGTTTTTATCTTCTTTTATTTTTCCTGCCTTTCATTTTTAAAACACCAGAACATTCTCTCTTCTCAATACACTTTCATTAGCTCTTCAGCTTCAGAATAATACTTCCCATGGTCACTTGAAGATTAAACCAGTTTTGGAACTTTGTAAGCTTACTTTTTAAAAGTGCTTATGACAGGGGCAACTGGGTGGCTCAGTTGGTTAAGCTTCAGACTGTGGCTCAGGTCATGATCTCTTGGTCTGTGAGTTTGAGCCCCGGGTCAGACTCTGTGCTGACAGCTCAGAGCCTCGAGCCCGCTTCAGATTCTGTTTTTCCCTCTCTCTCTGCCCCTCTCCCACTCATGCTCCATGTCTCTCTCCCTCTCTCTCTCTCTCTCTCTCTCTCAAAAATGAAAAAACGTTAAAAAAATTTTTTAACTGCATATGACAAAAAAAGAGTTATTTTTGTACTTGTATGCAGGCAGAGATTATTTTCCAGTGGACTTATTGCCTTTCCTAAAAATGAATTTCCTATTTTAAGACAACTGGTTCTTTATAATCATCTGCTTAAAAGCTCTAACTAAATCCACTTCATAATCCTAAGTGATAGATCTACCTACCTACCCACTTTCTCACTGTTTTTTTGTTTTGTTTTGCTTTGCTTTTCATTTTGAGACAGAGAGAGCGTGAGTGGAGGAGGGGCAGAGAGAGAGAATCTCAAGCAGGCTCCACGCTGTCAGTGCCGAGCCGGACACGGGGCTCAAACTCACAAACCATGAGATCATGACTTGAGCCAAAATCAAGAGTCAGACGCTTACCTGACGGACCCACTCAGGCGCCCCTCTCACTGTTTTCGATAGCTGCTTTTGAACCTGGGTTAGACCATGTTTCCTAAGTGACTTTAGAGTCTTCTCATCAAAACGGAATCTCCGAGTCTCTATTTTTCTAATCTGTCTGATGGCTGTATGGATGCTGACACGGTCATAGGCATCCATCCAGATCTTCATTTCCCAGACATTTCCTGAGCATCCATTTTGCACTCAAGGCTACAGATACGAGAACAAGCAAAACGCACTGTTCCCTACGCTCTAGCCTACTCAAGGAGCAGTCAGAAACACAGTTATTCACTACACTCCGAGTAGAGTGGCCAAAATCTGGAACACCACCAACAACAAATGATAAAGGGGATGTGAAGCGACAGGAACGATCATTCATCGCTGGTGGGAAGGCGAAACAGTACAGCCACTTTGGAAGACAGTGTGGTGAATTCTTCAAAGCTAAATATATTCTTACGATACCACCTAGCAATCGTGCTTGTTGGTATTTACCCAAAGAAGTCAAAAGCTACGTCTACACAAAAATCCGAGCGTGGATGTGTTTAGCAGTTTCATTCATGATTGCCAACACTTGGAAGCAACCCAAGATGTCTTTCAGGAGGTGAATAGATACATAAATTATAGTACATCCAGACAGACAATGGAATATTATTCAGTGCTAAAAAGAAATGAGTTATCAAGCCATGGAAAGACATGGGGGGGGGAGGCTCTTGGGTGGCTCAGTTGGTTAAGTATCCGACTCTTGAGTTCAGTTCGGGTCATGATCTCATGGTTCATGGGTTCAAGTCCCGCATCGTGCTCTGTGCTGACAGCTAAGAACCTGGATCCTGCCTCCTCTTTCTGCCCCTCCCCCCCCTCTCAAAAATGAATAAACATGAAAAAAAAATTTTTTTAAAGACATGGAGGAGCTTTAAACACCTATTACCTAGTGAAAGAAGCCAATCTGAAAAGGCTACATACTATATGCTTCCAGCTATATGACATTCTGGAAAAGGCAAAAGCATGAAGATAATAAAATGACCAAAGGTTGCCAGGGGTTGGAGTGAGGGAGAGGGATGAACAGGCAGAGCACAGAGAATTTTTAACACAGTTTGTGTCTACACAAAACGAAGACCAACATTTCTGAACATCTTTTCAGCTACATGACATGTGCTTAAGTTCTGACCCAAAAGATATAAACAGAAGTGTTATCTCCAATCTCTGGGTCATGCCTTTAGAAAGGATGGTCCTTGAAGCGCCTGGGTGGTTCAGTCTGCTAAGTGTCTGACTCTTGTTTTTGGCTTAGGTCATGATCTGAGGTCATGGAGGTTGGGAGATCAAGCCCTGTGTCAGGCTCTGCGTGGAGTGTGGAGCCTGCTTAAGATGCTCTCTCTTTCCCTTTGCCCCCCCCCCTCTCTCGTTCTGTCTCAAACAAACAAATAAATAGCAAACAAATAAAAAAATAAAATAAAATAAAAAGAATGGACCTTTTCATTACATTTTTTTTTTAACGTTTATTCATTTTTTGAGAGACAGAGCGTGAGTGGGGGAGGGACAGAGAGAGGGAGACACAGAATCCGAAGCAGGCTCCAGGCTCTGAGCTGACAGCACAGAGCCCCATACGGGGCTCGAACTCCTCACAAACAGTGAGATCATGACCCGAGCCGAAGTCGGACGCTCAACCGACTGAGCCACCCCGGCGACCCCCGAGAATGGACCTTTTCTCCTTTCCCCATTCTGCTGCTTAGAATATGGTCTTGGCAGTGAGCCACCTTTGAACAAGTAGATGAGGGAAACACCCTAGGTGTGGCAGAACAACAAGTTCAGAGTAGCCCAGGGCTCTTGACCTCATGCAATAAAGCTGCATATTCTTTCTGCAGCCTTGGATTAGCTACCTCAAGACAGTCATGTGAGAGCAAAATAAACCACCTTCTTATTTAAGCAAAACCCATAACCTAACTAGAGAAGTATTTAGCATTGTGTATTAAAATACTTTAAAAGTTCATAACCCTTCAAGCACAAATTTCCAAGAAATAAAAGAACTTTGCATTATTACAGTCCAACCCCTCATTTTCTACGTAGCCTGAGTCAGAAGCTCGTTCCTGTAAAGGGCCACAATTAAGCTTATGCCGCACTTCCTTTGACTGAAGTCTCCAAACAGATACTTTGGGCAGGGGAGGGGAGAACATACTGAACCACCCCACTTGCAAATATTACAGCCACAAAACGCCACAGCAGAAACTTTTCACCAAACACACACACACACACACACACACACACACACACACACAGAGTCATCCACAGGAGGATCTAAGTCGTCGAGGACTCTCCAAGGCCCTCTGGAGGTTCTGCTGATGCCCTCACATAGTTTTAATCACATGTAACTTCCCCTTTTCCAGATATTGACAGTTCATCCCACACGCTTTGGTTGTTACCAAGATGCCCTGGAGTTCAAGTGGCCTCTCGATAAATCAGTACCAGCTCTATCAACAGCGTGTGCTGTTCTTCCTGCAAAAGTGTTAGACGAAGCACAAGGCTGATTCCACAATCAGAGATTAATCGCTGCTGGGTGAGCAAAGCCAAACGTGCCTAGGGAAAAGAAAAAGTACCTGTAATAGAATCGCGCCTTTTAAAACATGGCTTTGTCTTCCTTTGCCTGAGCATCCAAGGGAAAGTTAGAATGACTAATACCTCCGACCCCCCAATTCCACTTCATTCCTTAGAAGTGGGTGGGATGCTTTTTGGGAGCAACGAGGCCGACCTGATTCTATCGATACTTACTACCAAAAGGCAATGAGGTATGTGGACAAATTTACACACGCGCATACACACACACACACACACACACACACACTTGGCTTCTACCATGGCTTATATATAAATGAGAAAATAGAGGCCAGAGAAATAAAATGATTTTCCCATAATTCCATTTCTTTTGAGCTTATGTTTTTAAGTACTGCCACTCTGATCATTTTTCTGCTTTGCAAAGACTTGACTGCTTTTTTCCAAATTCATCCGTTGGATTTTGCCTCTTCTCCTTTCTTTTTTTTTTTTTAATTTTTTTAATGTTTATTTCTCTATCTTTGAGAGAGAGAGAGACAGACAGACAGTGCGAGCAGGGGAGGGGCAGAGAGAGAGGGAGACACAGAATCCGAAGCAGGCTCCGGGCTCTGAGCTGTCCACACGCAGCCCTACACGGGGCTCGAACTCATGGACCATGAGATCATGACCTGAGCGCTCAACGGACCGAGCCACCCAGGCGCCCCCTTTTTTCCCTTTCTTTATGCGATCTAGATTAGCTTCCACACCCAAAACTAAACTTGCCTCTCTGCTTTTTTATCATAACTTCCTAACAAAATCCCAAATCTGAATGAATTCAACTCTCAGGTTTCCTCTGTGCCTGTCACTGCGCAGGTGGGTGCTGATGGAAGAAGTCCCACAGTAGATTAGTTTCATGATAAATTCCTAACATTCCATTTTAAATAAATCCACAGTACCGCTCAAAAACACCATTACGGGTCTCTGTTCAACTTTATTCCAGTACTGACAACAATGAAAACCTTCTTCTGATGTCTTTCATTCTTTTATCCCTTCTCCTCCAACCTCAGCATATGACCTGGTCTCTTTAAAAACAAAATTGAGCTGTCAGACGCAAACTCGGTCACCTTCATGATTCCACGCATTTCCGGCATCCTTTCTTCCTTCCCTCCTGCTATAATAAACGAAGTATAGGTCCTACCCATCTAAGGTAAAACACATACCCTGCCCACGTTATCAGAACCTTACAATTCAATGCTTTCCTTCTCTCTTTAATATCTTCAACGTAGGTGCAGATATACCTCTCAGTCAGATACATCCCATTCGCATTCAAACATGCTCTTTACTCCCTAAGCTTAAAAAACATAAACTACCTTGCCCACATATTTGCCTCCAGCTACTACTGCTCCAATCCTTCCTCACAGCCAAATTTCTAGAAAGAGTTGTCTATACTTGGTACTTTCTCCACACCCCCACTCACTCTTTATCATTCCCTTTCCTTCTAGTTTCTTCCTTTGTCCCGCCACCAATCCATGACTCTCTTAAAACAGGTCCCGCTACAATAACTAATGACTTCCTGGTTACTGAATCCAATCAATACTTTTTATTCCAATCTTCTTTCTCTCTTGGTGGCATTCACCTGTTTATCACCATCCCTGAAACACTACTCCCTTGGCCTTTCTGACAAGAGCGTTCTAGTGTCCTAATATTTCACGTCAGAGTTCTTTGAGGCCCTCATGTCTTCGGACAATGTGTTCTCTCTGGGTGATTTTATCTACTATCTATTTCCACATCTTCCATTACCATCAATACGACAATGGCTTTCAGACATTTATCTCTCATCCGAACTAGCTAGTTGGCAGTGATGTCCATTCAACAGTACAAGCCAGAAACCAAAGACACTGTCACCCTAAACAGCTGATACTGTATCTCCTACGTCCAGTCTGCAATCGGATTCAATCCATTTTTCAAACCTCCCTTGAAACTCCTCATACCCATCCATATCCCTCCCAGGCTAGTCCAAATCACCACCATAATTTGCCTAGACTGTTACAATAGCTTCTTTAAAAAAAAAAAATCTATATTCAACTTTTAACTATCACCTATGGACACTAACAAACATTTCTTAAAGTAATTTCTAGGCCCAACATGGGGCTTGAACTCATGACCCCAAGATCAAGAGTCTCATGCTTTTACAGACTAAGCCAGCCAGGAGCCCCTACAATGGCTTCTTAATACATCTCCTCGAATTTACTCTGGCCCTGCTCTATTTCCACACTGCCTTTCTTCTGTTTTCTAAGTGCAAATCTGACTATGCAACTGTCCTGCTAAAAATTCTTCAGGGCTTCCTTGTTATCTTGGGATAAAGATAAAAATTGTTTACTTGGTCCTCAGGGTCCTAAATACTGTGGCATCTGACTACTTCTCACCACTCTCACCATATCTGCCTGGAATATTCATCTCTCTATCACTCATGGTCAACTGTGAGGCCCGTGACAGGAGGGACTGCTTCTGCTTTTATATTAACACAAGGCCTATCACAGAGCAGGCAACAAGTGTTTGGTGAATGAATGAATGAATGAATGAACCGCTATGGCTTTAAGACTTTTGTTTGGGAAAGCTGACAGACTCCTGATCCAAAATACACTTACCAGTGCTCTATCATGGGACCCTGATACTTTAGCATCTTTGGTCACCAAAGGATTCTTCTCAATAATATTCTTGAGGGGCAGTTGGTTAAGTGTCCAACTCTTGATTTCGGCTCACGTCATGATCTCACGGTTGTGAGATCGGGCCCCACGTCGGTCTCCACCCCGAGCGTGAAGCCTACTTAACATTCTCTACCACCCTCTGCCCCTCCCCAACTTGCACATGCGCGCTTCTCTCTAAAAAAAAAAAAGAAAGAAAGAATGTTTTTGAGCTATGTAAGTAACAAACTAGCACTTATCAAAGAACAGCAGAAGAAAGTATATCTTCCCTGGAACAGTGATGAATCCCACTTATGCAGATTATCTTAAAATATCCAGAGAATCCTTCCATAGATGATTTCAAAACACTGATGGACAACGTAATTCACTTTTCTCTGTTTCAAAGAACATGAATACACACGGGGACTAGGAATGCTCAAAGCATTAATGTAACTTATCATCTCTTTCCTTTCCTCTATTTCTAGTACCAAATGGTAGCATGACTTCCCGAGCAGTGTCCTAAATAGAAACATAGGAGTCATTCCAGATTCCTTTTTCTCATTTATCGTCAACCACCATTTCGTACACGCACACACACAATATCCTAAAGATTCCATTCCCTAAATACCTTGGGGATCCATCCATTATCACTCCATCTTCATTCCCACGACTCATCCTAGCCCTTAACATCTCCTGATGTATTTCCATCTTCTAACAAGACAGATTCGTGTCATTTTCCATGCAGTAGTCAGTGTGACCTTTTCAGAACACAAATATGTCCACTTAAACTCCTTCACTAGCTTCCCGTTGTCCTAGAGAATAATTTATAATAATAGCTCACAATTCAACGGACTCACGGTGTGCCAGTGCTTTTGAAAGCTTTTCACTGTATTAATTCACGTAGTCCTCACCACAGCAATATGAAATAGGTCCTGATGTCATCCCATTTTACCAATAAACAATAAGGCAACCGAGGTCCAGAGAAGGTAAATGACTATCACAGGATCTCATAGCTGATAAGTGATGGAGCCAGATTCAAAGCCAGGCAAGAGTCATTCCAGAATTTGTGCCCCAACCTCTATGTTGTACTGCCTGTCATAAAATAAAGTACTAATTCTTTAGCATGGCAATCAACACTTTCCATTATCTGGACCTTACCAGCACTTTAAGTGTCATTTCCTGCATGTAGATCTTAAAAAGTAGGGTCTTGTCTTATCTCTCTAAACTTTCGTCCATGCAGGTCCCCTGATACCAATACTGTTTTATGCAGCCTACTCACGGATTCCTCCTCGTCACTGAGATTTAGCTCAGATAGCACCACTTCCCTCCGTATGCTTTCTGAGTACTCCTTCTCCTAGACTAGACTGTGAGTTATATCTACACTCTTTACTGAAATATTAGGAAATGAAATTCTGCAAAGGACTTGCAATTTAATGACGGGAAGAGACTCATAAACAGACAAGTAGAAGGACGCCTGGGTGGCTCAGCCGCTTAAGTGTCTGACTTGGTCTCAGGTCAGGATCTCACGGTTCATGAGTTCAATCCCCGCGTTGGACTCTGTGCTGACAGCTCAGAGCCTGGAGCCTACTTTGGATTCTGTGTCTCCCCCGTCTCTCTGCTCTTCCCTTGCTTGCTCTCTTGCACTCTGTCTGTCTCCAATATAAATAAGTAAACATTAAAAGAATTAAAAAATAAAAATAGGGGCGCCTGGGTGGCTCAGTCGGTTGAGTGTCTGACTTCAGCTCAGGTCATAACCTCGTGGTCTGTGAGTTCGAGCCCCGCATCAGGCTCTGTGCTGACAGCTCTGAGCCTGGGGCCTGCTTCAGATCCTGTGTCTCCCTCTCTCTCTGCCTCTCCCTGCTCGTGCTCTGTCTTTCTCTCTCAAAAATAAATAAATATTTAAAAGTATTCTTAAAAAAAAAGGAAAGAAAGAAAAGAAAAAGAAAAAGAAACAGACAAGTGTAACTGTCTGTGTTTTGCTCAAAGTTTTTTTTTTTTTTGCTTCTCCCTCCCATTTCAAGGAGATAACCAGGCTTTTTTCCTCTTCTTTCCCTTGCTTAAGGGGATCCCTCCCCCCCTATTGCCAAGACTAAAAGCAGAAGTTGTGCACAGACTTACTTTCCTAGCTTTTGTATTGCCAAAACCCAAGCTCAAGGGAGAGGTTATGCTTAGGAGCACGGATGCAGGTCTCAAGAAGACAGATGAACTTCCTTTTAGGGCACTCAGGAGGGAAAGGGACATATAGTTTAGACAAAAGTAAGTCAGGGGTGTGGCAGGGGTTAGAAGTAGCAGGGGGAACAGCTCAACATTGGATGGTAGCAGCCTAGGAAGGGGCAAAAGTTCAGAGGTATTTTAATGAGTGGGCTGGGCCCTAGACCCAGGGGACCTAATCTCAGCAATGACCCAGTCCCCCAAGCTTTGTCTAGAAGCAGTAGCAGCAGCAAACGTAAAAGGGCCGTCTCCGGTGGAGACAAAATGGTATATCAGAGAGTTGACAGAGAAGTAAAGATCAACTACCAAAAGGGCCTCCCTACTCTTCGGTGTGGCCTAAGACCTCAGAATATTTGTGTCACCCAGTAGGATGCTCAAATATTAACTGAAATTGCATATCTTACTTTCCCGGCAGAATGCTGAATACAAGGCAGCCTAAAGAACACTTTGAAATAGCACCACTCTCAACAATAACCACCTTATGCCGGTCAGAGTGGCTAAAATGAACAAATCAGGAGACTTTAGATGCTGGCGAGGATGTGGAGAAACGGGAACCCTCTTGCACTGTTGGTGGGAATGCAAACTGGTGCAGCCGCTCTGGAAAGCAGTGTGGAGGTTCCTCAGAAAATTAAAAATAGACCTACCCTATGACCCAGCAGTAGCACTGCTAGGAATTTACTCAAGGGATACAGGAGTGCTGATGCATAGGGGCACTTGTACCCCAATGTTCATAGCAGCACTCTCAACAATAGCCAAACTATGGAAAGAGCCTAAATGTCCATCAACTGACGAATGGATAAAGACATTGTGGTTTATATACACAATGGAGTACTACGTGGCAATGAGAAAGAATGAAATCTGGCCCTTTGTCGCCACGTGGATGGAACTGGAGAGTGTTAGGCTAAGTGAAATAAGCCATACAGAGAAAGACAGATACCATATGTTTTCACTCTTATGTGGATCCTGAGAAAGTTATCAGAAACCCATGGGGGAGGGGAAGGAAAAAAAAAAAAGAGGTTAGAGTGGGAGAGAGCCAAAGCATCAGAGACTCTTAAAAACTGAGAACAAACTGAGGGTTGATGGGGGGTGGGAGGGAGGGGAAAGTGGGTGATGGGCATTGAGGAGGGCACCTGTTGGGATGAGCACTGGGTGTTGTATGGAAACCAAATTGACAATAAATTTCATATATTGAAAAAAAAAGAAATGTGAAATTCCTTCTATACTGAAATTGCAGACGAATTTCGCAGTAACTTCGATTATAATAAGGTGTGGTACATTCTGAGAGGCAAGCACCTAGAAGCACCGAGGACAGGTGCCTAATCTGCTCCGTAGCGGTCCAGTAAGAGTCCTTACAGCAAGTAGTACCTCAACTATCTCATAGATAAGGAGTAGGTGTTTGCCGGCGCAGGGAATATGAGGGAGGGACTCCTCCTCAACGGAAATTGATTAAGCCAAAGGAGGGAAGTAACGAATCCAGACCTGTAGGAGCGGTTTGTTTGGGCTGCAGGGTAAGAGGTACACAGGCATGTTTTCTGAGCCATGTTAAAAGAGTCTGGAGTTAATACTGGTGGTAATAAAGGGGACTGACAGCAAGTGGCATCGAGGAAGACTACTGAAGTAGGAGATCTCAAGGAAAAAAGTATTCAAAAGCCAAGTGCTCCGAAGCCAAAAGGGATGGCATGAGGGCGGGGGGGGGGGGGGCGGTTAGTAAGACAAGAATGGCAATGTGCCTCTTGTACTTGGACATAAGAAGCAGTTAGTGACTTTGGTAAAGGCAGTCCTATGTATAAATCGCTTTTTATTGGAGCCTAGTTGTATAGGTTCTATAGGTCTTGGTTATACAGGGAAGGGTTAAGAAAAGATAGCTTGCTCTCTTCACTGAATAAACAACCCATACAGAGGAAGGGACTAAAAGACAGAAGAGAAAGGGAATACTTATGTAAAGAAATCCCTGAAAAAAGCAAGAGGCCAGCATGTAATCTAAAACAAAAGCGGAGGGGCCCGAAGTCGGTTGAGCGTTCGACTTCGGCTCAGGTCACGATCTCGCGGTCCGGGAGTTCGAGCCCCGCGTCGGGCTGTGTGGTGACAGCTCGGAGCCTGGAGCCTGTTTCGGCTTGTGTGGCTCCCTCTCTCTCTCTCTCTCTAACCCTCCCCCGTTCATGCTCTCTCTCTCTCTCTCTCTGTCAAAAATAAATAAGCATTAAAAAGTAAAGAAATAAAACAAAAGTGGAAAGACGGAATTTGGACCGACGGAGGGCTCTGAGACAGGACAAAAGCAGGGATGAAGACAAAAATCGATTGTGTTTATAAAAGGCAGTGGGGTGGGTGCATCAGAGGTTCAGGCACACTTGATGGCGTTTATTTTCTGCGTGAAATGGGAGCCAAGCCTACCTGCTGAGGATAAATATGTTGTAGCTGAGTAGGAGGCTCAATGACAGAGGATAAAGTTTGCAATAACCACCAAAGACGGTGTAAGAGAACTGAGGGAAAGCCCGAAGGCTCTGAGTAAAACCACGTAGAAGGATGACCTGCTTAGTACCTCTTCCTTCTTCGCGTTTCAGCTCAGATGTCACTTGCTCAGAGGCGTTGAAATGAAGCCCCTGTGACGTGCTTTACAGGCACTGCATTTCCTTTAAAGACTTATGATGGTTTTAATCTTGGACTAATTTGTGGGATAAGTGGATTCACTTCTACTCCGTTAGACCGTAAACTCAGTGAGAGGTCAGGGGTCACATGTATTTTGCGCTCCGTGACCGGGATGCGGGTATAGTTGCGTGAGCAACGAACTAGAACTTAAGCTTTAAGGAGGCAGGGACTTCAAACGGTTTATGCTGTATCCTCAGTGCCTAGCACAGTGCATGGCACATAGTAGATGCTCAGTAAATATCTACCTGAATAAACGAAACGGATATGGCAGAACACCAAGGCTCCTGACTTCCGTTCCAGTGCTCTTCCCACTCTATTACGGCAGCCCATACCCGATGTTCCATATGTTACGGTTACCGGAATAAGGGCCCATGCATACGCATTATTATCTCTGTTTTCCTCAAGAAGAAAGGGAGGCTCTGAAAGATGCAATATCACGTGCCAGTTAAACAGCGAGGATGTGCCAGAAACAGAATTCAGTTGCAGGTCTTCCTGGCTCCAAAATCTGAGTTCTTTCTCCTATTCCATGCTCCCTGCTGAGGTATTAAGTGATAAAAGATTCAATCTGTGAACCTGCCTAGGGATATGTGCATTTGAAAGTCTCCCCAGCGTCCCCACTGGCAAAGAAATACAAAACAAGTAAACAAAACGCTTCCACATCCAAAGTAATGACTTTGGCGGTAAAATCTCAGGCGAAGGGACGGAGACAGGCCAACGAGGAAAATATTTGTGAGCTGGCACCTGTTGACAGTCTCCTAAATCACACCCCATAGGCACTTGCTGACCTATTCTACAGCCCTGTACACTATCCACCTCACCAGCATAAGGCTTGATTACACAGCGAGAATGGAAGACATAATCCCAAAGAGCGTATCTTCTCGGCGTTGCTTCAGCAGTGACGCTAGAAACAGCATGGAATAATGGGAACGGCAGGGACTGCAGCCACACAGATCTGGCCAAGACACTTCAGAGCTCTCTATGCCCCAATTTTCTTATCTTATCAAATGAAGGCAATGATACTTGCCACCATAAGGTTTAGGAAATGATTAAATGAGATAGTACATGTAAATGTCTGCAGCATAGTGGGCATAATGACTCAATTGTTACTAGTTGCCTTCCCCTTCTTCCACATCCAGGAGCCACCTGCCAGCAATTCCTTGAAGACACCCTGAAAAACACATGAAAAAGGAACAAGCAAACCCACCCCACCCCCGCTCCTTTTGTTGAACCCTGTTGTTTAAATGATCATTTTTAACATTTCTATTCCCTTTCATTACATTAGCCATAGTCAGGGCACTTGGCTCATTTCACAGATAAAGAAACTAAGATGAAAAGCTCTTAGTCCTTAGTTTATTATTCTCTGTTCATAATAATAATAATAATAATAATAATAATAACAATAATAATTCTATGCAGCTTGCTTAAGTCTTAAACTCTCTAAAACATTTCATATTTTAATAAAATTTGTATCAAAAACAACTGGTAAATTTCTTGTATTCATGTCCTGGCTTGATATACCCTCTTACATATTAAACAAAGAACACGAATCTGGAGCTATCCAAAGAGAGTGCAGTGTGCAAAAGTGATGGTCAGATTTACTTGTTAACCATTTTTTCAGAAGAAAACAAGCATCAAATGTATAAGATGTTAGTTCATTTCAGACCAAAAGCAGTGAAAATTAGAATTTATATTTTCATAACTGTATGTATGTAACCATAATATCCAAATAAATGAAAACATCACATATAGAGGATACACATGTTCCATAAATTAAATCAAAACATCATATAAAAATATACTAAGTCGTTCCTTTTAGAGGAGCTCTGTGGTTATTTCGGAGCTCAAGAGAGAAAAGTTGCTGCAAAGTAGTGAATTCTCATCTATAAGGAAAAAAAACCCACATAAATAATAATTTCAGAAAACCTCTTAACTCTCCAATGCAATTATCCTTACCATTTCCAAAGGACCAGGTTTGCTTACAGGCAATATGATTTTTATAGGAGATAAAGGCCAATAAGAAAATAACTACAAATTAACTAAAAGCAAAAATGTTATTCATACCGATTATCCAGCACCTATTTGCTTCATGCAAAAAAATGCAGCATTTCCTCAAATTAATATATATCAAGTCAAATTATTTTTGCCATGAAAAGATTTATGAGCCCAGTTTTTTTATTGAAAATTTATTTATTTATTTAAAAAGAACTAATTAGTTAAAATAAGTTACCTCTCATCCCCACACACCCTCTCCCAAACTTAAGTTCCAGACTTACTATGAATGAATAATGTGTCCAGTTATAATCACATTCTTCTGAACTACCACTGAAATCTGTCTCAATGAATAGCTTCTTAGCTTAATGGATTTTAAATGACCTTAGAACTGAAGTCTTTATGTAGGAGGAGCTCTGGTTTATCTACCAAATGTAGATATGAGAAAATTTGCATTCAAAGCAGATCAGCATTCAAGGTTACATGTGTCAAAAGATTCAGCGGAAATCACGAAACTCATCAGAGTGATTTTTCTCCCCCTTTTTAATTAGTTCCTGCTATGGCATTTCAGGATGCCAATGTTATTTTACTATGTGACTCACCACATTGGGAATTAAAAGATAATCCAAAGGTAATTATGCAACTGCCAGGTCTATGCTGTTTCCTCAGCGTATACTATCCAAAGTACTTCACCGTTTTGAGTTTCAAATACCTCAAGCATGAAAAGAGTCATAAACGGACAAAGAATCTGGAAACCTGTTTCCTACTCTAGGCTCTCTCCCTCCCACAATCAGCTAGGTGACCCTGGGCAATTTCCTTAAATTCCTTAGGTCTCAATTTCAAACAATTTATTAAATGGAACCTCAGAAGTCATCTAGTCTAACCTTCAAATGCAAGCAAAAACTGCCTTAAATGTAAAATTAGCAGTTAGAGCAAATGAGGTCCGACATCCTTGGTGCTGGCATTGAAATTCAGTCATCCTCATGTATATGGGTGTTTCCCATTGAAAGCTTATCAAACATTTCCTTACATAACCAAACAGGATTTTCTTTCAGCCCAGATAAAATTAAGTAAAAAAACTCAGATCGCTACCAAATTGCCCCTCAACCTTCAAGCCTCCACGGAGTAATTTCCATGTCCGGGAACCATGCAAAGCCATAAGAAGCTGGAACAGTTTTGATGCTTTTCTAAACCATATGACAGGATGTCAGGCATTTATTCCAAAATACAAGTAAATTGAGACTGAATCCAGTCCATATATCACCTGATATTACACTGGTTAAAAAAAAAAAACAAAAGTGTCTTCCTTGGTTTGGAACACAGGTTCAGACCTGATACAGTCTCTCTGTTACCAAAGATATATTTTACCCTAAATATGCGAACAAACAAATAAAAGTCAAGGGGTCTGAATTAAGACCATGGATACAGCCTTCCTTCCATTACTAACTTTATGTTTTACTCGAAGATTTTTTTTTTTTTATTCTTCACTGCATAATGCTTCACCCTAAATTGAAATTGGAAGGTGGGAAGAAATTGAGCCTTGTTTCAGAATACAGCTGGTTTGTCTCTTTCACAATCATATTTTTAGAAATTATTTATTAGGCCTACATGAGGAATCTTACAATCAGAATTTGCTGACACGATGGTAGGAAAAACACCATGATTCAAAATCTTCTTTCCTTTTCCTGTGATTGCAATTCCAATTAACTTATTTATCATCTTCTATTCAAAAAACTCTCCATGAAGTTTTCCTCAAGCTTCCTGTTTTCCCCAAATCTTCTGGTCCTTGCAAACATTTCATTATACTATATAGTTTTAATGGAGAGGTACAATTCCAAGAAATACAAGTATAATCATATCTTGGAATGATACAGTATATTTATTTATAGACATGCAAACCATAAGCTAAATATAGTTAACAAAATACAGTTGGAAAACATTTTTTTAGGTTTATTTACTCTGAAAGACACAGAGACAGCACCAGTTGGGGAGGGCAGAGAGAGAGAGGCAGAGAGAGAATGCCAAACAGGTTTTGCATTGTCAGCATAGAGCTGGGGGGCTCGAACCCACAGAGCCGCAAGATTATGACCTGGGCTGAACCCAAGAGTCGGACGCTCAACCGATTGAGCCACCCAGGTGCCCCAGTTGGACATTTAAAAAATAAATAAATAAAATAAACTACGGTTGGAAACGATCATGCACCATGCCTCAGCCGTTACATTTCATTAGATAGGAACTACTACTCTGATTTTATAGCTTAATCAGTGAAAGCCTAGGCTAAACTTTGCTTCTTGGTGGGAAGAGAAAGACATTACAAAGACAATTTATTTTAATATACTAAAAGTCCTATATGATGGCTCTCTAGTGACATCAATAGAAGTTGCCAATGATGATTGTGTGCTTGTCTCTTAGCACTCGTTCCTCTACCCTGGATACAAGGCATGTTGCAACTGCTAAACAAGAGAACTGGGGAGTAAACCTCATCGGTGCAGAGAAAGGAGGCTGGATAAGTCTAACTGGAGCAGACCCTCCCTAGCTGGAAGTTAGTCCAAAATCAAGAGAGAGTATAAACGAACATGTGATGCAGGCCAGTCACTTCTGGAAGGGGGCCAACAGAAACCAGGCAAAAAGATTTAGGCCTGGGCTCGAATTTCAGCAGAGACACAGAGCATTAAGCTTCCAGATGGGAGCCAAAGTCCAATTAAACAGCCCACAGCAGATGGTGGGGTAAGAAACAAAAGCTAAAGCCTGATGCTTACAGTTTCCCAGGGGCCCAAATCAATTCCAGAGGCATAGCACCCACTAGGCTATTTTCCGACTTCTACCTGCTAAAAAAGAATGGTTTTCACTGGGCCAAGGCTAGTGTCCGAACTGAGGCTTCCGAGGCTGATACCATGAAGTGAAGCTAGGACAGGCCTAGGGTACGAAAGTGCTCTCCCCAGCCTTCCCAGCAGGAACATGAGTATTACTTTATTTTCTCCATTGTCCCTCTGAGATGGCCAAGTAGATACTATTTCAGTTTTACAAACAAACACCACCCAAGTTGCAATAGGTTGCTACTTTCTAGAAGTCAAAAATTCAAGAGAAATACACACAGTCATATGGCTGCTAGGATTCTCTCTGGTTCCTCAGTAGCCGAACTAGTTGGCTGGCTGGGATCATCATATCTCTTTCACCGTGCAAAGCTATAATAACTCCTATTCTGTTGGCCATCAAAACAGGAAAACGGGTATTCCTGACCTGCCGTTCAAACGAAGCAATCAGCAGAGTCAGTATTTAATGCCCTAAAGTGTTATTTCCTTTGGAAGTCTAGAATACATTAAATAAGCAAAAACAAATAAAATAAATATCACACAATAAAAATAAAGTAACCACTGACTATTGTGTGTGTATGGACACGTACACACACACACACACACACACACACACACACAGGGTTCTTAACAAAATTACTGGATTTGAGAATAGTTTTTAAACGTTCAGGCAAATGTCAAACTCACAATGTTCTGAGAGCTTTCTTTTTTTCGTAACACCCCCAGAAGACTGACCTGAAAAGTTATTTGTTAGACTTGGCATATTATACAGAAAAGCAGTGTCTTATAAAGAACACCTTCTGTGAGACAGAAGGAATCTAGACGGCCTGCTTTCCCTGCATTCCAGGCTTTTTATTCTGAAACCAACTAATTGATGAATTCTGAATTCCCCTCCAGACTACAATAGATTGAACGGCAGACTACCAGAGCCAAGATTCTCAGGAAATCCACGTGAGCTGAGAAATACAGTTAACAACATCATGGCCCAGTCCCCGGATTAACTCCAAACAGGCTTCAACACAGAGGTCAGCAGTGTTAGACTGCCTTCCCTTCACTCACATTCATGCAACAGTTTACAGCACAGCAATGTGCCAAGCACTGTGTTAGATGCTCGGGGTACAAAGGTGAGTCAGACACTGTCACAGGTAGCTCAACGCCAGTTGGAGCTAGAGAAGCTAGAAACTACTGGATAATTACAGTACAGTGTGATAAGAACAGTATACTATGACAGAATCGACAATCACTGGCATCTAACGGAGCTCAGAGAACAACTCATTCTACCCGCTTTGTGATGAAAAGGGTATCATCAGGTGGAAATGGTTTGGGAGGGGGGGTCACTCTTGCTCCTGATGTCAAATTGTGGTATAAAAAAATATATATATATATTTGGTCTTGGTCTCCAGTTCCTGGCACTGAGCTCCTAAAACCCTTAGAAATTCCTGAGTGACAGAAGTGTCTTCTGGATTCATAATGAGCCCCTTTCCACTCTACCTGAGTTTATGCTGAGTCCCCAGATAGCTTCAGCTTGAGGGTCAGTTGCCAGAGGCATCAACCATGTGACTACAGGGTTGGAACTCTCAGTCCCACCCCCCTCCCAACGTTCTGGAAGGGGAGAGGAACTGGAAGTTGAGTTCAATCACCAATGGCAAATGAATGTAATCAACCAGGATGGACCTAAGGTAGGCAAGCGCTATCCCTTGCCTCTCTAGCAGCAACATACGGATTATTTAATTTTATCCATTTATCCCCCTGAGGTAGCTAAGAAGATACCATTTCAGCTTTGCAAATGGCTATCATTCAAGTTTCAATTGGTTACGTTACTTTCCAGAAGTCAAAACTTCGAGAGAAATAAAATCTAGGTAGACCGGGCACCCAAGTCCATGCCTTAGTTACGAAGCTTCCGTAAAAACCCCTAAACGACCAGGTGCACAGGCATTCCAGGTTGGACAACACAGGGAGATCCTAGGAAGGGGACATGCCTGGAGAGAGAATGGAAGCTACTCAAGATGCATCACCCCTACACACACACACACACACACACACACACACACACACACCACTTGCCCTAAGCATCTTTTCCATTTGGTTGCACCTGCGTTGTATTCCTTATAATAAACCTGTAATAGTAAGTAGAGTATTTTCCTGAGTTCTGTGAATTGCTCTCGTGAATTATCAAACGGGAGAGGGGTCACGAGAACCCCTGAACTTATAACTGGTTAGTCAGAAGCACTAAGACTTTCCATTGGCATCTGAGGTGGGGACAGTCTTGTGGGACTGGGCCCTTATCCTATGGGGTCTTTGCTAACTCCGTGTATAATGTAGTATAGTTGTGTAATCTAATTACATGTATAATGTCAGAAGTGAATTGAATGGTAGGATACCAGCTGGTGTCAGAGAATCTGAGACTGGATAATTGCTTGATATCAGAAAACACCCCCGACAAGTCAACCTTCTTTATAACTGTTTCTTTATGCACCAAATAGCCCACCTATTTGGAAAGGCCTAGGCATGTGAGGAAACTTTATCAAGATAAAATCGTGTCCTACACTGTGGCCGAGTTTGCAAATTTTTGTCACTATCCATTTTCCTACCCTTCCTTTTAGTAACTGACACTCCTGAGTTTTAGCTGTGGACACAGCCTCCCCATCAAAGACTGTATGTCCCAGACTCCTTTGCGGTTTTGTAGGAAGGTCTGACAGAAATGTGGACGATGATACGCAAGCAGCGGTCATATGTGCAACCTGTGGCTCATGGTTTGACAAGAAAACCTCTTGCCCTCTTCCTTCTTTCCCTTCATTCAACCGTATGTCACCACACAAAGTCAACATACTAGGAGACGGCAAAGCAACAAGGTAGAAGGATCCTGGGCCTTCGATTACCCGCAGCGGTGCTGCCTGACCTCCTTTGGTCTGTTGCTTGAGCCACAATATTTTGAGGTGTCTTGCCTGTAGCAACTTACCTTGTATCTGAAATAATATAGAGATAAATCTTCATTAAAGTGCAAGTGAGGGGCGCCTGGGTGGCTCGGTCGGCCGAGCCTCCCACTCTTGGTTTCCGCTCAGGCCATGATCTCAAGGTTCGTGAGTTCAAGGCCGGCATCGGGTTCCGCACTGACAGTGTGCCCCTCCCCTGCTCATTATCCCTATCTCTCTCGAAATAAATAAATAAACTTAAAAATTTTTAAAACAAAAGTGCAAGTGATATCAATGTGTTATTCTTCCCAAAGCCATTTGCACATGGAATCCAAAAACCCAAGAATGGGTAAAGTCCAAAGGGAAAATATCCTAATGGTATTTCAGACCCCGTGACAGGCCAGAGGTTTTGGGTTTGGGTTTTGGTTTATTTTTACTTCCCTTTGAATCTTAGCACAGCATATTTGTCCACTCTGTCACGCCTTTAAGTTTGGCCCTGACTCTAAGCTCTCACATGTCTGTTTCTCTCCTTAGGATGTAATTTCCTTCAGAGTAGGAAGTGTGCCTTACTTGCCTCTATAAAACTAGTTCCTAGAATACAGCATATATTCAATAAACATGTATTGAATGCTACTAGCAAAGGTAACCAAAACAGCCATATTTCCTCCCTTGTTTTTTTAATTCCTCCACATATAACTTTTATTCTAATAATGCAGAGAACTAAATGACCAAACTAATAATGACAGAACAAGCTGATACCGTTGGTTTAAATTTGTCAGGCTGTATGTTTCATGATGACCCATGTTTTTTAGTCAGCACGATGACCCCATTATGTATACGCTACCACTGATAGTCCCATTTTATAGAAATGATAACTGAGGTTCAAAAAAGGAAAAACAAACAAACAAACAAAACCTTTCGTAAGATCTCCCATTTAGGAAACAGCTGAAATGGGGATTTTAACCCAGGATTGCTTAACATTAAAAGACACTTTCTGGGGTGCCTGGGTGGCTCAGTCGGTTGAGCGACCGACTTCAGCTCAGGTCATGATCTCATGGGTTCGAGCCGCACGTCGGGCTCTGTGCCCACAGCTGGGAGCCTGGAGCCGGCCTCCGACTCTGCGTCTCGCCCTCTCTCTCTGCCCCGCCCCAACTCGAGCGTGCGCACGCGCTCTCTCTCTCTCAAAAATAAACATTAAAGGGGCGCCTGGGTGGCTCAGTCGGTTAAGCGTCCGACTTCAGCTCAGGTCATGATCTCGCGGTCCGGGAGTTCGAGCCCCGCGTCAGGCTCTGTGCTGATGGCTCGGAGCCTGGAGCCTGCTTTGGATTCTGTGTCTCCCTCTCTCTCTGACCCTCCCCCGTTCAGGCTCTGTCTCTCTGTGTCTCAAAAATAAATAAACGTTAAAAAAAAAAATTTAAAAATAAATAAATAAATAAATAAATAAATAAAGAATGAGTTACAGATAATTAAGCTAATCTAAATTACATGTTATGAGAGCCAAATCAATATAAATTATATCATGCTTGTAAAAAACGCTTACCTTGAAAATATGCTCCTGGGGACATTTTTTGATCTGGTCTGAACCTTGGCACAGTTATCTAAAAACTGAAAAAGCTGCCTTGGAATGATCACAGGAGGGTCTGCTATTTTGTGTAAATATTTCAGAGAATGATGGAAGAAAACAGCATTGCCAGAAAATAGACTTCACAAGGCCCGTTTGAATGTAGTACCTGTTATCAAGCATTTTGTTAATCAATCATATCTCTAAGTTCACTATTGTAAAAGAATATGCAAAACCACACAGGGACGCCTGGGCGGCTCAGTCGGTTAAGCGTCCGACTCTTGGTTTGGGCTCAGGTCATGATCCCATGGTCTGTGGTTTTGAGCCTCACATGGGGCTCTGTGCTGACAGAGCAGAGCCTGCTTAGGATTCTCTCTGTCTCCTCAATCCTCTCTCTTTGCCCCTCCCCTGCGCTCCCTTTCTCTCAAAATAAATAAGTAAACATTAAAAAAAAAACCCTATATAAAAGTAGAAATAGTTAAATGAAATAAAAATGTACCCATTATGCAGATTCAACAACTATCAAACTAACATATTTATTGATCATATCATGACAGTGGATATTCCTGTTCTCTGAGATCCATATGTTCACAGAAACTGAAACTAGTAATGCTGAAATAAATCTAAACACTCTAGACTAGAGGCAGCTGGGTGACTCAGTTGGTTAAACGACCAACTTTAGCTCAGGTCATGATCTCATGGTTCATGGGTTCGAGCTCCGCATCAGGCTCTGTGTTCAGAGCTGGGAGCCCGCTTTGGATTCTGTATGTCTCTCTCTCTCTCTCTCTCTCTGCCCCTCACCTGCTTGTGCTCTGTGTCTCTCAAAATAAATAAATGTTAATAAATAAATAATCATTAAAAATTAAAAAAAAAAAAAAACTTCTAGTCTAACACCCTCTTGTTATAGCCAAGAAAACCAAGGACCTGAATGAAGAGATGATCTAATCAAGGTCATTTATAAGCCTATATAAGAGTCAGTTTTCTCATCTACATTGCTCTTTAGTGTTAAACACTCTTCAATTTACTTGAATCCTTTGAAAACAATTAATGAATATGATAAAAGCCTTTCTTCTATAAATCCCTTAGAACAGACTAGGCTATTCTCCAAATAGGAGTCTTTTCTACCTAAATTTTTTCCCAAGAATACAAGTTACAAAACAACTCTCCCCATTTATCCCCTTTAACATGTAAATGTATAATAAAATAAACAGTTCTTCAATCAAAAGAATCCAGAGAAACAATCATATAGAATTTTACTGTAACATCATGATCTTTCCCGACTTGTCTGGTGACAATGCTGAGACGGGAACAAACACATAATAAACTTGTTAATGAACTTTTAGCAGGAAACCAGGGTGTACACATGTGTGTCCTCAGATTGAGGCTTAATAAAATTAGGAAGTTAAGTCCCAGCTGGAGACCGGACAACCAGCAGAAAATTCCTAACAGCCAGGGCACATCATACTTTCAGGAAAAATAAAGATCAACAACACATATTAATTTTCTCAAGTTGTCACTCTGTTAGTGGCAGGCAGCTGGGTTTTAAAACGCTTAAGCAGAGTAGTAAATAGGGTTTCCAAGCCATCTCATCTATTATTCTTTACATTTAATGAAGAAGAAAACCACAGATTTTATGGGTCGTATTCACCGCATATTAACATGTGACTTTAAAGGGGCTATATTGCCTAAAAACAGAACAGCTGGATCTTTTACACTAATACTGAGATGATTTGGTGAGTGATTTTATAGATTGGGAGGATATCTTCGAAGAAACGTTTTCTTTCTTTCCTCAGACGATGACCTACTTTTTCCCTAGGTTACTCATGGAATCAGTCAGCCAGTTATTTATCCAACAAATGGTTATTGAGTTTGTGCTAAGTAATGGGGACACAGCGATGAGTGAACAAATCCCTGCCCTCATTGAACTGCCATCCCGGTAATGGAGAGAGATCACAGACAAATAAACAAGCCAAAATATGTTAGATAATGATAGAAGCCGTTTAAACAAGCAGCGTAGGATGCTAGATAGTGACGGGTAAAGTGAGGGAAAGACGCCCTTTTAGACAGGAAGATTAGGACGTCCTCTACAGGAAGAACCTGAAGAAAAGGATGGGGGGGGGGGGGGTCATGAACACAACTGAGAGCGTTTCAGGCAGACAGAACAGCTCGTGCAATGGCCCTGAAGAGGGGCTGTAACCGGTGGGTCATTGCTAGGAGCCCTGTGTTGCTGGAGCACAGTGTGCAAGGAAGAAAGTTGGAGGAGAGGTCAGAGAGGTAAAGGGGACAGTTTGTGTGCCTCGAAGGCTACTTAAGACTATGGCTTTTGATCTGAGTGGGACAGGGAGCCCCTGGAAGGTTTTGACCAGAGAAATGTATACGTTATGTTTTAAAGATAACTCTGGCTGGGTAAATAATCAAATGCATCAGCACAAAAAGGTAGCAGGGAGATGACTTGGGAAGCTCTTGCAAGTAATTAGCCAAGAGATGGTGGCAGCATGTGCTATGACGGTGAGAAGTGCCATATTCTAAATATATTGTGAAAGAAGGAATGGTATGGGAATAAAGAATTCCGTTTTGGACATGACAAGCTTGAGCTGCTCATTCAACTTCCAAATCGAGACACAGAATAGACAGTTGGATACCTGAGTCTGGAACTTAGGGGAGAGTTTAGTACTGAAGATAAAATTGGAGAGTTAATGGTATACACATGGTATTTAAATCCCTGAGACTGAATGAGATTGCCTGGTGATCATTTGTTTGAGTTGTGTAACGGGTTAAGGCATAGGTAGTTCTAACACTCAAAAATGAGGAATTCTAGAGAATTACCACGCCATTAAAGAAAAATGAACGTGTACTGATGGAGACAATTAGCAAATATCACTAAATCACATGTTTGTTGGTTTTCGCCTTTTTGTCCTTCATCCTCCATTGCAAAAGTGCATTATCTTACATGGTAACCTGTCAGCACTCATTGAGGCTCATTCTCTTAACCAATTCTAGGCTGTTTTAAATAGTCAAAGTTTCAGCAAGGCTAACGCTACATTCTGAAAGCCACGTGGTCTTTTATTCACTTTGTGAAATTCATCCTTACATTTTCTAGAACATCTACATTTTCTAGAACATCCTTACATCTACTTTTCTAGAACGTTTCATTGCCTGGCTCTACATTAAAATATGAAACTTTCTTACTTCTAGACAACACACTTCATTCCTTTTCAAAGGCATTTGAAGACCAATTTAAAAATGTGCTCACGTGACAACTAGAAGACAATAACTGAATACTTCTCTGAAGACGAAGCTGTTTAAAGACGCATAATTTCAGTACTCAAATGACACCTTTAAAAAAATCCCCCAAACTCAGCAAAGTGCACACATTAAATGTGCGCAGTTCTTTGTATATCAACGATACCTCATTGAGCCATGGAAAATATTTTTTTGGTGTTCAGTAGGCTCTTTGTTCTGTCGATGGTTTCCTTTGCTGTGCAAAAGGTCTTTATTTTGCTGTAGTCCCAACCGTTTATATCTGACAAGCGGTTACTATCCAAAATATACAAAGAACTTATACAACTCAACACCCACCCCCAAACAAATAATTCAATTAAAATGGGCAGAATACCTGAATAGACACTTTTCCAAAGAGGACATACAGAGGTCTGACACACACATGAAAAAATGCTCAACACCACTCATCATCAAGGAAACACAAGTCAAAACCACAAATGAGATATCACCTCATACTTGAAAGAATGCTCGAAACCAAAAAGACGGGAAATATCAAGAATTGGCAAGGATGTGGAGGAAAAGGAATGCTCATGCACTGTTGGTTGGAATGTGAATTCGTGCCACTGTGGAAAACAGTACGGAGGTTCTTCACAAAATTAGAAATAGAAATACCTTATCATCCGATAATTCTGTTACTCGGTATTTACCCAAAGAAAACAAAAACATGAATTCAAAAAGGTATGTGCACTCCTATGTTCATTGCAACATTATTTACAACAGTCAAGATATGGAAGCAACCTAAGCGTCTTTCGATAGATGAATGGATAAAGAAGACGCGAGATCTTGCCATTTGCAACAACATGGATGGATCTTAAGGGTAGTCCGCTAGGTAAACTGAGTCAGGCTAGGAAAGACAAATACCATATGATGTCACTCATATGTGGAATCTAAAAAACAAAACAAATGAAGAAACAAACAAAAGGTAGACTCAGACTTCTAAATAGAGAAGAAACTGATGGTTGCCAGAGGGAAGGGGAATAGAGAATGGTCAAAGTGGGTGAAGGAGAGGGGGGATACTGTCTTCCAGTTATGGAATGAATAAGTCATGGGAATAAAAGGTACAGCATAAGGACTATAGTCAATGATATTGCAATGGCGTTGTACGGGGACAGACGATAGCTACACTTTGGGTGAGCGTAGCATAAAGTATGAAGTTGTTGAGTCACTATGTTGTACACCCGAAACGAACGTGACATTGTGTGTCGACTATATTGAAATAAAAAAGAAATTTGGAACACCTGGCTGGTTCAGTTGGTAGAGCATGCCCCTCTTGCTCTCAGAGTTGTGAGTTCGAGCCCCGAGTCGGACAGAGAGATTACTTAAAAAAAAAAAAAGAAAAGAAAAAAGAAATTTGAAAAACTAAATATTTTTTTAAATCCTTCCTCTTTCTTGTATCACCAAATTGTTGCACTGATTTCCTGTTACTGCTAGTTTTGGCTGATCTTTTTGGTACATTCCCCATTACTTGTTGTGTGCGGTGTTTAAATGTGGAGAGCCAAGTTACATACCATTTTCCTTGGTTCTGAGCTGCTTTCTAGCATACACATATGACACATATTTAGAAGATAAAGAGGAGCTATGAGAAATGCACATATACATACTAAATTGATCATACTAGTTCCATATCTCGATATCGTGTCTAAGAGCATTAAATCTGGAGTCAGATTGCCTGGGTTTGAATCTCCGCATCATTTACTAGCTGTGTGACCCTGGAAAATGTACTAAACATCTTTATGCCTTAGTTTCCTCATCTTCAAAATGGGGATAGTAATAGGGCTTATTACATCATAGGATTGTAGTGAGAGAATTAAACGAATTTATAGGTATAAAGCACTTACTATGTGCCTGGCACACAGTAGGCCTATGTGTGAATTAGGTGACGGCAAGTGTTGATCAGAAGACTAAAGCTCCGCCTGTCCATTTACTTGCCAATATTTCCCCTTGCCACCTACTGGGTTTATTAAGTCCCAATATTAGCATCACTCCTTTGTGACAAGCTCCCAAAGCGGGAATTGTTTTCTCTAAAAAACCCATTGGTATTTACATAAAGTATTCAACAGGTCTGTGTGGGAAAGAAGCAGTGTTAGTCTTTCACAATTGTACTGCATGACTAATTCTTATCTTGAGTATTTTGCAAAGTACAAAGAGTAGGACTGATAAACTTTAACGATGTATAAGGAAAGAGTACGTGAATATGTGGATGCATGCATAAATGAAGCAAAAAATTCTAGAAGAGGGAGGGTAAACATAATGAAAAAGTTTCAAACAGGAAGGAAATGGGAAAGAAAAATTGCTAAACCACCAAAGATCTCATTCACTACCTGGCAACTGTTCCTAAGTCTCCTGCATTTTTTTTTTTTAAAGGAACCATTATCTGTATAGCTTAACAGAAATCCCTTAGGTTCTACTGTTGATACAAAAGAGCACCCCCCCCCTTGGAAAACACGAAGCACAGAGCATCTCAAGATACAATATCCACAAATAATTGCAAATCCCCAACCATGAAATAACAATGACCAGATCCCTTCCCTGTTTTTTATCAATTCCGTATGCCAGAATGGGTTATAAAATCTCAGGGACTCAGATGATAGAATAAAGGGTTGTAAGGAAGCCAACGTAGAAAAGTTGTTCTTTTCTCTTCTTCCTAAGGGTTGGAAAACTTAAATTAGGGGAAAGGGGTCATGGAAATATCTTACAAATCTTTCAAGTAAAATTGGTCACATATGTAAATTTCATTTGTGATATCTGTAGGTATTTATAAAGACTTAAATAGCCATTGCACCTTTTAATAATTACTAAAGTGTCATTTTTTTTTTCCTGAATAACTTCAGTGGTGAGGTAGCCACGCAAATCTTCAGAAGCCTTTACACAGTCCTCACTCAAGCCCAAAAGGCAGGTAAGCACTGCAAAGGGTACAGGTGGGTATATAACACCTGCCTCTGGGAAGTACAAGAAAACGAGAGAAAATAAAGGACAGCTCCGGGACAGTATGGAATCAAGGGCTAAATTACTGAGGCAGAAAAAGGCTGAGTACAAACTACTCTCCTGAGCTCCATACCATTATATCAAATTCATATTAGAAATGTTCACCTGGATATTTCACAGGTGAGTCAAGCTCAACATGTCCAAATCTGAATTCATCATCTTCCTCGCCCACCCAGAACTGGTCTTCTTCCTCTCTTCCAGATTTCAGAGAACGGCACTGCCATCCAGTTGCTCAAGCCAGATAAGATAATCCTAGTCCTCTCCCTTCATTTCATCCACCACAATCAAGCCAACGCCAAATTGTGCCAATAGGAATTCCCAACGACTTCTCAGCTCTGTCCATAGCCATCTATTCCCTCCACCACTGCCCTAGCTGAACATGTCATTATCTTCTTCATGATGCCTCTAAACTGGGCTTCCTGCCTCCATGCTGAGCCTCCCTGCAACCCATTCTTCACTTAGCAGTCACAAGATCAAAATACAAATTGGCCTGGGTTAGTCTTCCACTTGCAACATATTCTACTGTCTCTCCAATGTCTATGCTACAGGGCCATGGTATACAAGGCACCTCATGGTTTAACCTCTGCTTATCTTCTCAACTTGGATCCTTTCACCTCTCGGGAAAACCATACCACGCATTTGGCATTTCCACAATGACACCATTAATTTCTTATGCTTCGTTGCCTTTGAACTGGGAGCTCCCTCAAAATGTAGTAAGGCAAGCGTGTTGGCAAGAAATTCAGCTAGGGAATACTTTCAATAATCCAAAGAGAAGATAACGGGATCTTCCCATGCATCATTCCAAACTGTATTCAGACATCATCCCGTGACTGAAACACATAGCCTGAGTTTCCACAGACGCATGTGGAAAAATTCTTGCTGCTATCATAGAATTAAGTAGAATGCATCACGATTGTCTCTTTATCTCTCTACTTCCCTGAGCTAGAGAGTTAGCTTCTTGAGGAAATGAAATCTATTCTTTACCTCTGAGTCCTTGGAGTCTAACATACAGCGCCTATCTGGTGGGGCCAGAGATGGGTCAGAGGGAGGAAAACTATGAGGGAGGACTTGAGTTGTCTGGGAAAGCAAAACTTGACATGGGTCCAGCAAACGTGGCTTTCCTTTAGGACAAAGTGGCTTACGTACACATTTGGGCTGCTTTTTCCTTCATTCAATGGATCGGTGATATTGGCCTCCCACATTGCCATGAGTCTTTTATGCTGCCACCTTGCTTGACAATTCATACTGGCTGTGTCATGCAAATACTTAATGACACACACAGACTCTAATTCCAAGCTACATAGATACTACTTAATGTGGACACCTTGGAAAAAAAAATCCAATAGCTATGAACATGCTATTATCGCATAAGGTTTAGTGGGACTTGTTGTGACCAATACGTGCCACACTTAATTTCTTAACAAGCCACGTTTCATTTCTGAACTATTGTCTATGACATTTACTATGAGGAAAACTCCCATAATAACAACCATTTGTATTTCCATACATGGTAAATTAGTACCTCTGCATTCTCCTCATCCTTTATTCTGGAAGAGTCCGAAAAGAGAAACATCATCTCTAAAATCACAACACGTATCTTCTGTATGAGCTCCCTCTACCAGAGTATGCCTCCTGTGTCCCTTCTCTTTAAAGAACATACTCTTTTGGGAGGAGGAGATGACAGCAGAGCAGGAGGACCCTAGGCTTACCTCATCCCATGAATACAGCTAGATAACTATCAAATAATTCCAAATACCCCAGAAATCAACCTGAAGACTGACGGAACAAACTCTACAACTAAAGGGAGAGAAGAGGCCACGTCAAAGATGGTAGGAAAGGCAAAGATGCAGTTTAGGGGGAAAATGGATCCTGGCTGCTATGGACGGAAGGGGGCCGTGGCTGCAGAGAAGAGTGAGAGACAGAGAGAGAGGAGCACACAGGGGATGCTCAACAAGAATGTTTCTACATAGCTATTGGCTTGAAAAACGATAGGATAGGGGTTAAATTTCATGAGTTCTTGCAACCAGTGAGGCATAAAGCCTACAGTTTTGTTTTTAATTTTTTTTAATGTTTATTTATTTTTGAGACAGAGACAGAGCATGAACAGGGGAGGGGCAGAGGGAGAGAGGGAGACACAGAATCCAAAGCAGGCTCCAGGCTCTGAACCGTCAGCCCAGAGCCCGACGCAGGGCTCGAACTCACAGACCATGAGATCATGACCTGAGCCGACGTCGGACGCTCAACCGACTGAGCCACCCAGGTGCCCCAAGCCTACAGTTTTAAAGGACAGCAGGGTGGGCTAGGATAGAGCCCGGAAGGCACTGGGCTGCTCTTGGAGAGAGGGCAGGCAAACAACCTGGAAGCGTACGGTATGGAAACAGTGATCTGAGGAATGTCTGGGGCACACAGTGGGGAGATTATTTGCTCTTCTCTGAGCATATCCCTGACAGACAGCATTCACAACGACACTACTCCAGGAACAGAGGAGTTGGCCGGTGCCATTTCCCTCCTCCACCCCTAAACATAAACACAGAACCACCTGTGGGAAGGAGCACAGCACAGACACTCGCTGCCTAACTTGCTTACACTAAGCCCCACCCCCTTGCACTCTGGGGGAACTGCCTTTTTCAGTCACACTTGCCTCAGTCCCAGCAGGGCAAGACCCCTCGCTGAGAAGACCAGCACAAACCCCAGCCCACGCTGCATTTCCCCACCAGAGAGATTTGCAAGGCCTCAGTTCCAGTGGAGGTGGTGACAGGTCTCTTCCAAAGCAGACCAGATCATATCTAGGTTAAACTCATCACATGCAGGCCAGGGAGCAAACACCGCCCACCCAGGCAAGGAGAGTCTCTTCAGACAACTGACCTAAAGGGTATAGCAGCCAGAACACAACAGCAGAGTTCACACAGACACATTGGAGACAATCCCTGAAGCACCAGGCCCTGGGCACTACACGACCTCTTCTCCATAAGGCCATTGCTTTCAGGAAGAGGAGACATAAAGGGCTTTTCTAACACCGAGAAACAGGCAGAGACTTAGACAAAAAGAGAAGACCAAGAAATTTATCCCAAATGAAAGAACAAAATAAGGTCATAGCCACAGACCTAAGTGAAATAGACATAAGTAACATGACTGATGGAGAATTTAAAGCAACGGTCATAAGGATACTCACTGGACTTGAGGACAGAAGACATCAGTGAGACCCTTACCACAACAGATAAAAGAGTTTTAAAAAATGCATCAGGGGTGCCTGGGTGGCTCATTCAGTTAAGCATATTACTTCAGCTCAGGTCATGAACTCATGGTGTGTGAGTTTGAACCCTGCGTTGGGTGAGTTCGAGCCCCACTTCAGGGGCTCTGCTTCGGGCTCTGTGCTGATAGTGCAGAGCCTGTGTGGGATTCTGTCCCTCTGTCTCTATACCCCTCGTGGGATTCTCTCTCTCTCCTTCTCTCTCTGCCCTCACTCACTTACATTTGCTCTCTCTCTCTCTCTGTCTCTCTCTCAAAGAAAGAAAGAAAGAAAGAATCAGAGACGAAGAGTGCAATAAATGAGAACAATAGATGAGAACAGGCTTGATGCAATGAAGAGCACGCTGGAAGAAGAAAAGGAATGAATTGATGACCTAGGTGACAAAGTAAAGGAAAGCAATGAAGATGAACAAAAGAGAAAAATAAAAGAATTGGGGGCAAAATGAGAATAGACTTAGGGAATTCAGTGACTGCATCAAACATAAAGACATTCATATATAAGAGTCCCAGAAGAAGAAAAGAGAAAAGGCAGGAGGACAAAACCCATAAGGCTAGCAGCACATTTCTTACCAGAAACTTTCCAAGCAAGAAGGATATATTCAAAGCGCTGAAAGAAAAAACCTGCAGCCAAGAACACTCTATCCAGCAAAGCTATCATTCAGAAGGAGAGATAGTTTCCTGGACAAACAAAAACTAAACGAGTTCTCCACCACTAAACCAGCCCTGAACGAAACATTCAAGGGGACTCGCTGAGTGGAAAAGGGAGAACAAAAGTAAAAGTATAAAGGCAGGAAACAAAAAAAGCAGTAAAAATTAATGTTTCTGTAAAAACTTCAGTCAAGGAACTCACAGAAAAGGATACAAAATATAAGAACATATATCTAAAATGTGGGGAGGAGAGGAGTAAAGAATGGCTCAAACGTAAAGACCATCAACTTAATACAGACTGCTATATGCAGAACAGGTTACATACAAACCTAATGGTAACCATGTATCAAACACCACTAATAAACGTGCAAAGAATAAAGAGAAAGAAACCCAAATATATCACTAAAGAATATCAGCAAAACATGAAAGAAAGACAAGAAAAGATTAAAGTTCCAGAAACAACCAAAAGACCAGTAAGAAAATGGCAGTAAGTCCATGCATATCAATAATTACTATGAATGTAAATGGACTAAATGCTCCAATCAAAAGACAGAGAGCATCAGAATGGATTAAAAAAAAAAAAAACAAAAAAAAAAAACAAGACCCATCTATATGCTGCCTAAAAAGAATCATTTTAGAACTACAGATATCTGCAGATTGAAAGTGAGGGGATGGAAAAACATTTATCATGCAAATGGATATCAAAAGAAAGCAGGAGTAGCAATACCTACATCAGACAAACTAGATGTTAAAACAAACACTGTAACAAGACACAAAGAAGGGCACTATATAATAAAAAAAAGGGGACAATCCACGAAGAAGATATAACAATTGTAAATATTTATGCACCCAACATGAAGGCACTCAAATACTAAAGCAATACCAAACATAAAGGAATTAATTAATAATAATGCAATAATAGTATTGGACTTTAACATCCCCACTTACATCAAAGGACAGATCATCTAAACAGAAAATCAACAAGGAAGCAATGGCTTGAAATGACACACTGGACCAGATCGACTTAACAGATACATTCAGAACATTCCATCCAAAAACAGGAGAATATACATTCTTTTCAAGTGCACATGGAACATTCTTCAGAACAGATCACACAATAGGCCACAAAGCAGGCCTCAACAAATACAAGAAGGAGACCTTAATTGACTCAATCAGTAGAGCATGTGACTTGTCACCTTGATATCATGACTTCAAGCCCCAGGTAGGGTGCAGAGCTTACTTTAAAAAAAAAAAAAAATACAAGAATATTGAAGTCATATCATGCAACTTTTCTAACCACAAAGCTATGGAACTAGAAATCAACTACAAGAAAAAAATCTGGAAAGACCACAGATGCATGCAGGTTAAATAACATGCTACTACACAATGAAGGGTCAACCAGGAAATCAAAGAAGAAATTTATAAAATACATGGAAACAAATGAAGACGAAAACACAACCATCCAAAACCTTTGGGATGCAGCCGAAACGGTCACAAGAGGGAAGTATGTAGGTCACAATTAGGCAATACAGGCCTACCTCAAGAAGCAAGAGAAATCACGAATAAACACCCTAACCTTACACCTACAGGAGCTAGAAAAAAGAACAACCAACAGAGCCTAAAGCCAGCAAAAGGAGGGAAATAATAAACACTAGAGCAGAAACGAATGGTATAGAAACTAAAACAAAACAAACAAACAAAAACAGTAAGAATAAACGATAGAATAGATCAATGAAACCAGGAGCTGGTCCTTTGAAAGAATTAATAAAATTGAGAAACCTCTAGCCAGACTTATCAAAAAGGGAAAATACCCAAATAAATAAAATCACAAATGAGAGAGGAGAAATAACAACCAACACCACAGAAATACAAACTGCTATAAGAGAATATTATGAAAAAAATATATGCCAACAAACTGGACAACCTGGAAGAAATGGATAAATTCCTAAACACCTATAAATTACCAAAACTGAAACAGGGAAAAATAGAAAACATGAACAGACTGATAACCAGCAAAGAAATTGAATCAGTAATCAAAAAACTCTCAACAAACAGAAGACCAGAGGAGATGGCTTCATGGGTAAATTCTACCAAACTTTTAAAGAAGAGTTAATACTTCCCAAACTATTCCAAAAAATAGAAATGGAAGGGAAACCTCCAGGTCCATTCTATGAGGTCAGCATGACCCTAATACAAAACCAGATAAAAACAACACAAAAAAAGGGTACAGGCCAATATCCCTGATGAATCTAGATGCAAACATCTTCAACAAAATACTATCAAACTAAATCTAATAATACGTTAAAAAATCATTCACCAAGCTCAAGTACGATTAATTCCTGGTTTACATGGATGGTTTGATACTCATAAATCAATCAGTGTCATGCATCACATTAATAAAAAAAGGATAAGAACCATATGATCATCTCAGTAGATGCAGAAAAAGCATTTGACAAAGTATAACATCCATTCATGATAAAAACC
Source organism: Acinonyx jubatus (assembly GCF_027475565.1). Classification (NCBI taxonomy): domain Eukaryota; kingdom Metazoa; phylum Chordata; class Mammalia; order Carnivora; family Felidae; genus Acinonyx; species Acinonyx jubatus. Next base: position 91,476,907 of record NC_069389.1, read on the forward strand.
CTTGACAAAGTAGAACATCCATTCATGATAAAAACCCTCAACAAAGTTTAGAGGGAACATACTTTAACATGATAAAGGCCATCTAGGAAAAACTCACAGGTAATATCATTCTCAATGGGGGAAAACTAAGAGCTTTTCCTCTAAAGTCAGGAACAAGACAGGGGTGTCCACTTTCACCACATTTATTGAACATAGTACTGGAAGGTCTGGCCACAGCAATCAGACAACAATAAGAAATAAAAGGCATCCAAATTGGGAAGGAAGAAATAAAACTTTATTTGCAGATGCCACGATACTCTATATAGAAAACACAAAAACTATTAGAACAGAGGTGCCTGGGTGGCTCAGTCAGTTGAGCATCTGACTTTGGCCCAGGTCACAATCTTGCAGTCTGTGAGTTCGAGCCCTGCATCGGACTCTGTGCTGACAGCTCAGAGCCGGGAGTCTGCTTTGGATTCTGTGTCTCCCTCCCTCTCTGTCCCTCTCCCACTCACACTCTCTCCTCTCTCTCTCTCTCAAAAATAAATAAACGTTAAAAAAACCAAAAGGAACTACTAGAACTGATACCCAAATTCAGTAAAGTCACAGGATACAAAATCAACATACAGAAATCAGTTGCATTTCTATATACCAATAATGAAGCAGCAGAAGGAGAAATTAAGGAATCAATCCTGTTTACAACTGCGCCAAAAATAATAAGGTACCTAGGAATAAACCTAATCAAAGAGGTGAAAAACCTATACACAGAAAACTATAAAAACGAAGATGACACAAAGAAATGGAAAGATATTCCATGCTCATGGATTCGAAGAACAAATATTGTTAACATGTCTATACTACCCAAAGCAAAGTACACATTTAATGCAATACCCACCAAAACACCACTGACATTCTTCAGAGATGGAACAATTCCAAAATTTGTATGGAACCACTAAAGACCGCAAATAGCCAAAGCAATCTTGAAAAAGAAAAGCAATGCTGGAGGCATCGCAATTTTGGACTTCAAGTTATATTACAAAGCTGTAGTAATTAAAACAGTATGGTACTGGTACAAAAATAGACACATTGATCAAGGGAACAGAACAGAAAACCCAGAAATGACCCCAAAATTATGTGGCCTATTGATCTTTAACCAAGCAGGAAGGAATACCCAGTGGGAAAAAGACTGTATCTTCAACAAATGGTGTTGGAAAAATGGGTCAGCCACAGTGAACAAAACAATAAACAAAACTAAAAGGCAACCTACAGAATGGGAGAAGATATTCGCAAATGACATATCTGATAAAGGGTTAGGATCCCAAATACATAAAGAACTTATCAAACTCAACGCTCAAAAAATAAATAATCCAAGTTAAAAATGGGCAGAAGACACAAATAGACATTTTTCCAAAGAAGACAGGCAGATGGCCAACAGACATGGAAAGATGTTCAACATCACTGATCAGCAGGGAAATGCAAATCAAAACTACAATGAGATATCACCTCACACTTGTCAGAATGGCTAAAATGAACAAGAAACAGCAGGTGTTGGTAAGGATGTAGAGAAAGGGGAACTCTCTTGCATTGTTGGTGTGAATGCAAACTGGGGACGCCATTCTGGAAAACGGTACAAAGGTTCCTCAAAAAGTTAAAAATAGAACTACCCCAGGATCCAGCAATTGCACTACTAGGTATCTACCCTGAGAATACAAAAATAATAATTCAAAGGGATACATGCATCCCAATGTTTATAGCAGTATCATCAACAGTAGACAAATTATGGAAATAGCCCAAGTGTCATCAACTGATGAATGGATAAAGAATGGATATATAGATATATATATATATATATATATACACACACACAAAAATATATATTATATATATCCATTATATATATGTATGTGTATCAGAATATTACTCAGACATCAAAAAGAATGAAATCTTTGGGGCACCTGGGTGGCTCAGTCGGTTGGGTGTCCGACCTCAGCTCGGGTCGTGATCTCGCCATTCATGGGTTGGAGCCCTGCGTCAGGCTCTGTGCTGCCAGCTCAGAGCCTGGAGCCTGCTTTGGATTCTGTGTCTCCCTCTCTCTCTGCCCCTCTCCCACTTGTACTCTGTCTCTCTCTCTCTCTCAAAAAATAAATAAACATTTAAAAAAAGAATGAAATTTTGCCATTTGCAATGACATGGATGGAGCTAGAGGGTATTATGCTAGGTAAAGTAAGTCAATCAAAGAAAGACAAATACCATATGATGTCTGCCACTTATTATGTGGAATTTAAAACAAAACAAATGAGCAACAGGAAGAAAAAAGTGGAGAGGGAAGCAAACCAGGAAACAGACTCTTAACTGTAGAGAACCAAGTGATGGTTACCAGAAGGGAGGGGTTGGGGGAATGGTTTAAAATTTTTTTAATGTTTATTTTATTTTTGAAATAGGCTTCTTTGGTATAAGGATTTATTTTAGGTTGATTTTTTTTAAACAGCAGATTTAGGAAAAGCCTTTTTTACCTCCCCATCAGATGCCTAAATTTACACTTGAAAGGGAGCCTGAACCAGGAAGAGAATTATTAACAGAGATATCTTTTTACCTAAGACACTTATCTGCATAACATGGCAACCTTTGTTTTCCAAAACTCTCTCACTTTCTTGTGAATGGCCTTCCTTATTTAGTATTCTGGGACCCCTATTTCTTTCCTTAGCTCAGGATGTCTTACAAGCCTCAATTACCAGGCTGCCCATTAGGTCTTATATTTTTATGGGGCTCCCGTACATATGACATTTGTTTTTCTCCTGTGAATCTACCTTTTGTCAATTTGATTATTAGACCAGTCAAAGAACCTAGAGGGGATGAAAGGAAAATTATTCCACCCCTATTAGTTGGTGACCACAAAGGAATCCTTAGTGGCTGGACACTTATCTTTCCAGGGCTGCTGTAGTTGTGAGATCCTGGGACCTATGACAAACTGCAGTTAAGCCACCCACTCTTGATTTCGGGTCAGGTCATGATCTCACAGTTTGTGAGTTCAAGCCCCAAGTCGGGCTCTGCACTGAATGTGTGGAGCCTGTTTGGGATTCTCTCTCTCCCTCTCTCTCCCCTCCTCTGCTTTCTCTCTCTCTCTCTCTCTCTCTCTCTCTCTCTCTCTCTCTCTCTCTCTCATAAATTAATTAAAAACGAAAAACAAAAAACAAAACAAAAATATTAACTTAAAAAAAAAGAATTATCATGTCAGTCGCCCAGATCTCTGACCGCAATGTCTGATGGAAGTGAGAGTAATGAGAGTTCTTTTCTTTTTGTAAATTTAGATTAGCAGAAGAAAAAAGCTGGGTGAACCAGTTCCTTGAGTATAGCAACTTTCGTAAAAGTCTGTTACAAGAACATTTGTTTTCTATTAATGCCTTTCTTCCCAGAGATAGTCACTGTTTTCTTTTTTCTCTGTTGTAGAATTTGGCCAGACGAAAATGTGGGTTATATCCCACTTGCAATTAGATATGGCTGGATAGGGGCTCCTGGGTGGCTCAGTTGGTTTAAGCATCCAAGTTTCAGCATAGGTCATGATCTCACTGGTCCTGAGTTCGAGCCCTGCATCGGGCTCTGTGCTGACAGCTCAGAGCTCAGAGCCTGTTTCAGATTCTGTGTCTCCCTCTTTCTCTCTGCTTCTCCCCCACTCACACTCTGTCTCTCAAAAGTAAATAAACATTAACAAAATTTTTTTAAAAGATGTGGCTGGACAGAAATGTGGGTTGCACCCTGTTTATGGCTAAATGTGTGTGTTTGTCTCTCTTTTCTTTCTTTCTTTCTTTCTTTCTTTCTTTCTTTCTTTCTTTCTTTCTTTCTTTGTTGGTGGGGGGAACTAAAATTTTTGAATTGTGAGGACTGCATCTTTTTCACTCTCCTTTGGAAATGTCTCTTCCATCCACGGTTCAACCATAAAAAGACTTATTGTTTTGACCTGCTACTGAGATTAATAGATCATACTTGTCAGATGATGATGGATCCTTTGAAGTGGCCAGATTGCAAAGAAAAGAAAAAATAGAGAGTTCTCATCCTAAACAATTGTCATATTGGGACCTGTGGAGAGACCTAGTTGAAAAGCGGATTCAAAGGAGTAGCTAGCCTTAGGGACTCCTTTAATAGGATGAAAGAATAGAAATTGGACTTAGAACAAAACTTAAAGTCCACATCTAATGTAAATTCCTTCTCTGCCCTCTTAGCTACACTTTTAAAATCCCCGACTCCCTGTCCCTGACGCTTTGGGATCTCTGGGCCCCTGGTCTAAAATCCCCCCTCTCAAAATCCAGCTCCATTGCCTCAGCAAATTCCCTGAAATCGCAAAATTCCTCCAGCTTCCCCCCGAAAATCCCTTAAACTCCCAGCTGCCTGTTTGACTTCCCTCTCTGTAAGATTTACAGAGGGCACTCCAGCCTGATCTCCAGGCCCAGAGTATACAGATTACTCACGTACAGACTAAAAGCCAGGAAATGAGTGAAGAAGCACCGGAGGCAGGAGGCATTGTTTTGCTGCTCCTTACAATTCCTCCTCCTTGCCGGGGCTCTGTAATCAGGTGCTGCCAGCTTCGGGTCTTCCGATGCAACGTCCTTTATGAGTGCATCCTAGACACCCACCACAAAGAATTCACATCCCCTGCACATCAGCAGATCCCGTAAATTATAAAGCCCCTTTACCTCCACCTTCAGAAGATCATACCAAATTTAGAGAGAAATTGGAAAGGCCAGTGGCCATTCACAACCCCACGGACGTAGATTCACACCTAGATTGCCTGTAAAGGGCTATTCTTCTTACCTAGGATTATAGTATAGTTATGAGACCAGCAAGGTGGCCCCCTAGGGAAACCCCTCCCCCAAGAGAAAACAGATGGCCAGGATTTCTCCCAGACCCTCCTTCAAATGTCCAGGAACTGGTTCAGCTGAAGGCGGATATTCAGGGGGCTGATAGGAACAATGGTAGAGGCTTCCCCAACTAAGGTGAGTTGATCTAAGGTTCAGATGTGCACTTGGAAAGAAGAACATACAAAGGCCTTTGCTGAGTGCTTTACACAGATTTTTTAAAAGGCATACTACATCAAATCCTGAAAGTCTAGAACATAGAAATCTTTTGATTTATATAGTAGCTCGAAATATCCCTGATATAAAGAAGCAAATTAAGGAAACTAGTTGGAAGGGTAAATCAGTGTTTGGGGTACCATTCAGGACACAACTCAATTCTCTACGGAATTGGGAACAACGGTCCTTGTCTTGTAAATCTCGACAAACCAGAAATGCAGCTCTAGGAAAAATTTAAAGCCCATCCATCCTTACCAGTCCCAAAATCTCACCTATTCCTCTCAAAATATTTACAGGTATCGTAAAGGATCAGGACACTAGAAACAGAAGTATCCTGCACTTAAGGAAAGAAAGAAAAACTTTACTAATAATTACCCTATACCCCTGATAATAGGCAAATATGCCCCCAAAACTCTTGGAGAAAACTTGGATACCTTCCCTGTACCTTTGTGATGTAGATTTTCTCCCCCATCCCCCCATAATCTCTAGGATCTAAAAGCCATCCTTTAAAATACAAATGGGAGGGAGAAGTTTCTCAAGAGAAGGAGAAAAAAGGAACGATTTGGAAATTGGGCTAATAAAAAATCGTAAATGTCTTCTTCACAAATATTAGTAAAAAACTTCAGCCGTCTGAGCAGGTGAACTTAACTTATTCCAATTGCAAAAACAAAATTTGGATCCAACTTCTCTTTTACAAACTAGTGAGCTTTGCATTATCATACCTGTCCCCAGGCTAGAATTTTAAAACAAATGCTATAAGCTTTCATTAGCATATATCTGTATGTGTGTGTCTATATATGTACATTGTAGATGTGTGATTTTTGTCTACTTCTGGATAGTATTACTAAAATTACTTTGTAAAAGAGCTCTATTCAACTGACTTAAAAACAAACAAGTACTGGGGAGCCTGGGTGGCTCAGTCAGTTAAGCGTCCAACTTTAACTCAGATCATGATATCAAGGTTAGTGAGTTCGAGCCCTGGGTCGTGCTCTGGGTTGACAGCTCAGAACCTGGAGCCTGTTTCGGAATCTGTGTCTCCTTCTCTCTCTGCTCCTCCTCCGTTCTCTCTCTCTCTCTCTCTCAAAAATAAATAAACATTGAAAAAAACCAAGTACTTATATGAATTAAGGATTCCCAAAACTCTCAGAAATATAACAGAAACTAACCCAAATGTTTTTCAAGTTCATGTGATCTAGGATGATTTTTGGTAATTAAAAGCGAGTTTATGTTTTTTGGTTTGATTAAAACAGGCATGTCTTTAGAGTTATCAGTGTTAAATATAATACTGCATTCTACCTAGGTTTACTAAAAGTCAAATAAGTTCATGTTATCTCTGCTGCAAAATTTGTCAGCAAGAAAACTAGCTTGGGATGATGGCTGACTATCTAATGTCTCATGAAGTTTTCATGAGTAGTCTAAACATAATTATTAAGAACAAGTGATTTGGGGTGCCTGGGTGGCTCAGTCGGTTATGTGTCTTGACTCCTGATCTCGGCTCAGGTCATGATGTCACAATTTGTAAGTTCAAGCCCCGCATCAGACTCTGTATTGATGGCGTGGAGCCTTCTTGGGATTCTGTCTCTCCTTCTCTCTGCCCCTCTTCTGTTTGTGCTCTCTTTCTCTCTCTCTCTCAGAATAAATAAATAAACTTAAAAAAAAAGAACAAGTGATTTAGGGGCACCTGGGTGACTCAGTTGGTTAAGCCTCCCACTCTTGATCTCAGCTCACTTTTTGTGAGATTGAGCCCCTTATCAGGATCTGCGCTGACAGCACAGAGCATGCTTGGGATTCTCTCTCCCCTCTCTCTCTAGCCCTCCCTCGCTTGTGTGCTCACACTCACTCTCTCCCGCTCTCAAAATAAATAAGTAAACTTAAAAAAAAGAACAAGAGGTTTAGGGGCACCGGGGTGGCTCAGTCAGTTGAGTGACTCTTGATTTCAGCTCAGGTGGTGATTTCAGGGTCCAGAGATCAAGCCCCTCGTCAGGCTCCCTGCTGAATGTGGAGCCTGCTTAAGATTCTCTTTCTCTCTCTCTCTCCCTCTCTGACACTCTCTCTCTCTCCCCCTCTCCCTGTTCCCCTGCTCACACACTCTCTCTCTCTCTTCTTAAAAATAAAAGAACAAGGGCTGCCTGGGTAGCTCAGTCGGTTAAGCATCCGACTTCGGCTCAGGTCATGATCTCACAGTTCCCGAGTTCAAGCCCCACATCGGGCTCTGTGCTGACATTCAGAGCCTGGAGCCTGTTTCAGATTCTGTGTCTCCCTCTCTGTCTCTGCCCCTCCCCAGCTCGTGCTCTGTCTCTCTCTTTCTCAAAAAACAAAAATAAATAAATAAATAAAATAAACATTAAAAAAATTAATTAATTAAAAGAAAAGAAATAAAAGAACAAGTAATTTAAATAGATGTAAATGGGATAAGAGATTTTAGGTGAATTTTTTTATTAATAATTATGTTTTATGGAATATGTGCGTAAGAAAGCTTCCAAAATCTTTTTTGGTAACTTGGAACTTTAGAGTTTTGCAAAGTTAAATGATGGAAATTGATTGAATATCGAGATCATTTCCAAAGACCATAAAAAAGTGAAACATTGGAGTGTCTGGCTGGCTAAATTGGTGGAGCATGTGACTCTTGAATCTCAGGGTCATGAGTTCAAGCCCCATGTTGGGTCTAGAGCTAACTTAAGAATAAATAAATAAATAAACAAACAAACTAGGTAATTTTAAAAATTAAAAAAAAAAGTGAAACACTAATTACTGAACACTTTACCTAATTTGGCTTCCTATTGCAGGGAAACTAAAGATAAATTTGAGTTTCTTGGTAAACATAAGTTGCACCACAATGAAAGCCTGTACTACAAGGAAGTACATGTTTCTAGAAATCATGAAATGCATTCATAAATTTCCCAATCTAAGGAATGCTGGTATAACAGACAGTTCATAACTGTTTACTTCTTTGCTTCACTTGAAATTAAGGTTTCCAGGTGTTAAGAATTCTAATTAATATGTGTAATTAAAGCTACTAGAAACCATAAGGGAAACAACTCTTGTGTGGTCACATTGTCTAAATTTGAATGAATTTATTATAAATGCTATAAAATTACGCTTTAACATCAGTAGTGTACTTACGTAAAAGGAAAACTGAATTTTCTTTGCTCTGTTATAAGGACAAAGTTTTCTTGAACTATTGGTCTGCTCCTGATGAGCGATTGCAAAAGGTTTTCTTTACCTTTTAAGTAATCTGCCTAGAAAGCAAAATTCTGTGTTTTATCAAAATAATTTCTTGTGCTTCATGTTATCTGTAGCATCGGGTCTTTGAATACGTAGGGAAACAAAGTCTTCTTTATATGAAAAGAACTAGGCTTTGCTCACAACTATGTGACCTTCTATATTTGCCTTTGTATGGATAGATGTTACTAATATAAATGTTCCAGAAATTGTATGCAATTTCTAAAATTCTGATATGTCCCTGTATAATGTTAGTCAGTCATAATTCTAGTTATTATCTTAAAATGTGTGTCACAGAAATAACCAAATTACCTTGTCAATTGCATTATAATGAACTCTCATTGGATGTTTAGCCATGGTCATTTTTAAGTCTTTTGTCATTTACAGTTATTGTTTTACTCTGATGGTTTTGCAAAAGTCTTCCTGCAAAAGTGCTTCATCTTCAAGGAAACTAATGGAAAGGTCTTTGGCAAGCACGTATTTCTGATCATTTTTAGATCATAACACTGAACTGGGTAAGCATTTTCCAAAACTAATGGAAAACACTGGATTCAAGCAGAACAAGAATTAATTACATGTACTGAATGAACTGATGATAATTATAATTTTTATGACTTTTTATATGAAACATTGCTGGCTCTTTAGTGTTTTGTTTTTCCAGACTTAAGGAGGTTTTTTTCCCCTAAGGTACCTAAGCCTTAGAGCAGCTTGGTAAGTGTACCTTTATAAACAAAAATAAAACAGATTTTCTCCCTACTTGATCCCTCCAGAATTCGCAAACTCTCAGTGAGTAGCCTTACCTTCATGGTAATATATTTATTTGCAAAAGTTCAATAAGAATCTGTTCTCTTTGTAACAGGACACAACTGGAAACATTGGTTATATTACCAATACCATGAGTGGAATGTCAGATTTTTTTTCTAAGTTTGTTTATTTATTTTGAGACGCGGGGGGGGGGGGGGGCAGAGAGAGAGAGAGAGAGAGAGAATGCTCTCCCTAGCAATCCTGGGAGCTAGCTCTCCCTAGCTCCCAGAGCTAGATGCTGGGCTCGAATCCAAGACTTGTGTGATCACGACCTAAACCAAGAGTCGGTAGCTCAACTGACTAAGCCACTTTGGTGCCCCAGAATGCCAGATTTGAGAATATACATAGAATCAGATATTCCAGTTTGAAGGAACTAAGGTTGACTTTACGGAGCCAATAAAGCCCCTTTGAAAAACAGCCTGGTACTTGCTTACAGGTCTCCCCAAAGCCTGACCAGGTAAGTAAACAAAGTCAACTTCCTGGCAGCTGCAGGAACCTCGGGGTATTTTGGGGACCTCAGAAGAGAGGAATTCACCCAAGTCTATAGGTTTTGCAGGTGGAGTATGATGGCAAGTTCTCGGCTTGGCTTTTTAGCCTCAAGAGGCTCTTAAAAGTTCAATCTGAGATTCCTTATGGAAAGTTCCAGCAAAGCAGATTTAAAAGAGCCTATAATGATAAATCATTATTCTTGCTGTACTTCTACAAATAATCAGGCCAAATTTAATAAGACTAGACTTATTTTAACAAATTAGTTACACTATAATTATATTGCGGTAGAAATGGAGGTGATTGTAGACAGAAAAGTTTTCTTTCAGTAGAAACTATAGTACACACATGTGAATAAGATTCTAGTTCTGTTCATTTTCTTTGAAGTTTTATTATTTGCCTTTAAATTGGACTGGGTCCTGAATTCTAGTTTCTTTAAGTATCTGGCTACAAATCTCCAAACTAACATTTCCCATTTTTTTTCATCCTTTTGACTTGGAATCATTGAGAATTAAAACCGCCCCTTTTCCTGAAGCCCTCAGACAGAAGCTAGATGACTGGACCTAAACTTCAGAGAAATCGCCACAAAAGCTCATGTTTACCCCGTCTTCCTTGCGCCTGTGGCTGTGTGCGCCATTCAGAAAGCTCACCTGATGACATCATCAAAGACATTCCAACTGCAAACCAGGAAAATCTGTCAGATTGCCACTGCCTGCCCTCACTCATTCGGAAGATGCTTTGAGCCTAACATCTAGAAATCTTAACTGGCAGCTTTCAGGACTCAAACACTGGCTTTATAATTTGCTCCAGCCATTTACCTTTGTTTATCTTTTCTTTCCATAGAAATTCCTCTTGTTAATTACCTGACACAATATAAGCCTAACTTTGAGAGCCCAGGTGCAAGACTGCCTCCCGAAATGAGACAAAACTGTTGAGCTGAACTGACCTATTCTCAACACTGAGATTTGTATAATGACATAAAATAACAATCTATCAGCTTAACTTCCGGACTATGAAATTTCCTGCTTGAAGTTTCAAAGACTGGACTGAAGGGGAGCAGAATTTACCATCCCAAAATATGTCACTTTGGCATGAGGATTATTTTGAGCTAAAGGCAGGGGTGCCTGGGTGGCTTAGTCGGTTAAACATCGGACTCTTGATTTCGGCTCAGGTCTTGATCTCAGGGTTTGTAGGACTGAACCCCGCATCAGGCTCTTCGCGGACAGTGCGGAGCCTGTTTGGGATTCTCTCTCTCTCTCTCTCTCTCTCTCTCTGCCCCTCCCCTGCTCATGCTCTCTCTTTCTCTCTCAAAATAAATACATAAACTTAAAAAAAAAAAGGCAATCAAAACCCAGGAGATTCAGGTGAAGCTCTTTACCTCCTCACTCAACTGTCATATATATATATATATATATATATATATATATATATATATATATATAATTTATTGCCAAATTGGCTTCCATACAACACCCAGTGCTCATCCCAACAGGTGCCCTCCTCAATGCCCATCACCCACTTTCCCCTCTCCCCCACCCCCCATCAACCCTCAGTTTGTTCTCTGTCCTTAAGAGTCTCTTATGGTTTGCCTCCCTCCCTCTCTGTTACTTTTTTTTTCCCCCTTCCTCTCCCCCATGGTCTTCTGTTAAGTTTCTCAGGATCCACCTATGAGTGAAAACATATGGCATCTGTCTTTCTCTGCCCGACTGACTTCACGTATCGACTGTCTTAATTTACACTGGAAAGGGGGCCTACACCAAGAAGAAAGCTATTAAGAGAGAGAACTTTCTACCAAGAAACTTAATCTGCATGACAGGGCAACCTTTATTTTGCAAATATCTCATCTGCCTTCCTGTGAATGGCGTGCCTTTCCTTTGGATCTGCGGACCCCAGGCCCTTTCCTGAGCTCAGCGTGTTATAGAAGCCTCAAGAACCTCACTACCTTCTGGGCTTCATATTTTTATGGGGCTCCCGTACACATGAAATGTATTATTCTCCTGTTAATCTGCCTTATGTCAATTTGATTATTGGACCGGCCAATGAACCTAGAAGGGAAGAAGAGAAAATTCTTCTGCTTCTACACTTTCATATGGCTGTCACGCGTCCAGGGACCGACAGATTGTTAGCCCTAACAGACATGCACATACACATTCCACCAAATAACCAGCAGACAAATAACTACCCAGAGAAAGATTTAGGGAGGTGTATTGTAACAAGCACTAAGCTTTGAGTTAGGGGGCCCGAGTTTGGGTCCTGAGACTATCACTGTCACCACTGGCTACAAACTTCCTTTTCTCAGGATCTGTTTCCTCCACAGAATAAGCTTGATGACCTTCAAAGTTCTATCCAACTCTAACTTGTCTGGAAGAGAGTTTAGAGTAACTGTTGTTCTATTACAAAGGCATTTGTCTTACACACTCTTTGAAAGCCAAGTTTTAAGAAAATGAAAACTTACCCTTCCAAATGTGCGGGAGATCCGGCCACTTCTTGTGAATTGTCTCTACAAGGCCTATGTAAGGAGAGTGATATGGGTTAAAAGCAAATGAAGTTATAGGAAAAGAACATTCAATGTGGTAACCTCCTGATGATATCTGTGGAAAGGAAACTATTCAAATACATCCTGTATTCTTTTACAAAATGCTTAAGGTAACAGAACGTATGGGGACTGGCATCGTTCCCATTATTTTCCCTCTTTTCAAGAAGAATGGGTAATGTTAATACTAACCATCACCCATGAAATAATTATTACTGACAGAGGAAAGAAATGTACTGAGATAGTGCTCAAACTGTCATGACATAACGTTTGGAAACGAGAGGCAACTACTAAAGGTTATAATTTGTTTACAGAAGATCCGTATTTTTTTTTTTAATATTACTTAACCAATCGTTTAAATGCAAATCGTGCCAGTACTCCCACATTATATAAAGACAACATGATTCCAGCAAAGCTGATGTACCAAATGCAATATTACAGAAGAAACCTCAGGATGGCTAGGTCTGCTGCTACAGTCAAAACCATCACAGACAGATGAGACTTTTTCCTATTTATAAACTTCTCTAGAGCGATGATTCCACCACTTTGTTTAGGAACCATTTCCAGTGTTTCACAATCAAGATTCCTCCTTAAATCTTCCCCAAATCTCCAATGGCCTTACTTAAGTCTATTTAGTCATCTAAGAATAAAGAGAATATTTATTGACTTTCCTCTGTGTCTGAGTCACTGACATTTTAAAACAATTATTAAATTATCTACAAGGCTCCTCTTCTGCTGGGTTAATGAATACTATTACTTCAACAATCCCCGCAGAGCACATGTCTTATATCATGTGACCTAGTTGTTTCTTCAGGATTCTGGTAAGGTCTGCCTGGGTTTGAGTTTCTCTTTTTATGTTTTGTACTCTGAAACTCTTTAGAATGGACTCAGAATTCCCATGGGGTCGATGGACTCTGCTCCTTCCCTGAAATTTTTATCTCCCAGAATAACATTAAACAATATTGCCCAGATTATCCAAATTATAGCTGTATTACCACAGTGCAAGCAAAGACACATTTTTTTAAATTTAAAAGTTCTGACTCTAGCTCACAAAACGAAATAAGGGCAATGCAGTTCTAGCTTTGTTGGTATTCCTGTCCAGAAGCCAAGAAATTATTCAAGTGGTATTTCTCAGGAAACAAATGTTTAGACTCCTGGGAGGAAGCCAGAAATCTGGAGTGGGTGATGCGGTTCTTGGCTCCCCAGTTCTTATGTCACTGGAAAAATATTTTGGCTGACACTACAGACTCATCCTCATTTCCAGACCACTTCATTTTGTGAAGTTAGATTCTTTGGAGAATTACACAGTGCATCCCAAGGTGCATTTTTATGATCTGATTGCCATATGATTTATATGTGAAAACTCCCGGACTGTAGGAAGGTATTGCCAACATAAAAAGTTGTCTTCCCATATATTACACAAGAGCATGAGAACTAATACCTCTCTAAGGTTTCTGTCCTCTCTTACTGAGTCAGACTCTCGACAAGAGAAAGAAATGGTGCCCTCTGAATTTAACCCTGAGGTGGCTGATGATTGGGACCAACCCCGCACAGAGGCAGAATACATATCCCCTTTGTAATAAGATTTCAGGGGCCCTAAAAAATCAGTCTGGTTCAGTACCTGACTTGCTCCTTTGGATTCTTAAATGTCTCCTCAATAAGACCTACATTGTAGCCACTCTATATAGAATTTGAACCTGTACCAGTCCACAGCCCCCCTTAGTACACCTATTATTTCTGCATTTTACAAAGCACGAATTTCCTTCTTGTTAAATAAAATTTTTTTTAAATGTTTATTTATTTTTGAGAGAGAGAGAGACAGAGCACGAGCGGGGGAGGGGCAGAGAGAGAGGGAGACCCAGAATCGGAAGCAGGCTCCAGGCTCCGAGCTGTCAGCACAGAGCCTGACGCGGGGCTCGAACTCATGAGCCGTGAGATCATGACCTGAGCCAAAGCTGGACGCTCGACCGACTGAGCCACCCAGGCGCCCCGTGAATTTCCTTCTAATAGACAATACTATGTACTTGTTGGGTTACATCGTTGGTCATTTTGTCATTTATTGCTTGTCTCTCTCCTCTAGACTGTAAGCTCTATGCAGCAGATTTTTTTTTCCCTATTCTGTTCCCTGATGACTCCCAAGCAACTGCAGCAGTACCTGATGTAGATTAAGCGCTTAATAAATTTATTATTGTAAATGAATGAATGTGTTGAACAAGCCATAGGAGGGATAGCTAGTATACAGACTGGGAGTCTGACATGCTATTTTGATATAATAATGAAGGCATCAATCATCCGCTAAATCACGGAGTTGAAAACAGTCAGTATAATTCATCCAACTGCAAATTATTATTAGATGTTGTTTTGGTTCACTTATCTCAAAACACTTACTCAGCACTTAGAAGGTATACTTTTTCCTCATTTATATTGATATATATATATATATATATATATATTCATATACACAATCACGTGTGTTGTTTATAAACACTTAGACAAGGGCACACACGCAAGAAACAAAAGGAGTGAGGAGAACAGCGGAATGAACGTGAAAATACAAGAGACCCCCATGGACTGTGAGCTGGTAAGACAAGCGGTCTGTGCAGAACTGAAGACATTATAAGAACGTTCACGAAAAAAACCGAAAGGTGGTATCAGAGCATAATCAGGAAATATCTCAGCTGGATCTCTCATGAACCTTAACTTTGATCAGATAGGGTAAGTCAGCCTCACTGCACATAAATAAGCCTCACTCCTTTTATTCCTGTTTCTGGGATCCCCACCCATTAAAAACCTGAGATTTTAACAGCAAACTCCTTTCTCCCAAGGTGCTAACATCTACCCTGGTTTCATGAACCTGCTTTAGCGCCTTTTCTCACACATGCACAAAAAGGTATTTGGTTACCTTAACTAACAAAACGGAAGTGAAGTATTAGACTTGCCTTCTCGTGCGACTGTAAACCTTCACCTTCTCAGAAAACGACTTCTCAAACAGAACAGGGAGGCTGCCCCACTGATGTCTCTTTTGGGCTCTCCACTTCCATTTCTTCGTGCTCTCTCTCTCTCTCTCTCTTTCTTTCTGAGTTTATTTATTTATTTTGAGAGAGAAAGCACAAGTCAGGGAGGGGCAGAGAGAGAGAGAGAGAGAGAGCAGGAGAGAGAGAGAATTCCAAGCAGGCTCCACACTGTCAGTGCAGAACTCGACCCGGGGCTCAAACCTATGAACCACGAACACGTTAAAAGGCATTTGCTTTCATTTTCCACACGTAGTTAACATTTTTCTCCTCTGCCATTTTCTTTTCTTAGTTGTTCATAATACGAAGCTTCCCAAGTAATTGATATTTGAAAACTAATGTGAACACATCAGAGCTGTACATGTTTTGTGTTTTCTAAGTTCATTTTACGTATTTTTGAGAGAGAGGGAACGCAGAGGAGGGGCAGAGAGAGAGAGGGAGAGAGAGAGAGAACCCCGAGCAGGCTCTGCACCATCAGTGCTGAGTCGAAGGGCTCAAACTCACAAACCGTGAGACCATGACCTGAGCTGAACCTAGAGTTGGATGCTTAACCGACTGAGCCACCCAGGCACCCCGGAGCTGTACGTGGTTTTAACATTTATCTTCATTTTTGCGTGCAGTTTCATAAAAAACCACTGAAATAGGTAGAAGAAGAAGTATCAGTGGTAGAATAGGAAATATTCAGCCCATTTTCTAGGGGAGAAACACAAAAGTGCATATTTCAACATCAGATGACCAAAACCTATCTATATGTGGTAAAAGAATTCAGGCTATTTTAGTTCTTGCTGTCGTTTAATGTTGGCGGCAAATTTCGATGTCCATTTAGCAGATACTAATTGAGTACCTACTGCTCTAAAACCAAGAGCTACATATTCTAGATACAAACATAATACACAGCCCTTCTCCCCTCAAGGAAATTAACATTTAGTATAGAAAACAGATATGTAAATAAATATTGCCAATACAGTAAGATAAGATACTGTGTGAAGATGTTGGTTTCCCAACTTTGTACACTTGATCTTAGCCAAAAGGCCGAGAAGCGACTCCAACTTTGTAGATAATAAACTCTATGGTATTTTCTTATTTTGAACATAGCCTCTCAGTAGAAGTGTTTGTTTATAAATTATACACGTGTAGTGTCATAATTAGCTAATGTCGTAAGGCATGGAACATATTTAGGGTGACGCTTACTGCTACTATACAGGATATAAATTGATATACCAAAGTCTTCCTGTTAACTTTGAACTGTGTAGGCCAACATTTTAGGGTTTTTTTAATGTTTACTTTAGAGAGAGACAGAGACAGAGCATGAGTGGGAGAGGGGCAGAGAGAGAGAGGGAGACACAGAAACCGAAGCAGGCTCCAGGCTCTGAGCCATCAGCACAGGGCCTGACGTGGGGCTCAAACTCATGAGCCGTGAGATCATGACCTGAGCCGGAGTTGGACGCTTAACCTACTGAGCCACCCAGACGCCCCTGTAAGCCAGATCTAATTAGCAGATCTAATTAGATCATCATGGTTTTTGAATTTGTTTTGTATGTATTTGTTTTTGTGTCTCATATATTAACTAATAGCGTGGCTGACTAAGAATACTGTCAATTTCTTGTTCATCTATGCATATGTTATTAGTAATATCATCCGTGTTCTTTGCAGGAGTCTCACAAAATGATGGTTAGTTTATTAAAAAAAAAACTTGGTAATGTGATTGAGAAATTTAATTGGGAACGTGCAAACTGCGACATCTTGCAAGGTGGTGAAGTTAAACTAATAAATGAAGTTTCTGTCCACTCCTCCATACTTTTGCTGCAGACAGCTCATAAATATGACATCACATATGACCCTCTGTTGTCAAACACACCAAGTGATAACATTGTTTTTATATGTGTGTGTTTGCGTGTAATTATATACATTTCATGGTTTATAAATTAATTATTTTGCAGTTATTTTGTATAACAAACCAGACTCATCATTCTCGATTAATGAAGCGTAGACATTCTTTTTTTTTTTAATTTTTTTTTAACGTTTATTCATTTTTGGGACAGAGAGCGACAGAGCATGCACGGGGGAGGGGCAGAGAGAGAGAGGGAGACACAGAATCGGAAGCGGGCTCCAGGCTCCGAGCCGTCAGCCCGGAGCCCGACGCGGGGCTGGAACTCACGGACCGCGAGATCGTGACCTGAGCTGAAGTCGGACGCTTAACCGACTGCGCCACCCAGGCGGCCCTAAAGCGTAAACATTCTTATATGTATACTCAACTCTGATATCCATCTGAAACAATCCCTAGAGCACATCCCCAGTTTGGGATACCACTCCACCAGTCTGTTGAACAGACTCAATTTCTGAATTTTAAAAGATTTTTTTCAAGAAAGACTACAAAGAAAAATGTGTTCCGTTGCTTTCTGATCCCTAACCAGAAAATAATTTAGCCACACTGTCTCAGATTCAATCGCTTCCAGCTCTTCATCTCTTCCAGCTGAGCTTTTACTATATTTACTCTGTAATTTTCAAGATCACTGAGGGAGAAAGAGTGTAAAAGGTGGTCATAAGCTGATTACCGGACTAATTAAGTGGTTCTGTTAATTGGCTAAGATTATATAGCTCATGTGTCATTAGTTTATTGAGAGACTTACTAAATTCCAAGTGATGATACTTGGCTCTGAATCATATTATGTTCTCAAGATTATAAATCTAAACAACCGACATGGTATATTAAACCTAGCACATATTTAAGGAAGCATGGTATAAGGGAAAGAGTTTTGAAGTCCGAGAGGCTTGAATTTGAATCCCAGTTCAGCCACTTAGAAGCTGAATGGTCTTGGGAAAGTGGCTTAATTCTCTGAACTTGTTTCCTCATATGTTAAATGGAAGTAATATCATCTCCTCACCAGGACGTTTTGTGAGTTAAAACACGGCATTCAGTACGTGCTTAATACCCGAATATCAATTATCACTTAAAATAAATGAAATTATCGGGGCGCCTGGGTGGCTCAGTTGGTTGAGCATCCAACTCTTGATTTCGGCTTAGGTCATGACCCCAGGGTCGTGGGATCGAGCCCCGCGTCCAGCTCCTTCACTGAGCATGGGGCCTGCTTAAGATTCTCTCTCCCTCTGCCCCTTTCCCCCACTTGTACTCTCTCTCTTTCTGTCTAAAATAAAATTTTAAAAAGGTAATGAAATTATGTACGGATGTGGGCATTTTGCAAGGTAGCGTTCTATGGTAATTATACCCTCAGGGAGCTCTCTCATGAATGGGCTAGTGTAGGGGCTTTTGCAGTCAACCATTATTCTTTGAGTACCTATGCAGCATTGTGCCAGATTTTGTGGGAGATACAGTGTGCTCCTTCTACAATGTTATGGGGTTGATTAAACTGTAAACACATACATGTAACGGTTCAAATGCAATGAAGGCTTAATTCGTATTCATGTAACAATCCAGAGCGGGTATTCAGGTCATCAGATGGCCTCTCTGTTTTCAACACATAGACACACGGATTCCAATGTTGCTTTGGTCACCATCATTCCTTCTTACGGGGAGGCAAATAAAGCTCGCAAGTACATGTGTGGAGGTTCTGTGGAAACGTCCTGGAATTGACATCTGTAATTTCTGCTCCCATTGCATTGAAGAGAACTTAGAAGGCCTAACCTAACTGCAAGAAAAGCTAGGAAATGGAGTCTAGCTGTGTGCACAGGAAGGAGGGGAGAACACAGATTGGTAAACAGCCATCAGTCCGCCGTTGATTTTTAAAGAGACATAAGAAAGACGACAATATCCAAGTGCACAGGGAATCAAGACTAAGGAAGGCTGGGGGAACATCTTCACACGTGTGCTCTTGGAGAAACAGTTCACAACCAGATCACTGTGTTTACACATCTTCCAACTTATTATAGTCCCACCTGTATCTTTTTTTCATACAAACTGTTCTTTTCCCAAAGGATCGTAGAGTATCATACTAAAAGAGATGATTTCCTCATGAACTGGCAAGGTTTATATTTTATTTTTCTCTTTTATTTCCAGTCCATATCTAAGTTCAGGGTGGTCTTGAAAACAATTAAGCCTCTGTGTGTTCCCTTTTTCCTCCCATATTCCCTAAGATCATCTTGGTTGCCTCTTACAGTTCCCTAGAGCAATAAAGGGTTAAGCATCTGCCCCTGCACATACTGCTACCCTGAAAGAGGAAAAAAGCCAATTCAAAGGGAATACAGAGAGAGAGAGAGAGAGAGAGAGAGAGAGAGAGAGATTTACTATAGTTTCTGGGTAACTAAAAAGACCAAAGCTTATGTTCAAGCCTGTATCACAGATCTAATAATCATATTTCACTGGAAGACAATCCAATCAGCTAGCAAGTAAGAAATCACAGATAGGAGAGTTTCTTGAAATAGATAAAATCCTCTTTGCCTGAATGCAGTGGACAAGCAGGCGACCCCTGTGAGAGAAGTTCTTATGTTGTTGCTTGGATTGACAGTCTTCATTCCTCACAGTCTGGAATTATAGCTCTCAGTCAAGTTTGCAACCCTGTCCCCACATACATTTGTACGTGTGTGTACATTTAGGTGTTGCCCACTTTCCTCCTCATACATACATACATCACGCTATCCTGGTGAAAGTACTAATATTTTCTGGGAACTGAACATGTAGAAAGCCTGGTGGAGACTGGGGTGGCTGGAAGAATGAGGTCAGAGAGGGAAGCAGATGCAAAAGGGAGAAGTATGGAAGCAGGGCACGAAGAACACACTTCTACAAATGGTGAAGCCAATTCCATCAGACCATTAGGAATTCATTCTTAGGCCTAGAATTAATTCTCGTTTGTAACAGCCTTTTCGTAAAAGGCAAATGCCTGTGAGAATAATACTTTTAGGTATGCCCGTTAATCTTCAAGGAAGTAGCTAACAAGGTAGCAAAGGGCAAAGCCTGATAGAAAGGAAAATCAGGCTAGGCAGGAAGGCGATGAAGAACAAAAAGAAGGATGATGGAGGTGGGGAGAAAGGCTGAACAAGGATAATAGAAGGGAAGTGGTGGGTTTTTTGTTGTTGTTGTTGTTGTTGTTGTTTTTGCTTCATAAAGTGTATGACGTCCCTTTCCAGATCTGGTTCCCTCTATTTTTTCCTTTCCTGCAGATTCCTCATTCTGTTTTATACTTCATTTCTTATTCTCTGTTCTTTAATTACTAATCCAGACAGAGTTGATCTAGCAGGTTGGAAGAGAAAGAATCAGTGTGAAATTTTTGAATTTCACACAAAATACTGTGCCATCGCAGTGCCTCAGTCTCTGTTTTCTCACCCCAAGTTGATGTTCAGAATCAAAATTCTATCAGACACTCTTTACCCTAGAAAAAAATGAGACAGTTCAGGAAGAGAACACTGAAACAAAATACATCTGGAAAGACTGAGTTCTAAACCCTGACCATTACACAATATAACCTAAATTACACAGAGAGGAAATTGGCAGTGGTATTTCCAAAAGAAAGAACTTGCTTTGGATCAGAGGGGACAACACCACCCACGCCTTGAAGCCCCTGTGCACCCTAGAAATCTTGGAGTTTTATTTGAAGTGTCATAAATGGATTATTCTTGTTTAAAAATATTTTCAAAATTATCAACCTTTTGATAAAGGACTTAAAGGTTTCTTCCACGTTCCCAGGAATGTATAAGGCAGACATCTTTGTTTACGTGTCATGACCTGAAAACGCTGATGAAAATAGAGATCTTGTTACCCACGCCTTCTCTACCCTTATTAAAATACTGCACGTATTATTCTTGGAAGGCACAGATCATGACCATCATTTGGGAAAAATTCTTAAGAACCCAGTCTTCTTGGATGTTGTTTATTAGTACACAGCCAGCTGTGCATGCAGCTCCGTGTCATAGCGTTGGCCTATTTTCTCTCTTTGTTCAGTATTGTCCCTCCTCTAGGGGGTTTATTTTTAGCATCGATTGAAATTAAAGAGTTCAGTGGAATCAGTTATCATAAATAAAAACAGCTTTGTCGGAAAAACAAAGGAATTCAAGAAAAAGAAAATACTTGATGTATCTTACTTAAGATCAGTACAACAAATGCCTGGCTTCTAAGGAAACAGAAATATTTTAATTAAACCTTGCAAATCTTCAAAAGTTGAGCATCATTCTGTGGGTTGATTTTTCTCACATGACTGGAAAATTAAATGGCTCAAGTTACTTCATAAAGCATATCAATGAGCAGGTACACAGATCCTGAGAACAGCTCTTCCCTTAACTTTCAATCCAAATTGGTTCAGATATCACAAAGACAGACGGCCAATGTCTAGCCCAGGGAACAACTGATCGATTCCTTCCTGGTTACCTTTAGGTCTCTATCTTTGCTCTCTATCATGCCTACCTGGAATGTATGTTGTTCATATCACACCGGTTTACTCTCTATGATCCAGGTAGGAATACGGAATTAAAATGGAAAAAAAAATAGCTTCATAAAAAAGAGGAAAAATGAAATTGCAATAAGAAATTGTAACTTATTTCAGGTCACTGAAATTCAATACATGTAGAATTTCTTTCCTGCTCTAAATCTGTTTCTCCTACTACCTTCTTTATACTGTTGGTAATGGCATCACCATCAATACGATTCAAGTCGGAAAGCCTAGAACAGTCTTTGTTTCTCCAGTGCCCACATGTAGGCACTCATCAAGTACAGTTGATTTCATCCCTTAGAAACTCCTTCATATCAGTTCCGTCTTCTAACTCCACTACCACTGACCTAGTCTGTGTCCTCATTTCTCACAAAAACCTTTCTCACACTTCTTGCCAATCTTCCCTCTTATCTGCCAGTCATCCACACATACCTCTAAAAGGTCAATCTGAATATTCCTTTCCTTCATTAACATTCACCACTTAAAGAACTATGGCTAAATTCCTTACCATGGAGCTCAGGGTCTTTCATAACTAACCCTAGTCTACCTTCCTAACGTCATCTCCAACCACTCATTTCCATACGTCTTACATGCTAACACTCTGGATGGATGGATGGATGGATGGATGGATTTATTTTGTGTATGTATGTGTGTATTTTTTCTTTTAATGACTATGAACTTTTATATTTATTTTTTAAGTAATTTATTTAATGTATGTATTTATATTTTTATTTTGTTTACTTTTCTCCCCGATGAACCGTGGAATTTCAGGCCCCTATTTTCAGCTTGTTTTTCTCGTGCTTATTCTCACTGCCTGGGATGCCCTCACCCCCTTCAGTCACTAATAAAACTCTAACTCATCTTTAATTATTATTTTTTTAATATGAAATGTATTGTCAAATTGGTTTCCATACAACACCCAGTGCTCATCCCAACAGGTACCTTCCTCAATGCCCATCACCCACTTTCCCCTCCCTCCCACCCCCCCCCGCCATCAACCCTCAGTTTATTCTCAGTTTTTAAGAGTCTCTTATGGTTTGCCTCCCTCCCTCTCTAACTTCTAACTCATCTTTAAAGATCCAACGTTCTTGGGAACCTGCGTGGCTCGGTCAGTTAAGCATCTGACTCTTGATTTCGGCTCAGGTTGTGATCTCACAGTTCATGGGTTTGAGCCCTGCAATGTGACTAAGCGTCTATGCTGACAATGCAGAGCCTGCTTGGGATTCTCTCTCCCTCTCTCTCTGTCCCTCCCCTGCTTGCATGCTCTCTCTTTCTCATAAATAAATAAATAAATAAATAAATAAATAAATAAATAAATAAATAAACATTAAAAAACAATAAACAAAGATCCAACTCTGAAATATCACCTTTGCTCCACAGCTTTCCCTTCATTTCCTCCACAACCACCACTGCCACTCTAGAAACACAGAAGTGCTCCCTCATTTATGTTCCTATAAGCCCTTCTCTTCCAGCTCTTATCGATTTATACCATACATGGATCATATGTGTATACTAGTCCTCACTTATTATCTGTGTCTCACATCTCTGCTGAGTATGTATCACCAAGGTCGATACCATATGACCCTGTTCACCCTCAAGCTATGGCTGATTGGACCAAAGATGAAATAGTATTTTGCAATGGACAGATCTGGTGGCTACCACATTAACCAAGTGGTCAAGCTTGAGGACAACAACGGAATGGCTTGATATGATGTGACTCCTCATTGGATACTGTGGGAATTATACACACCACTCATGTGATCTTTTTCCTAGATGTTTTACCTGAAGCTAATCATAAGGAAACATTCTAATAAATCCAGGATGTGGGACATTCTGTAGAACATCGAGCCTGGACTCTTGAAAAGACTCAATGCAATGAAAAATAGGTTGCTAATGGGAATCTCATATCTACTCTGTGAATCTTTAGAGCTATAAGCCAGATCCCCAAGAATTCAAACCAGATAATAACTCCCTCCCTTGAATCCAGCAAAGACTCAAATCCTCTCAGAAGTGTAAGGGACCTACACCTGTTCACTGCCATCCACTGGAGAAACATCAGGATTTCTAATCACTATCAAGCAGCTTAATCCACACATCCTTGATCAGCTCCCAGAATGTAAGGTCATTCGGCTGTCTGTTCTCCTTCTAACTATTGTTCCTTAATCCCCTGACTAAATCTACCACTGATCTCTTTATCTCTTACCTCTCCATTTTATCTTTTAAACCTCCATTATATTTCAACAAACTGTATTATACAATTTAAGCTCCTTTCATCTAACCTCAATTTAAACAGGTTAATCTCTTGATAACACTTCTCTTCCCACACCATCAAGTGGAGGCTGCTATGTCTCTAACATTAAATTGACCCTTGGATCAAGTAATGGGATCAGTGTCCGCTTCATTTCATACTTCTTTTAGAGCTGGACACATCTGTAAAAACCTTGGTTTATTGCCTGGGAAAATGTTGCTTTATGGCATCTAAACACACCTTCTTTGGTTGTGGAATTACCCATCGCTGCTCGTGTTCCTCCATTCATTAGATTTGACTCATGGTTAGTTCAGTATTCTTTTCCACTCATGTCTGGACATCCTAAGGTGTTTCAAATCTACGTTAATGATCTATCCACCATTCTGGACCAGGAGTACCTTAATCTTCATCTCCCATGACTTCCACCCCATTTGGGGCAGACATTTCCATGGTAACCCTCTGGACCTTGTAGTCACACAGCACTAATTACCTCTGAACTAAATTTGGTCACCATGCCATTTGACAATGCTTTCGTGATTCTCACTCTCCCGATCTCAGGATGTCAGTTCTTTCACCACTATTCCACAAACTCATCTGCTTTATCCATATAAACTCTCCATCATCTTTTCTTTTATTCCCTATCAAATTTAGATTTCATGTTCTATCACTTCAACCCTCTGTTGTCAGTATCAGCTCCCAGGTTTTGTGGCCTAAGACTTGCTGGGGGCAATGTAGTTAGATTTTACTAAAAAGTGTATTCAATCAAATATGTTCATGGTGCTGTTATAATTTTTATCCTTACTCATTTTTTGGTTTCTTGATGAATCAAACACTGAGAAAGACATGTTAAAATATCTATGATGGTACATTTGTTATTTGTTTATATTCTATCTATAGATTTTGCTCTATGTGTTTTAAGGCTAAGATACTGGGTACATGCAAGTTTGGAATTATGACATCTTCATAATGAGTTGAAACTTTTATTTTGAGGTTAACTGTCAATGCGAATGTATCATACTTATTGCCCATTATGTCTCAGTATAATATATAAGCTCTTTATTGTTATAATTTGGCTGCTAACTTCACCATGATTTTACATTCAACCTCTCAACATACCTTGTTAACAGCATATATTTATGTATTTTTCTTTTTAATATATTGATTCAGTCTGACAATCTGTGTGTTTAACAGGAAATTTAGCTCTATTTACATTTATTGCCTGAACTTATTTTATATTTTTTGTCTTGTGTTTCTCTGTATTTTATTATCTTTTTTAAATAACGGCTTTGGGATACGATTCACATATCGTACAACCCACCTTTTTAAAGTGAACAATTGAACAGATTTTAGTACAAAGAATTGTGCAAACATTAATACCGTCAATTTTAGAATATTTTTATCAGCCCAAAAAGAAATCTCAGATTCACTAGCATGCCCACCCACCCACAACCCTGCCCCGACCCTGTCAAACGTAGAAACTATTAATCTATGTTCTCTCTCTATAGATTTGCCGATTCTGATGCAGGAAAAGCATTTAACAAAGTACAACATCCATTCATAGTAAAAACCCTCAATAAATTAAGGATACGTGGAACATACCTCAGCATCAAAAAGGCCATGTATGAAAAACCCACAGCCAAGGTCATCCTCAATGCGTAATAACTGAGAACTTTTCCTTTAAGGTCAGGAGCAAGACAGGGATGCCTACTCTCACTATTGTTTGTTACACAGCACTGGAAGTCCTAGCCTCAGCAATCAGATAACAGAAATAAAAGGCATCCAAATTGGCAAAGAAGAAGTCGAATTTTCACTATTTGCAGATGATGTGATACTCTATGGGGAAAACTCAAAAGTCTCAACCCCAAAAAAATTGCTAGAACTGATACACAAATTCAGTAAGGTCACAGGATACAGAATCAACATACAGAAATTTGTTGCATTTCTATACACCAATAACGAAGCAGCAGAAAGAGAAATCAAGGAATTGATCCCATTTACTACTGCACCCAAAACCATAAGATACCTAAGGAATAAACCTAACCAAAGAGCCAAAACATATGTATTCTGAAAACTATAAAACACTGATGCAAGAAATTGAAGATCACACAAAGAAATGGAAAAACATTCCATGCTCATAGATTGGAAGAACAAGTATTATTAAAATGTCTATACTACCCAAAGCAATCTACACATTTAATGCAATCCTTATCAAAATACCAGCAGCATTTTCACAGAGCTAGAACAAACAATCCTAAAATTCGTATGGAACCACAAAAGACCCTGCCTGAATAACCAAAACAATCTTGAAAAAGAAAAGGAAAGCTGGAGGCACCATAATTCTGGACTTAAAGCTATATTACAAAGCTGTAATCATCAAGACAGTATGGTACTGGCACAAAAGCAGACAGATAGAGCAAGGGAACAAAATAGAAAACCCAGAAATAGATGCACAACTGTATGGTCAACTCATCTTTGAAAAAGCAGGACAGTGGAAAAAAGACAGTTTCTTCAACAAGCGGTGTTGGGAAAACTGGAGAGCAACATGCAAAAGAACAAAACTGGACCACTTTCTTACACCACACACAAAAATAAATTCAAAAAGGATGAAAGATCTAAATGTGAGATAGAAGACCATCAAAATCCTAGAGGAGAACACAGGCAGTAACCTCTTTGACATCGGCCATAGCAACTTCTTACTAGATATGTCTTCTGGGGCAAGGTAAACAAAAGCAAAAATAAACCATTGATACTTCATCAGGATAAAAAGCTTCTGCACAGGGAAGGTTGTGAAAAAGTTGATTCTGACATTTTTTTGCTAGTATTCTCATTTCCTGTATGAAGGAGTGGATTTTCAGAGGTCCCTACTCCACCAATGTGGAAATGCTTCCCTCATCATCCTTCCATTTTGATTGACTTTTTTTTCTCATGCCATTTCCCCCTTTTATTTTAGAATATTTTCTTTAGGGGCGCCTGGGTGGCTCAATCGGTTAAGCATCCAACATCAGCTCAGTCATGATCTCACGGTTCGTGGGTTTGAGCCCCGCATCAGGCTCTGTGCTGACGGCTCAGAGCCTGGAGCCTGCTTCGAATCCTGTGTCTCCCTCTCTCTCTGCCCCCCCCCCCCCCCGTTCATGCTCTCTCTCTCTCCCTCTGTCTCTCTTCCTCTCAAAAATAACCATTAAAAACATTTTTTTAGAATATTTTTCTTTAATCTTTTTTAGTGGTTTCCTAAGACATTTTATCATGCATGTTTAAAGTCTCAAGTTAAACAATATCTTACCTCCTCCTGAAAAGACAAGCAACACAGAACATTAACTCAAATCACACCTTCCTCATAAGTTACTTGAATATAGTCTCGCATTTTATTTTCTTTAAATTAGCCATTGTTCTTATCACTTAATACAGTCAATGAAGGTTTTGATTTACCCATATATTTACTTCTACCTTTATTTGTCATTTGTCCTCAAATCTCGGATGATCTCAGATCATTTTCCTTCTCCAAAAAAAAAAAAAAAGTACTTAATTTAAAATTTTCATCAACACGACTCAATGGGTGGTAAATAATCTTGTCACGTGTCTATAAATATCATTTTGTCTTAGCCTTTAATAAAATGGTCTCACAGGGGCGCCTGGGTGGCTCAGTGGGTTGAGCGTCTGACTTCAGCTCAGGTCGTGATCTCGCAGTTGGTGGGTTTGAGCCCCATCATCGGGCTCACTGCTGTCAGCACAGATCCTGCTTCAGATCCTCTTTCCCTCTCTCTCTGCCCCTCCCCCACTTGCACTGTCTCAAAAATAAATATTTTTATAATTTTTTTAAAGTTTATTTATTTTTGAGAGAGAGAGAGAGACAGAGACAGAGAGAGTGAGAGGGGGAGGGGCAGAGAGGGGGAGAGAGAATCTCAAGCAGGCTCCACACTGTCAGCATGGAACCCGATGTGGGGCTTGAACTCACAAACCATGAGATAATGACCTGAGCCGAAACAGACTTGGACACTTAACCGACTGAGCCACCCAGGCACCCCTCAAAAATAAGAATTTTTAAAAAATGGTCTCATTGAGTATATAGTTCTTAGTTGATAATGACTTTCTATCAGACACTGAAGATATTATTCTCCTGCCTCCATATTAGAGAAATAAGCAATTAAGCTAATCACTGATGCTTTGTAGCTCTTTTCACTCTAGGTGTTTTGTCTTTTGCTTTTCCTCTGGTGTTCTATGTATTACCACAAGGTTTGTAAGTGTGGATCTCTTTTTTATTTTAATTGAGATGGGTGTTCTTTAAGAATTGTTGTCTTTCTTCCATTTTGCAAAATCTCAGCTTTCATGTATTCAAATGTTTCTTCCTCTCACCCACCTTCTTTCACCTCACCTTTTGGAAACACCATTACACTAAGATCAGACCTTCTCCCTTTTATCTTCCATGTCTTAATTTCTCTTTTGTCTCATTGGGATGAATTTCAGGTAATTTCTTCATTAATTCTCTCTTCAGCTGCTTCCAGTATGCTACAAAATCTGATCACTAAGTCTTTTAATTTAGTTACAATAGGGGCACCTGGGTGGCTCTGTCTGTTCAGTGGCCGACTTCGGCTCAGGTCATGATCTCATGGTCCGTGGGTTCAAGCCCCACGTGGGGCTCTGTGCTGACAGCTTGGAGCCTGCTTCAGATTCTGTGCCTCCCTCTCTGTCTAGCCCTCCCCCATTTGCACCGTCTTCCTCTGTCTTTCAAAAATGAATAAATGCTAAAAGAAAATTTTAACTTAGTTACTGTAACTTTAATTTCTAGGTAATTTTATTTTAAAAAATATGCTTCATCCTTTTTATAGCCTTCTGCCCTTTACCCAATCTGTCCATTTCCATTTTTAATTTTTTAAACATTTTCATAAGTCTTTCACCCTATGTCTAAACTCTTTTCGTGTCTTAAATCTGTTTTCTGTTATCTCTGCTGAGCCTTTGTTTTTTTTTTTTTTTTTGTGGGATGTTTTGAAATTTTATTGTGAGCTCATATTCTACAGAACACTACGTGTGGAAATTTGAGGTCGAAGATGTACTCCTCCAAGAGACATGCTTTTGCTCCGTTCAGTCAGCTGGAAACACTACCAATCTGGGTACACGTTCATTAAATTCTATGCATGAGGTTTGTAAAACATGCACAAAAACATGTAATAAATCCTGAGCCCATGCTGGCGGTGGTTAATTTGAGGTTATACTTATGGGAGATCTTTGTATTTTTTACTTTTTTTGGCTTCTCACTCGGTGTCAAAGTCAAGCTAGGCAAGTTTCCTTGTCCTTGTTTGTACATCACAAAACTTTTTGAAGTCCTAGCCTCATGTTACACTATCCTTTTAGAACACCAACTTTGAGAAATCTCAAAATTCGTCTCCTGTCCCCAAGTCCTATGCAACTGTCAAAACAAATGTTGTCAGAAACCCTCAGACTGGTTAGTACCTATAGATTCCTAATTATCAGCTCAGCAGTATATAAATATTTTAACCCAGCACTCTTAATTAACTTTCAGGAGGTGGGTGGTTCTCATGGCATTTCATTTATAAGAACACAGGAAACAGTTATCTTGAAGTACTATTCTAAACATTTACATCTCAGTAAGATATTTGGATGGCACTGTTACTAACATGCCAGACAAAATTTTGCTTGTTCTATTTTTTTCTTAGCAAATATTTTTTCATAAATACTTGAAATAAATTAAGCTAACTAAAAGTAGCCCTGAATGGAAACTGTTTATAAGTACCCTGAAACAATTCAGAAGCACCTACTTACCATTATCTAGATGATTTTTTTTTATGGTAACCATTTAAATTAAGAAGAACTGTATTTGTGGGTAATGCATTTAACCATGTCACTTTCCTCAGTGAAATATTTTCATCCTCTTATCAGATCATTTTTCACATTAATTAATTAATTATTAAAATTCTTTATTTGTTTAAAAATTTTTAATGTTTATTATTTTAATATGAAATGTATTGTCAAATTGGTTTCCATACCTAGATGATTTTTAATCAATCTTCTCTGTATATCAAGCATTCCTCCACATTTCAATCATAGCCAGGAGCCTAGAAACATGCAGGTGAGTAGATGGAAAGAAGTGAACGAGAGTTTCAAAGTATTCTGGTCTCATTTGTCGCTAGATTGAAAACCTGGCAAAAAACTTGCTGGTCCAAAATAAGACTCATTACTAATATTGTCACCAAAAATTGCATCTTCAAAGCAGTGTTCTCAGGAGCCTCGGCAACATATAGAGATTAGCACGCAGCTTCTTGCGACAGTTTATGGAGAATTTATTTTCCCTGGTCTTAACAGGTAAGGAAATCAGGGGGGGAAAAACCTGTTCATAATGTATCTTATGCCTGAAAAAGCTATTCATAGATGTGCTTAGAGTCCTCACTATTTAAACTGTGTTCCACGGACCACCAGCATCAACCTGACACAAAGGCTTGTTAGAAATACAAAACCTCATGCTCTTCCCCAGACCTACTGAGCCAAAATCTGCATTTTAACAAGATTCCTAGGCAATTTGTGTGCACATTAAAGTTTTGGGAAGCACTGGCCTAGATGATTTTGGAATGCTTTATATCTAGTTGATAAAGTACTTTAATAGCGTCGATTATTATCAATTGTGAAGAAGGTCTCAACCAGAATACATTAATAAAACACTGAAAAACACAATCTATACAGATTTAGATGGAGATGTAAATGTATGCTTATCAAACTGGGAAGGGGTAACCGCTAATATGTTAGAATGCAGAATCAAGACTCCGAAAGAAACAATTTGGAAATGTCTGACAACTAACAAGATAAAATGAATGGAGAAAAACTATAAAAGTTCAAAAACTAAACTGTACAAATACAGAAGAAGGGAATCTGGCTCAATAGCAGTTTATATATAAAATACCTAAGGGGTTGGGGCACCTGGGTGGCTCAGCCGTTTGAGGGTCCAACCTGACTTCGGCTCAGGTCACAATCTCGCAGGTTGTGAGTTCGAGCCCCGCGTCGGGCTCTGTGCCGACAGCATGGAGCCTGAAGCCTGCTTCGGATTCTGTGCTTCCCTCTCTCTCTGCCTCTCTCCTGCCCTCTCTCTCTCTCTCTCAAAAATAAAACATTAAACAAAAGACATTTTTTTAAATACCTAAGGGGCACCGCACCCGAGTGGCTCAGCCAGTAAGCAAGACTTCTAAAAATTCTGTCAATGATGGAAAACTAGCACAATTACTAACTTCTTCCATGAAATTAACTCCAGAGAAACTAGAGAGGAAAATACAGGCCCAAAAAACTAATTGAACTAGTTGAAGTCGAGTACCAATGTTACCTAGATGCTGCAGTGAAAGGAATAGTTGGTAAAAAAAAAAAAAAAAAAAAGAGGTTTATGTTTTGGTTTTGCCTCTACTCTGCATCTCCTTGAAACAATTATTGTACTACAGTAATGAGAGCAGGTATATGCGACCACAGGGGTAATATCAGGGCAGGCCAAATGAAATATGAGGTATTAAAGCAATCGTTATCAAGGAGGATTTATCCCATCAACACAAGGTTGAGTCAATGTCAGAAAACCTATTAATGTCAATTGCCATAAAACAGACTATGGGACTAAATTACAATTGATGCAAACAATATTTAATACAGTCTAACATCTACTTATGGTTATTTTTAAAAGTCTAGAAAACTAGAATACTTGATAGCATATTCAAAAACGTACAGAAAACATTATCCTTAATGGAAGAAGATGAATTCATTTCTGTCAAGACTAAAATGAGGACAAAACAGCCAGCTATCACCATAGTATAAAACATACATTGCAGGTCCTGGCCAAGGTGACAAAGAAATAAGAGGTTTAAGGATTTAGAGGGAGACCTGAAAGCTATCATTATTTGAAGATGATATGATCATTTACATTAAAGAACCAGTATCATAAGCAAGTCATTGAAACTAAGAAGACTTAAGCAAGATTTCCAAACACAAACTTTTTTTTTTTTAGTTTAATTTTTTTTTCAACGTTTATTTATTTTTGGGACAGAGAGAGACAGAGCATGAACGGGGAGGGGCAGAGAGAGAGGGAGACACAGAATCGGAAACAGGCTCCAGGCTCTGAGCCATCAGCCCAGAGCCTGACGCAGGGCTCGAACTCCCGGACCGCGAGATCGTGACCTGGCTGAAGTCGGACGCTTAACCGACTGCGCCACCCAGGCGCCCTCCAAACACAAACTAAAGAGCATTTTACCATGTCCGCAATAACTAAG
Organism: Acinonyx jubatus; assembly: GCF_027475565.1. Taxonomy (NCBI): domain Eukaryota; kingdom Metazoa; phylum Chordata; class Mammalia; order Carnivora; family Felidae; genus Acinonyx; species Acinonyx jubatus. The sequence continues at coordinate 91,508,882 of NC_069389.1, forward strand.
TAAAAATATAATTTCAAAAGTACCATTCGCAATTGCATCAAAATCATAAAATATCCAGGCATTAACTTAATCAGGAAGGCCAAAGGTCTCTATGGAGAAAATGATAAATTCTAATAGCAGACACAGAAAAGCCAAATAGACATACATTCCGTACTCCTGGCTGGAATGACTTGTTACAAATGCATCAATTATCCCCAATTAATATTTAAATCCTATGTAATCTCAACTAAAATTCTAGTTCGTTTTTTTAAGAAAGTAAATAAATGTCCTAAAAATGTACACAGTATAATAAAGGTCCACGCATTGTTATGTCAACCTTAAGAAGGGTGAAGAAAGTGCCATAATAACTTTTTTTTTTTTTTACTTTTTAGAAAACCGTAATACTATTGCAACAGTCAAATACACCTATATAACAAAATAGGAAGCACAGAGATAGACACGTGTTTATGTGACAATTTAAAATAACAAAGATGGGGCGCCTGGGTGGCTCAGTCAGTTGAACGTCCGACTTCGGCTCAGGTCATGATCTCACGGTCCGTGGGTTCGAGCCCCACGTCGGGCTCTGTGCTGACAGCTCAGAGCCTGGAGCCTGCTTCAGATTCTGTGTCTCCCTCTCTCTTTGACCCTCCCCCGTTCATGCTCTGTCTCTCTGTGTCTCAAAAATAAATAAACATTAAAAAAAAAATTTTTTTTAAATAACAAAGATGGCACCACAAATCAAAGGAAAAATAATGGATTACTTAGTACATGGTGTTGAAAAAAACCCTCTCTCTGTATGAAGGAATATAAATGAATATTGCCATTGTGTTACAATAAGAAAGTCTCTGCCTCCCAAGTTTGTCCCTGTGATCCAAAGCAAGCAGGTCTGAAAACTCCATCTTGACAAATAATCCTTCCTTTTCTGAAGAATCTGTCCTTATAAAAACATAATTATAGGCTGACTAATCTTTGACAAAGCAGGAAAGAGTATCCAATGGAAAAAAGATGGTCTCTTCAACAAATGGTGCTGGGAGAACTGGACAGCAACATGCAGAAGAATGAAACTAGACCACTTGCTTATACCACACACAAAAATAAACTCAAAATGGATGAAAGACCTAAATGTGAGGCAGGAAACCATCAAAATCCTAGAGGAGAGCACAGGCCACAACCTCTTTGACCTCGGCCACAGTAATTCCAATAAATAAATAAATAAGAAAACGTTAATCACTATGTCCTACATCTGCAACTATTGCACAATTGTGTCAATTATTCAAATTAAAATATATTTTTTAAATTTTTTAATGTTTATTTATTTTTGAGAGAAAGAGAGAGAGAGAGAGCACGATCAGGGGAGGGTCAGAGATAAAGGGAGACACAGAATCCGAGGCAGGTTCCAGGCTCTGAGCTGTCAGCACAGAGCCCGATGCAGGGCTCGAACCCACAACCTATGAGGTCACGGCCTGAGCTGAAGTCGGATGCTTAACCAACTGAGCCACCCAGGTACCCCTAAGATAATTTTTAATAAATAAATGAAATTTTAAAAAGTGTTTTATTTATTTTTGAGAGAGACAGAGTGTGAGCAGGGGAGGGGCAGAGAGAGAGAGAGGGAGACACAGAATCCGAAGGAGGCTCCAGGCTCTGAGCTGTCAGTACAGAGCCCGGCGTGGGGCTCGAACTCAAGAACTGTGTGAGATCATGACCTGAACCGAAATCAGAGGCTTAAGCGACTGAGCCACCCAGGTGCCCCATAAACAAATGAAATTTCAATTTGGTTCATCAAAAAAAGTGACAAGTCTTACAAATGATTTGAATATGAAAAATAAAGTTAAAAAAGAGGACACCCAGTTTCCTATCATGAGCACCTGAGTGGATGATATTAATATTTATTCCTATGGGTATGAATGTGTTTGAGGCCAGGGTGCAGAATCAGTAGTTCTTTTTTATGTTTATTTATTTTGAGACAGAGTGAGTGTGGAAGGGACAGAGAGAGAGAATCTCAAGCAGGCTTTGCACGGTCAGTGCAGAGCCCAACACGGGGCTCGAACTAATGACCCGTGAGATCATGACTCTGAGCTAAAGTTGAACGTGTAACCAACTGAGCCACGCAGGAACCCTCAACATCAATAGTTCGTTATTGGCTATTTTAGGATTGAGATGTCTGAGATACTACAATATGATGTTAAGTAGGCAACTGGATACATTCGTTTGAAACTCAGGAGACAGTTAAGCCAAAGATAAAAGTTCTAAGTCTACAGAATAGTGCGGTTCTCAACTCTGGCTGCAAAAGAGTATAACCTGGGAAGCTTTTAATAATACTACAGTCTAAGCTACATTTCCAGCATTTGTCTATGTGGTCTGTAATTGGCACTGAAAGTTTTTAAATGCTCCCTAGGTGATTCTATATTGTAGCTATGGCTGAGAAGCACTGATATAGTTAGAAATGGAGGAGTTCTCCAAAAGAGAAAGAGTAGACAGAAAGAAGGCACAGGAATGTGACCTAAAGAGCAAAGGTTTTCAAAATCGAGATTTACGACCCATCCGTATCATAATCTTTGTGGGTACTGGTCAAAGATAGGTTCTTAGGCTTCATTCAGAGCTCTTAAATCAGAATTTCTGAGAATGCCCAAGAATCTGCATTTTAACAAGCTTCCAAGGTGATCGTAGTGTATACTAAAGTTTGAGAACCACTCATTTAGAAGTAGGGTAGGAGTAGCCAGGGAATGCGGAGGCAAACTGGGAGAATACAGTGTCTTAAAGATATGAGAGGGCAATGTTGAAAGGAGGGAGAGGCCAACAATGAGGAAAGCTGGTGAGAGGTCGAAAGAGATGAGAATAAAGAACTGACCATATCTGGAAACACTGAGATCATGGCGATTTTAGCAAGAGCAATCCTTGTCAGTGAGCTGGGGAGGTAGGGAAGAATAGAGGGGACTGAGGGAAGAATGGGAGGCGAGGAAGTGGAGACAGCTTAAGGAGTCTTCTAAGAGATTTGGGTTTGTAGGCAAGCAGAAACAGCAGCCAATTGCTGGGAGTACTGTGGGGGATTTTGTGATTGTTTTCAAATAGCATGTGTTTTTATCTTGATAGTAACAATCAAGGTGGAGGCAAGAAAATTAACTAACAAAAAAAGCAAAGTACAGGTTTTTTTTTTTTTTCCTTCAGATAATACGTGGCCTTTAAGTGGAAAGACACATCTTCCATTGTAAGAGTCCTGAATAATCCAATAGTTTTAAGGGTAGTTCAATCTGCAAGTGGAAAGATTAGGGAGTTCTCAACTGATCATTTCTACTTATGAAATGAAGTGTGAAGCAAATTAACCAAGAAAATGTGGGGATGAACTTAAATTCCTGAAAAACTTATAATTTGTATACATTACCTCTAGTTGGACCACTGAGAAAGCATTCCACCCCAAAATGAAGTATTTAATATGGCAGGAATCATATTAAAGTTACTTTGTTGCTAAGGAGATAATCAGACCTTCTGGTTTAAAGCAATCTCTTCTGCATTATAGTGCAAACCTGGAATTTCAACTGAGCAACTGTTAGACTTTTTTTTTCTTTTTCAAAAATTTTTTTAATGCTTGTATATTTTTGAGAGAGACAGAGACAGAATGCGAGTGGGTTGGGGCAAAGAGAGAGGGAGGCACAGAATCTGAAGCAGGCTCCAGGCTCTGAGCTGTCAGCACAGAGCCCGACACGGGGCTCAAACCCACAAGCTGTGAGATCATGACCTGAGCCGAAGTCAGACACTCAACCGACTGAGCCACCCAGGCACCCCCTGTTAGACTTTTATTTTTTAAAAATTTTTTCAACGTTTATTTATTTTTGGGACAGAGAGAGACAGAGCACGAACGGGGGAGGGGCAGAGAGAGAGGGAGACACAGAATCGGAAACAGGCTCCAGGCTCTGAGCCATCAGCCCAGAGCCTGACGCGGGGCTCGAACTCCCGGACCGCGAGATCGTGATCTGGCTGAAGTCGGACGCTTAACCGACTGCGCCACCCAGGCGCCCCCACCCCCGTTAGACTTTTAAATAGACGATACCCATAAAGGAAGTTTGGTACCTACCTACAGGCAATCCTGTGGCCAACCAATATAAAGCTTACATCTGAATTATGATATAATTTTCTCAACAAAATATCTTTGGCCATCTGCACATTTAATATCCAAATGGAGGAAACCTACGTCACATAAGAGCTATGCTGGGCAATCTACACAATTCCCATTTCATCTACTCCATGTACTAGCCATATAGACAGGTTAAGTTAGCACAAAGTTCCATAGCTAGTAAAGGAATTTTGGAGTAAAGGGTCTGTCTTATGCTCTGTGCACAATACATAACAAATTATTACACTTAAGGTTCACTGAATGCAGCACTGAATGATCTCCAAAACCTAGGGAAACAGTGATCCTCTCGTACGAATTCCATTGTATATTATATACCACTTCTTCTTTATCCATTCATCAGTCAATGAGCCTTTGGGCTCTTTCCATAATTTGGCTACTGTTGATAATGCTGCTATAAACATTGAGGGGCATGTGACCCTTTAAATCAACACTTTTATATCCTTTGGATAAATCCCTAGGAGTGCAATTACTGGGTCGTAGGGTAGTTCTACTTTTAACTCTTTGAGGAATCTCCATACTGTTTTCCAGAGTGGCTGCACCAGTTTGCATTCCCACCAGCAGTGCAAGAAGATTCCCCTTTAACTGCATCCTTGCCAACATCTGTTGTTTCCTGTGTTAATTTTAGCCATTCTGACAGGTGTGAGGGGATATCTCATTGCAGTTTTTTTTTTTTTTAGTTTATTTATTTTGAGAGAAAGAGAGAGCAAGCATGGGGGAGGGGCAGAGAGAGAGGGAGAGACAGAATCCCAAGCATGCTCTGTGCTGTCAGCATGCAGCCCAACATGGGGCTCTATCTCACAAACGATACCAAGAGTCAGACACTTATCTGACTGAGCCACCCAGACGTCCCTCATTGTAGTTTTGATTTGTATTTCCCTGATGATGAGTGATGTTGAGCATCTTTTCACGTATCTGTTAGCCATCTGTATGTTTTCTTTGGAAAAATGTCTATGCACGTCTTCTGCCCATTTCTTAACTGGCTTATTTGTATTTTGGGTGTTGACTTTGATAAGTTCTTACAATTTTTTTTAATGTTTATTTATTTTTGAGAGAGAGAGACAGAGCACAAGTGGGGAAGGGCAGTGAGAGAGAGAGAGAGAGAGAGAGAGAGAGAGAGAGGGAGGGAGACACAGAATCTGAAGCAGGATCCAGGCTCCGAGTTGTCAGCATAGAGCCCGACATGGGGCCCACACTCATGGACCACGAGATCATGACCTGAGCCGAAGTTGGATGCTTAACTGACTGAGCCACCCAGGCATCCTAACTTTGATAAGTTCTTTGCAGATTTTGCAGGAGGAAAGAATATCCAATGGAAAAAAGACAGTCTCCTCAACAAATGGTGTTGGGAAAACCGGATAGCAACATGGAAAAGAATGAAACTGGACTGCTTTCTTATGCCAAACACAAAAATAAATTCAAAATGGATGAAAGACCTAAATGTGAGGCAGGATACCATCAAAGTCCTAGAGGAGAACACAGGGAGTAATCTCTTTGACATTGGTCATAGCAACTTCTTACTAGACACATCTCCTGAGGCAAGGGAAACAAAAGCAAAAATGAACTATTGGGACCTCATCAAGATAAAAAGCTTCTGCACAGCGAAGGAAGCCATCAACAAACTAGAAGGCAAACATTGGAATGGGAGGATATTTGCAAATAACATATCTGATAAAGTGTCAGTATCATAATCTATAAAAAATTTATCAATCTCTACTCATTTTTTAATTGGATTATCAGGGCTTTTTTTAGTATTGTGTAAGTTCTTCACAGATTTCGGATATTAACCCCTTATTGGACATTTGTAAGTGTCTTCTCTTGTCAGTAGGTTGCATTTTTATGGTTTCCTTCACTGTAGAAAAGTCTTTTATTTTGGTGTTGTCACAATAGTTTAGTTTTGCTTTTGTTTTCCTTGCCTGAGGAGACCTATCCATAAATATGTTGCTAAGGCCGGTGTCCAAGAAGCTATTGTCTATTTCTTCATTTCGGAGTTTTATAGTTTTGTGTCTAACACATTTAGGTCTTTAATGCATTCGGAGTTTCCTGTTGTGTTTGGTGTAAGAAAGTGGTCCAGTTTCATTCTTCTACTGTTGCTGCCCAGTTTTCCCAAAACCATTTGTTGAAGACAGACTGTCCTTTATCCATTGTACTTTCTTCCCTTTTTTATCATAGATTAATTAACCATATAGGTATGAGTTTATTTGGGGCTCTCTGTCTTATAATTCTGGGCCTCAGCTTCCTAGTATAAAGAATGAAACAGCAGCAGTACACAAATTGTAAACGCTTTTATGGAATTAAATTTTTTATGATTATACCTAGGAGTGTATCATGAACTATTTCTTATCTTATTATATAAAACACCTGGAAATTTCGGTGGCACACAATAACAAGAAATTATACCAGTACTTTGTGTATCGGTACATTTGTACATTTGGTATATTTGTACATTTTATTTAAAAAAATGTATACGGCATAGATGTTGTTTCTTCACTAATAAGCATGATTCTATGCAATTAAGTACGATTTTATAATTTAGGTTACACCATAACACTAATTTCTAACACTAAATCAATCTTAATTTTATTATTTAAAAAAAATTTCTTTTAACCGTTATTTATTTTTGTGACAGAGAGAGACAGAGCATGAATGGGGGAGGGTCAGAGAGAGAGAGAGAGACACAGAATCCGAAACAAGCGCCAGGCTCTGAGCGGTCAGCACAGAGCCCGACGCGGGGCTCGAACTCACGGACCGCGAGATCATGACCTGAGCTGAAGTCGGCCGCTCAACCGACTGAGCCACCCAGGTGCCCCTCAATCTTAATTTTAAAGATTGTGAATAAGAGACAAACTTCAGTAAAGGTATATAGATTTCATTATTTGTAATTCAATTAATAAAAAAGCACCTAGTACAATGTTTCACATGATTCTGCTCTCCCTTTTTATATTTAATTATTAACCTTCCCATATTTTCATCAGAGTAAATGAGTCATCTTGCCCCAGAAGACATTCAGCTGCCCTTGGTAATTCAGGCTAACTTGTATTTTAATTTGATTTTTAATGGACAATTTACCACATGCTTTGGGAGGCACGAAAATAAGTGAAATGATTCCAAATGTTTTAAGTCAATATAACTTACTTTACCATAAAAAAAAGGAATGAAATAGAGGCACCTGCGTGGCTCAGTCGGTTAAGCCACCAACTCTTGGTCTCAGCTCAGGTCATGATCTCACAGTTGTGAGATCAAGCACCACGTTGGAATCCACACTGACAGCATGGAGCCTGCTTGGGATTCTTTCTCCCTCCCTCTCTCTGCCCCTCTCCTGCTCATGCTCATGCTCTCATTCTCTGTCTCTAAAAATAAATAAATAAATAAACATCTTTAAAAAAGGAATGAAATAAATAAATACCTTTTTCCATTTGTTCACAAGGGATGTAATCTGTAACTGAAAGTGTGAACTCTAATTAAAAAACCGTAAATTGGGGCGCCTGCGTGGCTCAGTCGGTTAAGCGTCTGATTTCAGCTCAGGTCATGAGTTCACAGTTTGTGAGTTTGAGCCCCGCGTGGGGCTCTGTGCTGACAGCTCAGGGCCTGGAGCCTGCTTCGGATTCTGCGTCTTCCTCTCTCTCTGCCCCCTCCCCCACTTGAGCGTGCGCTCTCTCTCTCTCTTTCTCTCTCAAAAATAAATAAGCATTAAAAAATTATAAGTATTTAAAATTAAGTATGTATTTGTATGGGGCCCAAATTTTGTATTCATCATGGTAGCCTGAAAGAGTAAGTATGTTTTCAACTTGAAACCAAGAATTTCTGCCTAGCAAGAGGAGAACGGACTAACATGAACACCATGAAAAATAAGTGTAGTTTTCTTCCTAAGCATTCCAAAAGAGGAACATGCTTTGTGTTAATATTTGCTAATTTAACATTATATGAACTTGAGTTTTACAAATACTTATATTATTCTTCATGTGACTAAAATCACATGGTCATGTGTGCTTAAAATAGATTTTAAAAGAAAATTTAAAAAATAGTGTTAATCAGAGCATCAAGCACATCTCTTTTTTTTTTTTTTTAAGTTTTTAAAACTTATTTTGAGAGAGACAGAGACAGAGGGAGACAGAGAATCCCAAGGAGGCTCTGCACTGTCAGCACAGAGCTCAATCTCATGAACTGAGAGATCATGACCTGAGCCGAGATCAAGAGTTGGAGGCTTACTCCACTGAGCCACCAAGGCGCCCTAAGCACACCTTTTAAAACCATAAAAGAAGGGGAAAGCGTTGGTGGGGAATGGGTCAAATAGGCAATGGGGACTAAGGAATGCACCTGTCGTGATGAGTACCAGGTGATGTATGGAAGTGTTCAAACACTATATTGTTCACCCGAAACTAATACAACACTGTATGTTAACTAGCTGAAATTAACATAAAAACTTAAGAAAATAATTAAATAAAACCATAAAAGAAAATCCAAAAGTTCTTAATAAAGTAGAACACATTTCAGAATAGAGACCTATTAAAAAATGCTAAGTACCTGTTACCAAGACCTTGAATCATCACTTAAAATATCGAACTACTATTTGTATAATAAACTGATACTGACATAAAGCTTGAACAACCACAAAGCCTTATTACTAAAACTGGTCACTCAACCAGCAAGATCTGCATCACTTGGGAGCTTGTTAGAAATGGAGAATCTGAAAGCCCACCCCTGAACTGTTGAATCAATTGGTATTTGGTTAATAAGGTCACTAGGTGCTCCACATGCATATTAAAGTTTCAGAATCACTGTTCTGTATTCTATAGAATAATATTATTACTTCATAAATTATACAGCATTACTTGTTATTTCTTTGCATTAGAAGTGACTGAGGTATCTGAACAAAGTTCTAGAAAATTCAATTTGCTATCTGAAAAATCTATTTCTATTTATATATTTACATACGTGCATACCTAATATATTTTTTGCCTATTTAGGTAGACCCTTGATGAATATTAATGGCATACAGTAAAAATGATTAACTTTCCTTAATCTTCAAGTGGCAGGATAATATTATGTATTTAAGAATCAAAGAAAATAGGCTGCAATAGCTTCTTCAAAATTTTTTAAAAGAAAAAATTTAAAGAATTTTAAAGAATCTTCTCTTTTACAAATTGTGGTAACTTTCAAATGATTCAGTCAGCAACTTCCCATCCTAAACTACTGATGTCAGAATTCTCACAGCTTGTAAAAACTCTGATTTTCCAATGCAGTAAGACGCTCCTTGGCTACAATAGACGAAGCCTTGCTTAACACGTGCGTGCGTGCGTACACACACACACACACACACACACACACACACACTCACACACACTCTCTCCCTCTTTCTGTGGAAAATCTAAACTATTTTAACACCATAAGCACAGGGATTTTTTTCATGTTTTAAAATGCAGAAATAAAAAAGACTATGCCTTAAGGAAGAGAAGACATCTAGGCATTTCCAAATTAACTTAATATACATTAATGTATCAAAGGGCACCCAGCCTGTTAGAGCACTCTGGATGCTGAGACAGGTTCCTGAGAACCTTAGAACCACTCTATGTATAACATCAATATTTATTAAAGCAAATAAAGACAATTCAAAATTCTGTGATAAAGTTAGGATACTTTTTTAACAAGTTATGCTAAATGTTTACTTCTTTTCAAAAAAAATTTTTTTTACATTTATTTATTTTTGATAGAGAGAGACAAAGCACAAGTTGGGGAGGGGCAGAGAGAGGAGGAGACACAGAATCCAAAGCAGGCTTCAGGCTCTGAGCTGTCAGCACAGAGCCCGACGAGGGGCTCGAACTCACAAACTGTGAGATCATGACCCGAGCTGCAGTCGGACGCTTAAGCACCTGAGCCACTCAGGCACCCCACTGTTTACTTACTTCTTAAGCACATCTTTAAATCTCAGACTTTAGGGTAACTATAAAACAGGGGCAATATCACCTTTAATAATAATATTTACCTGAATAAGCTTCCACTAGTAGGATGAATAATAATTATGAATAAATGACAGTCATTTTAATGAAGTAGGCAGAGTTTTTAAAAACTGGAATTACTTGGGGCGCCTGGGTGGCTCAGTCAGTTGGGCGTCTGACTTCAGCTCAGGTCACGATCTCGCGGTCCGTGAGTTCGAGCCCCACGTCGGGCTCTGGGCTGATGGCTCAGAGCCTGGAGCCTGCTTCCGATTCTGTGTCTCCCTCTCTCTCTGACCCTCCCCCGTTCATGCTCTGTCTCTGTCTCAAAAATAAATAAACTTGAAAAAAAATAAAAAAAAAAAAAATAAAAACTGGAATTACTTGAAAATGATTTTTTTTTATCATCAAATTGCTTAAGGGTAATTCAATCATATACCTCACACTAAATTCTACAATACAGATAACCACATATCCTATCTTTCACTTTACGTAAAAGTTTATCGGACATTTATGTATCTAAAGAGTCAAACTTACATAAAGGTGATTTATTTTGTGACGGTATCTTAGGAACTGTAAAGAGAATCTGAACTCTTAAGCAACTTACATGAAATATCCTCTTGAAGTCTATTTTTCCATAGTAGAGAATACAGACACAAGCTATCAAATACCTAGGGAAGATGGATGCTGTGATGTTGGGAGAAGAAGTAAAGAGAGAGAAAAGAAATCTCAGACTTTAATTTTTTCATTCAACTTTATCCACAGTTTGCATCGGTAATATACATTTAGTGTTCCATTTATTTTTAAATGCATCAGAAAATCAATTATGATAGATCTGTGACCAATACAAAGATTTCTGAATTCTTCAAAAAATTCACTTAGAAAAGTCGATAAACTAGCATTCTGTAAAGATAATTATTAAACAAACGGTAATGCATTTTTACTCCTTATTTCAATTCTAACATATCCAACATCACTTCTGTCTTGTGCCATAGAGTAATAAAATTTAGCAGGAGTAGCTATCTACTACATTTTTTAGGGCCTAATAAAATATTTGCTTGACTTATTTAACCCCTTCAAATCACAAATCCAATTCAAATAATTATAATCATTCTTAATTCAATAAGTGATGAAGTAAATATAAAATAACCATAAAAACCATTTAGAATAAAAATTTACACTTATTTTAAAAACTACTAAAAGAAATACATCAGAGCCTTGATAAAATGTGTCCTTGGGGACTATGCTGAGAAACTGACTTAGAGGTGGTGTTGCCTTTTGGCACTAGAGTAAATAGACTGACATGATGTGAACCTCAGATGGACCCGTCTTAAATGGAATTTTGCTTTGCGGCGAAGAATGCTGTAAGAGAGGTTCTGGTGTAGTTTCCCTTTAAAGCAATAACTGACAAGTAAGTGAGATGCAATAAGGAAATGGCCTATAATTTCAATGAGAAACAGGAAAATACCTGTAAAATAATTAACATCTAGACTGATTGAGAAGAGGAATCCTACCGCACGGGAACTACGAAAGCAGTATGAATGATTGCTGTAGCTCTTAATGGTCACTTGATTTGTAACGTTGTCAGATCTGTACAATAAAAACTAACAACTTGAGATATTTGTTTGCCATTTCTTACCTTTATTACCCAAGTTTTCACTAGGGAGATTGATTATGCCAATGAAGTGTTTTTTTAGATCCAACTGAAAAATAGTAACTAATTAGCTGAAATATTTAAAGGAATAAATTACTAATAATTTAATTTTAAACCTTACAGTTATAAGAAGCTTTAGTTCTTTAAAAGCTCCAATTTCACACTTGGGGAATGTAAAGAACACATGTGTATTCTAATGCCAAAATGTAATTATATGGCTTCATTGCCAAGTGATCAATAAAAGTAGAGTTGTTTCTAAACCAACCCTTATTATACCATTCGGCACACTAGTTTTACCTTGTATATATACCCTTTGAAATACCCAGGCCAACACTTTTAATAAGCTGCATCCATATTAAGAGGTAACAAGTGCAAATAATCACATATTTAAGATATGGCACTTGCTTGGCTACTACAAAAGTAATTATACTAAGGTTCTTCTATAGCAAACTGAGTTATTACAGTAATGTTTTTGAAAAATTCCTGCACTCCTACCAACGTAAATTTATCCAGCTCCAAACTAAACAAGGACTTTAGGTAACATAGCATACTTAGGAAAATATTTATAGAATGGTCTGTGTTTAATTCAACATCATGTTCATTGAGGACCCTAAGATTTACAGGATCCACAAATGGCCGGATTCCAAATACACACCTATTCTTCAATGGCTGCTCTATGAACCTGAAAAAAAAACCAACCCAGCTAATGGCAGCATGCCGACTGAAAGTCCAGACACAGATCCAAACTTTGGCAGGCCTATCAAAGTGTCCTTGATAATGAGTACTTGGCTACTTCTCAAAAACCTTACTGCCTTGTGTAACATTTTCAATACAGAAATAAAATACTCTCCAAATAATACATATTAAAAGATGATTAAGTTTTGCAAAATTAAATAGCATAAATTAAGCATATTAACATTGTTTTTTTTTTTTTTTTGACAACATGACATAACCAATTTAAGGAAAACTGCAATGGACTAAATAAAAAACCACAAATGTCACCGTGTGAGGCACATTTAAATCCTCACATATAACGGACCTTACAAAATCTGCTAAAATATTTTAAAGTTCCATTGATTCCATTAATACATAAAAAGAAATTGCAAAAATGCTTAAGACTATGTAAGAGTCATCAATTACACAGGCACTTCACATGTAAACAGTCTACAGTACAACTGAAAATATTTTGGCACTAACCTATAATACTAAAAGAATTTAATATAAAGCCAGAGTTCTGCATTTTCTACTCATTTTTTTCTAGAAAACTAAGACCAAAGATTGAAGAAACTGTGTATAAACTAGAATTAGAAGTGTATTAAATAACTCAAATATAGAATAGTTTTAAATCGGTAAAAAAATGATTACCTCATCCAGGTGTTTACTAGTATGCTCTGATATAAAAAAGTAAACCTAATGTGATTATTAAATTGAAACCACATCTTAAATTTAGTGTCAATCTGGTTTTTGAAAAATAACGAAGGTTATCAACTGACTCAGTAAAAAGAGAATTTGAATTTATCAAAAACTCTTATTAAGTTAATCCAGTTTTTCCCCCAAAAGAAGTTTGGGCAATTCAAAATTTAACTTTGATGTTTTAACATGATTTTTTTTAAGCTATGGATTGACCTAATAAAATTATTAATTTTGATTAGACATTCTTATCACGAACTTGAGATTTTTTAAATCACTTCAAATAAATGAAACTATACACTTAAAATTTTGAAATGTTACATCAAGCTGTAGAAAGCTGAGATGCCTTGGTTGTAGGTAATTCAAGAAGAGCCTGCACTGTGACACCAACTTTCACAAGACCTCTCTCTTCCAGAATATGATGAGGCAAACAGAGTCTTTCCTGAAAAACAAAATAAATGATATCAGAACATCTGTTTTTTAATAGTGCAGTAAAGCCTGAACAAGTCAGAACTGGATTTTTAAAACATGTGTCCTGTAAAACTTCAAGTAGAAAGTACACAATTTTAATTAAATTCTAAACTTTTTATTCTCTTCTGGAGGTGTAATTGCCATGTAACATTATATTAGTTTCAAGTGTAAAACATAATGATTTGAACAGCATTCTCTTCTCTGTATCTATAATGTGCATTTTATTTTGTTTGTCCACTTGGGTTTTTTTTAGAGTCTACACGTAAGTGGAAACATACAGGATTTGTCGTTCTCTGTCTGACTTAATTTTGTTTAGCATAATTCCCTCAAAGACCATCCAAGTCACAAATGGCAAGATTTCGTTTTTTTTTATGGCTGAGTAGTATTCTGCTGTATGTATACCACATCTGTGTCCATTCATCCACCAACGGTCTCTTCGGTTGCTTCCATATCCTGGCTATCGTAAATAATGCCACAATGAACACAGGGGTGTGAATATCCCCTTGAATTGGTATGTTTGTTTTCTTTGGATAAACACTCAGAAGTAGAATTGCTGGATCATATGGTATTTCTATTTTTAATTTTTGAGGATCCTGCATACTGTTTGCCATGCCACAGTGGCTGCACCGATTTACCTTCCCATCAACCTGATGCAAGGGTTCTCTTTTTTCCACGTCCTCATCAACATTTTGTCTTTTGGACAACAGCCATTCTAACAGCGGTCAGGTGGCATCTCATTGTACAAATTCTAATTCTAAAATGGCTCTTTCGATAGACTTCTAGGGTACGGGATTCTATTTTACGGTCTTTGTTTTGATCTGAGGTTGATCTGATCCACATAAATAAGCGAGTACTTTAAAGTGAGACAGCCATGCTAGAAGTTCCCTAAGCTCTTGTGCTGGAGTAGAAAGAGCACTCCATTTCCAGTCAGGAAATCTAAGGGCCATGCAATACGAAGTGCTAAAGGTACTAAAAACTACGCAGAGACTCGGTTTCTTCAACCTGAAGAAAGGACCGTGTAAGAAACAAACTGAAGAGTGTAAACTCTTCAGTCCTGTACAAAATTGGCCTCTCTCGTTCATTCTACCAGTTCTGAGGTTCCACGGTCTCTAATATGTGAAATGATTCAGTACTTTTTGTTTGTCTTACTGTTACTTCTTTCCAGCTGCTAGTGATCTTTGTTGCTTCTTCGTTCAGTGGCCTAGAATTTGAGAAGTAGCAACTGCCTCCGCTTGTAAGCACATCACATCTCATTTGACCTTAAGGCAGCTTTGCATTAGGTTTCATTAGCCTTGGCTGATCCTCTTCTAACTTCTTTCCTTTTTGTAAGTAATCTCTACTCCCGACGTGGGGCTCAGACTCACCACCCCAAGATCAAGAGTCACATGCTCTACCCACTCAGCCAGCCAGGTTGTCCCTCTCCTAGCTTTCTTGATGTTTTCAAGAGTTCCGTCTTCACTCTCTTCTCTTTTGTACTATATCTTCTCTTTGGTATTCTCAAAGCCTTATCAAAATTGCAAGGGTTAACTAAATAAATTTGGTAGCTATTTCTGAAGAAACAGGGCAGTCCACTGCTTCATCTGGGACACACATTCATCTCAGGAAAGTAAGCTAGTAATGGATAGTGTGGGCGGCAAACAGACCATCGACAAGACCCATCTGGTCCGTAACTATACACTTGGTGAGCACAGTATCTTACAAGTCTAGAAACATTACATTTTTTTCTAAATCCACTGTTTCTTCAAACATGGGGGGCCTTGGCAAGACTAGGCCCCTATTCCCAAACAGTAATAACTATATCCGCCACCCTGATGACTTTCAAATCTTTATTTCCTGCCATGACCTCTCTATTGAGCTCCAGATACAAATATGAACATGATACAGCCAAATGGATGTCTAACAGGCAGATCAAAATCAATCTGTCCACAACCGAATTACATCATCACTAAGTTAAACTGTCCTTTTATATTCTGTACCTACGTCAGTAATACACTATTCAATTTCTCTCAATATAAACCTCGGAATCCTAATAGTCTTCTCTTTCTTCCTTATTCCCATAAACCATTCACCAAACACTACTGGTAATAATCCCATTTATCAGAAGCATTCTCAAAAACTATCTTCTCATCTCCATTTTCACAATAGCATTTGCTGCCTTCCCAATGTTTTGTTTATTCAAATAATCACTGAAATGTTAGAAAAGAACAAAAGGTTTCAAATCAATGACCTCAGCTTCCACCTTAGAACTAGAAAAAGAACAAACAAATTAAGCCGATGGCAAGAAGAAAGAAAGAACATATGAAGTTGAGAGAGGAAAGCAATAAAATAAAAACCAGAAAATAATAGACAAAAAAAAAAAAAAAATCAGTGAAACCAAATGTTAGTTCACTGAGAAAATTTTTAAAAATTCATAAGCTTCTAGTTAGGTTAATCAGAAAAAAGAAAATACACAAATTACCTACATCAGGAATAAGAGTAGTAACATCAGAAGAGATATTACAAATACTAAACTGATAATAAGGGGACATTATAAACAACTTTATAATAGTAAGTTTGACAAACTACATGAAATAGACAAATTCCTTGACACACAGTATACCAAAAGCTCATGCAAGAAGAAACAGAAAACCAGACTAGCCTTGTATCTATTAAAGAAATTAGAATTGTAGTTAAAATCCTTTCCACAAAGAAAACTTTTGGCCCAGCTGGGTTCATTAAAGAATCTGACCAAACGTTTTAAAAGGAAGTAAGATCAATTCTACACAAAATTTTCACAAAAAGTGAGGAGCAGGGAATACTTCCTAACCTATTTCTTAAGGTCAATATTACCATGACACTAAAGCCAGGCAAAAGATATTAAAAGAAAAGAAAACTAAAGACCAATATCCCCATGAACATAGATGTAAAAAGTCTAAACAAAATTTTAGCAAACTGAGTTCAACAATATCAAAACAACAACCAAATCTATGATGATCAAGAGGGTTTATCCCAGAAATCTAGGTTTGAGTTAATATCTGAAAATCAACCACCATTAAGTCACAATACTGTGAAAGAAAAAGGAGGTTATCATCTCAGTAGTTGTAGAAAAAGCATTTGACAGAATTCAACATCCGTTCCTGATAAGAACTCTCAACAATCTAGGAATAGAAAGGAATTTGCTCAACCTGATACAGTTCATCTATAAAGAAAAACAACAGCTAACATTTGCAAAGTATATATCTCAGAGTACTTTTATCTGGAATATAGAAAAAAACACCCACAACTCATTAATAAAATGGTGAATAATCCAATTAATAAAGGGGCACAGGATTTGAAAAGACACTTCTCCAAAGAATGTATACAAATAGTCAATAAGCACATGAAAAGGTGTCCCACATAATTAGCCACTAGGGAAATGCTAATTAAAACCACAATGGCTGTGGGTGCCTCACATCCAGTGAGCTATGCTAGCTTACTGTCAACTTCCCCTAGAGGGTGAGGGCCCCCAATCCAGCTGCACAGCTGTGGATGCTGGGGATTGTGTTGGATGTCCAGAAACAGTCAGGGGTGGCAAATGGGTCAGATCCACATTTCAGCTCTGGAAGAACTCTGGGTGCGGGGTGGGGCAATGGGATCCTCCAGCCTTTGCATCCCAGGCTGCCCCATCGAGCCCAGAGCCCAATCCCTCCCGAGGCAATGGCAGGACTGGGTCCCTAGCTGACCAGGCGCAGGGATGCTGCAGGGGAGGCGACACAGGCATCAGCCACAAGAAACCGAAAGCAGCAGCTGTGAACCTCTCCCAAGCACAGTAAATGATGTGACGTTCCCCGGCTCCTCTGAGAATCTCTGCCTGCTCCCTCCTCTTTCCCACCCTCAACTGTGTCCTTGGGGCCTACGTATAGAATGAAGAAAGCTGAAACCAGTGTTCAAAAAAAAATTTGTTCATGAGTGTTCATAGCAGCATTATTCATAATAAACGATGAGTGGAAACAGCCCAAACGTCCATCAACTTATGAACTGTAAACAAAATGTGGTATAAATGTTAGTCAGTTAGTTAGGAGGTATCAGCCAGGAGGGATAAACTGATGCTGGCCACACCCTCGGAGGCACCCCCAAAGGTTAACAGCCACACCTTCAGAGCCACCTCTAAGGGCTAACAGAGCAGGAAAGGCTTAGCCGCAGAGTCGGCTCAAAAGGCACAAAGGGACTTCTAAGAACTGAGCAAGCACACAAAAGGTTGCCTTGTGCTATCCCCTGTGACCTTAGGTTACCTTAAAGTCACAGCAAAGCCCATTAAAACTCTTGAACATGCAGCACATAAATAAATACAATTATAACAGAATGCATCATAAGTAGGCACAATGCACAGAAGCCAAAATGTTACACAATCAGCAGGCGACAATCAAAAATGCCAATCAAAGCCAAATTTATATGTAAACAAAGCAGGCTTATAAGGCTGTAGCTAGAGCTTCTCAGGTCCATTGCCATTCTTACTCCGGCAGGGGCCTGCTTTCACTCTTAAAAGTATACTATACTTATCTACTTGATAAACTCTATCTCCCTATTCTGGTCTCAGGTCTCTAATTCATTGCGGCATCCAGGCCAAGAACCTAGTGACCCAGTAACCTCGACATACAATAAAATATTCAGCCATAAAAATAAATAAAGTACCACTTTACACAACAACACGGATAAACCCTGGAAACATTATACAAGATGAAAAAAGCAGACGCAAAAGATCCCATATCGTAGGACTTCGTTTATACGTAATGTCCAGGAGAGGCAAATCCGTAGAAACAGAATGGGGTGTGGGGTGCTGGGGGTGGGGAGTATGGACAGGGAGACTACTCATGGGTAAGAGGTTTCTTCCTGGGAGGATAAAAATATTCTAGGGGAGGAGCTAAGATGGTAGAGTACTAGGAGGACCCTAGGCTTCCCTCATCCCTGGAACATACCTAGATAACCATCAAATCATTCTGAACACCTAAAAAATCCATTTGAGGACTGACAGAACAAACTGCGCAACTAAAGGGCGAGAAGGGGCCACATCATGGAAGGTAGGGGGCACGGAGCTATGGTCTGGGGAAGAAAAGTGCTGCAGAGGGGAGGGAGCCCTGGTTGTGGAGAAGAGAGAGAGAGAGAGAGAGAGAGAGAGAGAGAGAGAGAGAGAGAAGCACAACAGGGGGTAGCATAAGGAAAACACTTCTCCAAAGCTACTGACTGGGAAAAGGAGAGAGGCTGATTTTCATGAGTTTTCGCACCCAGTGGGGCTCAAAGACTGAAGTATTAGGGGTCTGTGGCACAGTTTCCTCTCCAGGGACAAAGGAGCTAGTGAACGCCGTTTCCCACCCCTGCCCCCTGAGCAGAGACACAGAGACACCCACTGAGGGCAGCCAACCTAGGCACTGGTTCTCTAGCGCACTTGGCCCCTGCCCTTCTGGGTCAAAACTGCATCAATCCCAGTGCAGCAAGAGCCTCCCCAGGAAGACCGGCACAGGTCCTCCCCACCCCCGCCCCCCCCCCCCCCCGCCATACCTGGGTCCCTAAAGTTCAGAGTTTTAAACTCAGGGGGCCTGGCTGGGATAGAGTCCAAAGTGCACTGCACTGCTCCAGGCAGGCAAACAATCCAGACATATTGTGAAAACAGCAATCTGAAAAACACCTAGGACACATGAGGGGAAATTATTAGCTCCTCTGGGAGGGCTTCCCTGACAGCAGTGAGCATAAACCCCTCTCTGGGGACAAAGGAGCTGGTTGGTGCCATTTCCCTCTCCCAACCCTCAGCATAGACTAACTTCAGTCAACAGCACAGTGCCAACATCCGCTGCTGAAATTACTTTCACTAAGCCCCGCCACCCTTCGTTGTGCTGGTACTGCTTTTCTCAGGCAAACATCCCTGAGAACTGATGCAGCAGGCTCCTCCCCCAGAAGACCAGCACAAAACCCTGCACAAACCACATCTACTGACCATAAAGATCTGCAAGGCTTCAGCTCTAGTGGAAAAAGCATCAGGTCTGTTAACAAGCAGGCCAAAGCACATGTAGATAGAACACGCTCCGGCCAAGGTCCAAACACTCCCCACTGCAGGCAAGGAGCAACTCTACAGAAGACTAACGGATGGGATACAACAGTCATAACGGCATAAGCGGCAGCAGAGCACATGTAGCATACACCAGAGACACTTCCTGAAGCGTCAGGCCCTGGCTGTTCTATGATTTCTTATTCATAGAGCCATTAACCTCAGAAGCAGGGAACATAACAGGCTTTCCTAACACACAGAAGAAGACAGAAACCTAGACAAAGTGCCAAGACAAAGGAATTCATCCCAAAAGAAAGAATAAGAAAAAGTCATGGCCAGGGATCTAATCAAAACAGATGTAATACGCCTGATCCAGAATTTAAGACAACAATCATAAGGATACTAGCTGGGCTTGGGAAAAGCATAGAAGACATCAGGGAGACACTTACCACAGCGATAAAAGAGCTGAAAACTGGTAAGGCCAAAATGAAAAGTGAGATAACCAAGATTCGAAGCCAACTGGTTGTAATGACCACAAGGATGGAAGAAGCAGAGAAATGAACAACATATAAGATAAAATTGTGGAAATAATGAATCCAATCAAAAGAAGGAAAGAAAAATCTTGGACCATGAATGTAGACTTAGGGAACTCGGTGGCTTAATGAAGTGCAGTTAACATTCATATCATAGGACACCCAGAAGAAGAGAGAGAAAAGGGGACAGAAAATTTGAGGAAATTATAGCGTCCCTAATCTGGGGAAGGAAATAGACTTCCAAATCCAGGAGGCACAGAAAACTCCCATCAAAATCAACAGAAACAGGCCAACACCAAAATATACCATGAATTTGCAAAATACAGAGGTAAGGAAAAAAATCCTAAAAGCAGAAGACAAAAGAAGTCCCTAACTTACAAGAGATGACAAATAAGGTTAGCAGCAGATCTCTCTACAGAAACTTGGCAGGCTAGAAGGGAGTGCAATGATACACTCAATGTGCTGAATGGGAAAAATCTTCAGCCAAGAATACTCTATCGAGCAAGGCAATCAACCAGAAAAGAAGGAAAGATAAAAGAGTTTCCTAGACAAACAAAAATTAAGAGTTTGTGACCACTAAAGTAGCCCTGCAAGAAATAGTAAAGGGGACTCTCTGAGTGGGAAAGAAAGACCAAAAGCAACAAAGATTAGAAAGGAACAGAGAAAATCTCCAGAAACCATGACAAAACAAGTAATAAGATGGCACTAAATTCATATCTATCATTACTCCGAATGTAAATGGACGAAATGCTCCACTCAAAAGACACAGGGTGTCAGGATGCATAAAAAACAAGAGCCATCGAGGGGCGCTTGGGTGGCTCAGTCAGTTAAGTGTCCAACTTTGGCTCAGGTCATGATCTTACAGTTCGTGGGTTCAAACCCTGTGTTGGGCTCCATGATGACAGCTCAGAGCCTGGAGCTTGCTTCGGATTCTGTGTCTCCCTCTCTACCCCTCCCCCACTCGTGCTCTGTCTCTATCTCTCAAAAATAAATAAAACATTAAGAAAAAAAAGACCCATCTATATGCTGCCTAGAAGAGACCCATTTTGGACCTACAGACAGCTGCATACTGAAAGTAAGCAGAGGGAAAAACATTTACCATGCAAATGGACATCAAAACAAAAAAGCCAGAGTAGCAATACTTATATCAGACAAACTAGATTTTAAACTAAAGATTGTAACAAGAGATGAAGAAGGGCACTATATCATAATAAAGGAGTCTATCCAACAAGATCTAACAAGTAAATATTTATGTCCCCAACTTGAAACCCCAAACATATAAAACAATTAATAACAAACATAAAGGAACTCATTGACAATAATACAATAATGGTAGACTTTAAAACCCCACTCATGTCAATGGACAGATCATCTGAACAGAAAATCAACAAGGAACAATGCCTTTGAATGACACACTGGACCAGATGGACTTAATAGATACATTCAGAACATTTTATCCAAAAGCAACAGAATATACATTCTTCTCAAGCGCACATGGGACATTCTCCAGGACAGATCATGTATGAGTTCACAAATCAGGGCTCAGCAAGTACAAAAAGATTGAGATCATACCATGCATATTTTCAGATCCCAACGCTATGAAACTGAAAGTGAACCACAAGAAAAATTTTGAAAATACCACAAATACATGGGAGGATAAAGAATATCATTCTAAAGAATGAATAAGTCAAGCAGGAAATTAAAGAAGAAATAAAAAACACACATGGAAACAAATGAAAATGAACAAGATGGTCCAAAAGATTCGGGATGCAGCAAAAGTGATCATAAGAGGGAAGTATACAGCAATACAGGGCTACCTCAAGAAGCAAGAAAAATCTCAAATACACAGCCTAACCTTACACATAAAGGAGCTAGAAAAAGAACAACATATGAAGCCTAAAGCAAGTAGATAGGAAATAATAAATATCAGAGCAGAAATAAATGATATAGAAGGAAGAACAAGAACAACAAAAAACTACAGTAGAACAGATCAAAGACACCAGAAGCTGATTCCTTGAAAAAATTAATAAAACTGATAAACCCCTACCTGGACTTATCAAAAAGAAAAGAGAAAGGACCCAAATAAATAAAATCATGAATGAGTGGGGAGAAATCACAACCAACACCACAGAAATACAAAGAATTATAAGAGAAAATTATAAAAAATTATATGTAAACAAATTGTGGACATTCTGGAATACAATCTGGAATAAATTCCTAGAAATATATCAACTACCGAAACTGAAACATGAGGAAATAGAAAACTTGAACAGACTAATAATAACCAGCAAAGAAATTGAATCAGTAATCAAAACTCTCCCAACAAACAAAGTCCAGGATCAGATGGCTTCAGAGGAGAAATCTAACAAACATTTAAAGAAGAGTTAATAGCTATTCTTCTCAAACTGTTCCAAAAAATAGAAATGGAAGGAAATCCGCCACGTTCATTCTACGAGGACAGCATTACCTTGATTCTAAAACCAGACAAACCCATTAGAAACAGAACTACAACCCAATATCCCTGATGAACACGGATGCAAAAATTCTCAACCAAATACTAGCAAAGCGAATCCAACAGCACATGAAAATAACCATTCTCCACAATCAAGTAGGATTTCTTCCTGGTTGCCAGGGTTGGTCAATATTCACAAATCAATCAATGTAAAACACCACATTCATAAAGGAAAGGATAAGAACCAACATGATCCTCTCAACAGACGCAGAAAAAGCATTTGACAAACTACAGCATCCATTCATGATAAAACCCTCAAGAAAGTAGGGATCCAGGGAACGTACCTCAACATCATAAAGGTCATATATGAAAAACCCATGGCTAGTATCATCCTCGTTGGGGAAAAACGGAGAGCTTTTCCTCTACAGTCAGGAATAAGACAAGGCTGTCCACTCACGCTGCTGTTATTTAACATAGTACTGGAAGTCCTAGCCTCAGCAATCAGACAACAAAAAGAAATAAAAAGCATCCAAATTGGCAAAGAAGAAGTCAAACTTTTCACTATTTGCACATTACTTGATATCTATGTAGAAAACGCAAAAGACTCTACCAAAAGACTGCTGGAGTTGATACACAAATTCAGTGAAGTCGCAGGATACAAAATCAACATACAGAAATCTGTTGCATTTCTATACACAAATAATGAAGCAGCAGAAAGAGAAATCAAGGAATCAATCCCATTTACGATTCTACCGAAAACCATGAGACACTCAGGAATAAACAAATCAAAGAGGTAAAAGATCTGTATTCCAAAAACTATAAAACATTGATGAAGGAAACTGAAGACACCACAAGGAAATCGAAAGACATACCATGGATATTCTTTCCTGCTTTGTCAAAGAGGAGTTGACCATATAGTTGTGGATTCATCTCTGGGTTTTTTATTCTGTTCCACTGATCTATGTGTCTGTTTTTGTGCCAGTACCATACTGTCTTGGTCCCTACAGGTTTGTAATACAGCTTGAAGTCTGGATTTGTGACCCCCTCCAGCTTTGCTTTTCTTTTTCAGGATTTCTTTGGCTATTCGGGGTCTTTTGTGGTTTCATACAAATCCAAAAGCACAATTTTTAAACATGATAAATTTTACTTCAAAAACCATAAAGCTTGTGCTGTTTGGAAGATACTATAATGAGGGGCACCTGGGTGGCTCATTTGGCTAAGCGTCTGACTCGACTTTGGCTCAGGTCATGATCTCATGGTTCTTGAGTTCAAGCCCTGTATTGAGCTCTATGCTGACAGCGCAGCGTCTGCTCGAGCTTCTCTCTCTGTCCCTCCCTCTCTGCCCTTCCCCTTCGTGCTCTCTATGAATATAAATAAATAAACTTAAAAAAAGATACTCTAATGAGAATGAAAAGATAAGCCAAAGACTTGTGATACAATATTTGTTTATCACATATCTGGTAAAGAACTTAGTTCATAATTTATAGAGAAATCTGAAACTCAGTGACAAGAAAACAGCTCAATTAAAAAACAGACAAAAGAGGGGTGCCTGGGTGGCTCAGTTGAGTAAGTATCTGACTCGATCTCGGCCCAAGTCTTGATCTCACGGTTCCTGGGATGAAGTCCCGCGTCAGGCTCTGTCACTGACAGTGCAGAGCTTGCTTGGGATTCTCTCTCTCCCTCTCTCTCTCTCTCTCTCTCTCTCTCTGCCCCTCTCCTGTGCACACATGCATGCGTTCTCTCTAAGTAAATAAATAAACTTTGAAAAAAGAGACTAAAATAATAGAAGATTAGAATAGAATATGCCATAAAACAAGCCATACCAATGGCAAATAAACCCCTGAAAAGATGATCAACATCATTAGCCTTCAGGGAAGTGCAGATTAAAACCACATTGACAAACTGGTACATACCTATCAGAATGGCAAAAAATAAAGAAAAAAAACCACTATATTAAATGCTGTTGAGGATATGGAGGAACTAGAACTCTCATATACTGTTGACAGGAATGTAAAATGGTACAACTACTTTGGGAAACAGTTTTTTACTTTCCTGTAAGGTTAAGTACACACCTACCATATGTTTCATTCATGTTACTCCTGGGTATCTACCCCAAATTAAAGAATGTATGTATATATCCAAAGACTTGTGTATAAATGTTCATAGCAGTCTTATTTGTCTCAGTGGTCGCTAAAACTGGAAACAATCCAAATGACCAACAAGTCAAAAGACCAACAAATTGTGGTTCACAATGAAATACTACTCAGCAATAAAAAGGAATGATCTATTTATATATGCAACATCACTGATGAGTCTTAAAACAATTGCACTGAGTGAAAAAAGCCAGAAAAAAAATCATACATATTCTATCATTCCATTTGTATACAACTCTAGATAGAAAATGCAAACTATTTTTTTATTTTTATTTTTTTTACATTTATTTATTTTTGAGAAACAGAGTGAGACAAAGCATGAGCAGGGGAGGGACAGAGAGAGAGAAGGAGACACAGACTCCAAAGCAGGCTCCAGGCTCCAGGCTCTGAGCTGCCAGCACAGAGCCTGAGGCGGGGCTCGAACCCACGAACCACGAGATCATGACCTGAGCTGAAGTCGGACGCTCAACCGACTGAGCCACCCAGGCACCCCAGAAAATGCAAACTAAACTATAACAACAGATAGCAGATTAGTGGTTACCCACAGAAAAAAGGATTGCCAAGGGACACACGGAAAGTTTTAGGGGTCATGAACATGCTCATTATCTTGACTATGGTGATGATTTCATGGTGTATGCATGTCAAAACTTACTTAATTGTATAGCTTATCTATATGCACTTTATTGTATGTCAATTATACCTCAAAAAAGCTATTAAAACACAAAAATCTCTTGGGGCTCCTGGGTGGCTTAGTCAGTTAGGCATCTGACTTTGGCTCAGGTCATGATCTCATGGTTCGTGAATTAGAGTCTCACATCGGATGAGCTTGAGCCCAACTTTGGGTGAGCCTCACTTCTCTCTCTCTCCCTCTCTCTCTCTCTGCCCCTCATGGGATTCTCTCTCCCTCTCTCTGCCCCTAGCTCACTTGCACCCTCTCTCTAAAAAAAATACAAAAATACAAAAGTACATTAAAATGAAATAAAAAACACTAAATGAAGAAGCGGACTCTATATTACAATTTCTAAGTCAAGGAAAAACAAGAAGCTAACGATAAAACTCTTTCCCCAATACCAGTAGCTGGGAAGTTTTGAAAATGGGAGTTGAAAACTGGTCCTTCCATAGTCCCTCTTGTGGTAGCATGGGTGGGTTACTAACCCTTTCCTAAAACAAGCTAGAAAGAGAGTATTAGACTATGCTAAGTAGAATAGTTTCTGTTAAGACCTTCCTAATTGACGCTTCTCGCCTACTGTACCACGAAGGTATCTGGAATATGTCGCAATGTCTTTTCTTTCATATAAAAGAACACAAATAGAGAGTATCCAAGCCTGAGGATATGTTCTAAAGTTAGATTACCTGGGTTCATAGCTTGGCCCCACTGTGCACTAAAGATGAGACCTTGGACAAGTTCTCTAACCTCCCTGTGCCTCAGTTTACTCATCTATAAAATGTGCATTCATTCGATAAATGTTTATCGAGAATGCCCCTCCAAAAAACTCTTAAAAATGATAAAACAGAAAAATATATATAATGTAATCCTAACTAGAAAACAAAACTTCCTAATTTTTCTGTTTTCTCAATAAGAGATTAAGAGTCTAACACAGAAGAACTAACATAAAAATGTTTAAGAATTAAAATTTTAAAACATCATGTCAAGCATAAAGATGTAATTAGAGAACAGCAGCATGTAGTTTCGAAATTACAGGGTAATTCAACTGATTCTCTCTCTATAAATTATATTTATTCACTTGAGGAAAGAGATTAAAGTGGAATCTGTCGACCAGATTATTAGGACACTGGTAAAAAGAGCTAAATGAGCACAACTCAATATATAAATGTATCAAATCAACACACTGCACACCAAACTTAATGTTATGGATCAATTATATCTCAATAAAAATGAATTTTTAAAAATAAAAGGATGTCAGCAAATCTGACAACAAATTATATTTAAAAAACTAAATAAAGAAAATAAAAGGGAAAAGTATCACAACTATATTGTGATCTGCTAACAACACCATGTCCTTTCAACACCTGATCATCTTGATGTTGGGCCTATGATGTTTTCTAAAACAGTAGTATTTTAATTATTTGTTTTCATTATACATTTACAATACTACTTTAACTGCTAATTTTATAGTACTGCAATTATCACCTGAAACATAAGCCAAATTCTACAAATTTCAGACAAAGTTTGTCCCATGAGAAATTGTCATAATATGTTACCAATATGTAGAATTCGACATTCTAAAGTTTAAAACGCTGTTCACCCTGAATGCAAATCTTCTGATGAGAGTCTACCCATGGATTTACAAAGCAGTCCAAATGTGTTTCAGCAGGAGAAATGAAAGCAGCAACTGCATCACAATCAACTTTTGATATAGCCACTAAGTTATGTCTTCTCAATGATATGTATGATTACTGCATTTTTCCATACATGTAGCTATTTTATAAATGACTTTAAAAGCAGCTTTAAAACATTCATTAGACAGCTGCTACAGTTAAAGCTGGAAGTCAGTAAAAGGTACCAAGAGAGCATATTCATTTTCATGTCCAGAAAGCATTATTTGTTCCTATTGTGAAGAAGAACCCTGGTATGCACATAATAAGTTAATATTTAAATGATCATTTTGTTAGAAAAAGAACAGTTACCTGTGAGACACCCAACTTTTTACATGCATCAAGAAAATTTTCTACATTTCTTCGACATTTTGCCATGCTCAGTTTAGGCTGTGAAGTAAGGGGAAAAAGGTATTTTTCAGGCACATTTATACAAAAATTAATCAAAACTAAAAATTACATTTACTGACGTGTATTATTGAAAGACAGTTTTGAGAAGCTCTATCTTCCTTTAGAGAATTACTGAAGAAACTTACCACTGCTGGTGATGGCACGTGAATACTAGCTACAGAGCGTGGCCTTATATGATTGGCTAAATGGCAAAGAACAACCCCATCCATCAGTGCAGCTCCAATGTCATCAGGCAAGATGACTTTTAACCTGGATTCGAGATTCTATAAAGAAATGGGTGTAAATCACAGATATTCTATCTAAATATAAATGCTATATATTTGTATCAGTAACCATTATATAATCCAAAATTTTAAAAAGCTTTGCAAATAAAATGCATCTAGCTTGCTAATTTTCCAAGTTAAGCTCATTTCTGCAAAGCAAATCTGTAAGGTCAATCTCGCTTACGTTGCGAAGTTGTCGTATTTGCTCTCGTTCTTCCCGGAGATGTTCCATCTTTCTTCTCATTGTAAATCCTGGATCTGCTGCCCCATATTCCTGACGAGATGAGCGGCTAAAAGCTATAAAAACAGACATTTCCTAGCTTATCACAAGGCTAACAGGAAGAAGCAACCAGCAGTGGGGAAAGAGGCATGATGAAAAAGAATCGGTACAAAACTACAAAAAACACCATCACTCAACACATTCTAAATACTTTTTGTAGAATATCATTGAAATCTACTTATGTGCATAACTGAAAGCAGCAGGGAAGACAAGTGTAACAACTTCTACCACCCATGCATGTTCTTATTTAAACATATGTTATTAGAAACTTATGATCCGGGTTAAAAATTGTTATTGAACATACATCAGCCGTTATTATCTTAAAAAAAAAAGGAAATTATTCTTGAAGGTCAATACAGTTATTCAGGAAGAAAAACTATAATTCAATACCTTGCCAAGTAACATGGATCCATTTTCTTTTGGGCTTGCCAAATGCGAAAAGATCCCTTTTTAAAACCACAATATAATGGAGTGCTAGGATTTCAAACAGTGTTTGGTCTGCTGGCAGAGTGGTCATTCTAAGAGCAGTCACAGTAGAGTAGAAATAAGACTGCAGTATATCTAAGGCAAAAAGCTGAGGTTTCAGGAGCTTGAAGGTAAAGAGGAAGAAAGAAATGGGGGACGGGAATTGGAAAGACAAATAAGGTTAAGAGAAAATTACTTTTAGGAGAGGGGAAAGAATCTATGTGTACTTAAAACTACGGAATCAATCCCATTTAAGCAGGAAAGTTCTAGCTGGTTTCATACATAACCAATAAATCTTATTTGCAGAATATATATTTACCTGATCTAGGCTTCAAGCCAAAAGGACCATGTGAAAAACCATCAGTTCTATCATACTCCTAAAAAAAAAAAAAGAAGAAAAGAAAGAGAAAAGTAAATAAATAAAACCACTTCTCTTTCCAAATAACCAAGGAAGTTATTTGCATCCGTTTCAATTTCAGAAGTATTTGGTTTTTTCCATGATTAGTGGAGCACAGAAAGGTAAACTGCATTTCAATTCAAATCGATACATTTCACTTCTAAAAGACCTACAAATATTTGCTAATTGATCTGACTGCATAAGCTTTTAAATACTTCTCTCTCACAGTGTAAGGAAAATTAAAAATTATTGAATTACATAAAATAAATAGGTATTTTTTGAATGAAGAACCAGATTAAAGCCTCCGAAAAAAATGAAGTAAGCTTCAATGAAGAAATAAGTGAAATTAGCAACATTTACTAAGTGTCTACTACGGACTTGACATTGAATAGATAATCTGAGGCAAATCTACACGTTCACGGTAACAGGGAGTGACAGGTGATACTAACAGATGACAAATTATCATCTCTTCTATTCTAAGGTTCATTGTTTCCAAGTGCATTTAGAGGTGTGCTATGGAAAGAACTGTGGTATGTTTTTAACGTCTGAGCTTGGAGTTAGAAAGCTTAGCAAAACATTTAATTTCTCTGTGACTATTTCTTCACATTTAAAATGGAAGACTGTTGTGAAGATTAACTGAGATAACTAAAAGAAAGCCCTCTGGAAATTGTACAGCTGTAAGAAAACAATTTTAGCAGTAGCTTACTTAACACTTGCAACAACTGCAAGGGCCTCAGTCGCTTCCTTACCATTTATTGACTGGGATCTTTGGCAAAGGTTACCAGTCTCCTCAGCTATAAAATTATGAGGATGATACTCAGCTCATGGGGCTGCTCTAGGTTCAGGTGTACAGGCAAGCACTTTGTTAAAAGTAGAGTACTATAACTAGGGGCGCCTGGCTGGCCCAGTCGGAAGAGCATGCAACTCTTGATCTTGGGGTCGTGAGTTCAAGCCCAACGTTGTGCACGGAGCCTCCTTAACATTTTTTAAAAAACGAAAATGAAAATAAGTAGTATAGCAATATACTAAATGTTTTTACCATTTTGTTTTACAGATGAAATGGAAGTTATCAGAATTTCGGTGATTCTCTGAATCTTCTGCTGATTAGTATGGTACATGCAGTTCAAGTTGAATGTTAATTGAGCCACCACCACATGTATTCATCACCCTATCCACCCACAAGCCTCACGATTTGTTCGTTATTTTGGTTAAAAGTATTATGAATTCCCCCAAATTTCATTTATCCAAATGCAAGCAAAATGTATTATAAAAGCAATATAATTTATCTGAGAAAACTGGCACTAATACTCTCTCCCCATGAGCATAGATCATAAAATCATAAAGCAACCAGGCAACTAGTCACTTATATGCTTACATTTTTATAACTGAAAGTAAAAGAAAGGATTAACAAAAGCATGTGACAAAGACTAATTTTACAATACCCTAACTTAAATTACTTTCTAAAAGAACGCAAACCATTTTACCTGCCATACAAATAATTTAGAGATGTGTTTATAAAACTAACATCCAAGTCCATTTAAAAGTTTTATAATGCAACTCACCCAAAACAACAGACAAATGATCCGGGCTTTTTTAAAAAACTAACACCACCTATATAAAATGAAACACTACCTTTGTAATTAACCAAAGTTATATGGTGAATATGGATGACCCGAACATTTAGACAAAGTTCCGAATTCACCAAATGAATACATAATCATTTATTTACCAATGCCAACACACTTTTATAATACTAAATAAGGTCATCTGAAGTAGCAAAGATACTGCTTAGAATTGTTCATTTAATCTCTTGTTGTAAAGCAATAGGTCTCACTAAATTAGAAGAACCAATCATTCAAACCACTAGCGTATTTGGGTAAGATCTCACAAACTCCACCTTTCATCCCACCCCTCCTTCCCCAGGCTCGCCCTTAGGTCTAAGATGCCAGGAAATGTGTACCCTCCTGTCGATAGGAACAACCCACCGCAGGGATGTTTCTCGTGGAAAAAGGAAGTTTCTGTTGCATTGCTTTCAGACCTAAGTGGTTATGAGAAAAACCAAAGGTCATTGCACAATGCTGAAGTACTTCTTTCAAATTTAAAACTGTAAAGTTGCTCTTCTCATTTCAAAATATAGATGAATTCTAAAACACAGAATTTTATAAAGGGAAGTCTTTTCTGTGCTCTACAGGCATTTTCCAATTATGATTATGAACATTTGTACAAAAGATGGTGTCCTCAGAATTTTTTTACAGACTAGGTTTGTACAAATTAACCTACTGTGGATTTTTTAATATGAGTGAATAAATTGTATTGTTTCAAAAAAAAAAAAATAAAGATGAGGTTACAGAGAAGAGACAAGGAAGAAACCTATGTAAACACATATAAAAACAGAACTTGTACCTCAGATGATACTGGAGATTGTGGTGACATATAAGCATTATCACTGTCTTGCTAAAATATAAAAATAAAAAGATGAAAGATGAAATTAAAATACAAATGATGATTTAGACACATAAAAGAAAAACTGAAAATTGCTTCTGATCCACTGCTAAAGGAAGAATCTAGAAAATACCATCTACCACCTTGCCACTCAAAGTGTGGTCGGTGAACCAACAGCGTCAGCACCCTCTGGGAGCCTGTTAGAAATGCAGAATCTCAGGCCAACCCTAGACCCGCTGAACCAGAATCTAGATCAATAAAATCATAAGCACTCTAAGGTATCAGAAGCACTATCTAGTCATATCAAACATTCCTGTGAATTTATGTCCTTTAAGTAACACAAATGAGGAAAATCTTTCTTTATTTCTTACAAGAGATCCATATATTAGGATTAATTCAAAATGCCAACGATACGCGACAATCTGAGAGAAGTACGTGGAGGCAAGCAAAAATTGCATCACCTCAAATAAGAACATTTACCTGGAAAATTACGTGTCTCTACTATAGGCTTAGAAATAAATACAAAAGATTTACCTGCCTAAACTAATATTAAATGGTCCATGTTTTTTTAATGACCACTAGCAACCAAATTGAAAAATCTTAACATTTAACCTTGAATATGCATACCATAGGACATCATCATTTCCTTCAACAGAAGATTACCGACTACCTACTGTATGTCAGACACTGTGCTACACAGTGGGAATATTAAAACTTCGTAAAATATCATCCACTCAAGGATCTCTCAGTCTAGGGGGAAAATAGATTCATTTGTACAGGCAATACAACCTTCTCGGTACAATGACAGACCCATGGCCTGGCATAGTATGAGACGCAGATGAGGGGCACTTGGGGAAATGGTAGGGGTGGTGCAGAAAGGCAAATTTCCTGGGAAAGTAAAAAACTGAGTAGGTGTTTACCAGAAACAGAAGGAAGGGAACAACATTCCAAGACGAGAGGACAAGGACGAAGGCACGGGAGCAAAAATGAAAGGATGAGGCAGAAAACCCGTGAGCAGTTCATACTGCTGGACGGCACAACGAAAGCGAGAGAAAGCAGGACAGATCATGAGCAGAGGCTGGTGTGGTAAACAGGGGCTTGATCAGGAAGGCCCTAGAATTTACCTTCTAAGTGACGGGGACGCATTGAAGGTTTCTAAGCAAGGAGAGAACCTGCTCACGTTTCTGTGTTCTTTGGAGCAGTCACTGTGGCTGCAGGGAGGAAAATGGACTGGAGAAAGGGATGAGAGCAAGGACGCTACTGTGGTGGTACAGGCAGAAACTGTTAAGGGCCTGGGCCAGGGCAGAAATAGCAGAAGTGCAGGTGGGGAATGTGCTCAAAACATTTCAGTATCAAAAAGAAAAAGTAGGTCTTGCTAAGTGATTAGATATTGAGGTAGGCAGGACCAGAGTGGATATAAAATATAAAGGGACAGGGACAATAGCCAAGCTGAGCGTCTAGCTCAGGGTTCAGCAAACATTTTCTGTGTGGTCCCATTTCTCAAAATTGAAGTATTCAGAAGCCCTGCCAAGTACTCAACACCAAATTGATACCAATCCCTTCAACCAAAAATACCCAAAGCTGAAGTATTTATGGTGATGACACTGTGTCATTCCAAAAATGCTAGGTTGCTGCATAACTTAAAATGGTGAGGTAGAAAAATTTATAACAAGGCACAAACCGTAGAAATCTAATTTCAAATGTTAAAATAGTACACAGAATTTGCAGAAAAAGATTAACAAATTCCAAAAGAATCTCAACTGACCACAAGGTTGGTTTAGGGAGACAAAAGATGAGAAAATGTAAAAGGTAAATGTTAATAAAATTCTAAAACCGAACTATTAGATGGGGCGCCTGGGTGGCTCAGTCAGTTAAGCGTCTGACTTCAGCTCAGGTCATGATCTTATGGTTCGTGGGTTCGAGCTCTGTGTCGGGCTCTGTGCGGACGGCTCAGAGCCTGGAACCTGCTTCTGATTCTGTGTCTCCCTCTCTCTCTCTCTGCCCCTCCCCTGCTCTCACACTTGTCTCGCTCTCAAAAATAAACAAACATTAAAAAGAAAGAACTGAACTATCAGAAATTCCGTTCGAGGTGAAAGATATATGGAAATTACATAATTAAATCAATAACTGCATGATGATGTTCTGTTTGTATTATTGGAAAAAACCCACGCATTAAATCACTAACAAACTGACAGATGTATTACATTTTACTTTCATTGAACCAACTACATATGAAAAGTAAACATTTTAAAGAATTGCTTTACCCTCTTTTCTCACCTCATCGTTTTCATTGCCACTTGAACTCTTCCTTGATGATTTATACTGAAAAAAATTTAAAACATATACTTTACTTTTCTTTGAACATACGAATTCTCTACTAGTAAATGCTATGTGAGGTTTATTCATATCTTATTAAATTCTCTGATACTTTTGTTAAATTACCTGATACCAAGTTTAGATACATAAGCAGTTAAATAGTCCTTGGCGCTTACTAATAGCTAACACACAGTGCTTTCTATGTGCAAGGCATTGTTCTATATATCTAGTAACGTTTCCTTCCTGAGCCGATCCATTTCCCATCCATTCAGGTTTGCTATCTGAAGGTTGTCTTAAGTTCTCCCTTTTTCTTAACCCACCATATCCAAGACATCATTGTCAATTCTTTCCGTAATCTCTCTCAGACTTACTTCTTCTGAACTCTTGTAACTACCAAGGTGCCTGGGTGGCTCAGTCTATTAAGTGTGCGACTTTGGTTCTGGTCATGATCTCACGGTTTGTGGGTCCAAGCCCCACGTCAGGCTCGGTGTTGACAGCTCAGAGCCTGGAGCCTGCTTCAGATTCCATGTCTCCCCCTCTCTGCCCCTCCCCCACTTGTTCTCTTTCTTTCTCTCTCTCTCTCTCTCTCTCTCTCTCTCTCTCGAAAATAAACATTAAAAAAAATTTTTTTAAACACTCGAAATACCACTTGCAACTCAGGATTCTCCTATTGGAAAACCGACTTGCAAATTTCTTTGCAAATTTCTGGCACTCCCATGTTTTATTTAATGGCACCCTTTACTTATGCAGCTTTAATTCCCTAACTCTTGGGAAACAAGATAACCTACCTGATAGCTCAACCACAGATTGGTGAACGAGCACTATTACGGATTACAAATACGAGACCTAAGTTCCTCCATTGTCTCTCCAGTGATTTATGACAACCACCACTAACCTACCAGGGTGCTTTTTCAAGCTGACCTCAGACATAGTCTCAATATGTTTGCAACCTGATGTTCCAGAGACAGCCCCTGAAGGCAGCCGGCATGTGCGAACAGACCTATCTGCCATCTCTAGGCTCAATGCTCCCTGGCAGCATGTATTCTTGGTCCTATTCTACTTTAACAAAAGGGTGACATTTGCACCGCAGACCCCAGGACCTGAAGATGGTGTCAGTCATAGCAATAACGGAGAAGAGACGCATGGATGTCAAAACGGAGCTGTTGCCAACCTGAATACTGATGCAGGATCTCACCCCTAAAGGCACTGTTGGGAGGGTTTCAAAGAGGTTACTACCAGTACCACAAGTACGTTAATGCGAAGAAAGGGAGCATCGTGGGGGTTTCTATGTCGCTGGCATCTTACATGCTTTTCAACTACTGCCGTTCAGACAAGGACACTCAAACATAAGCAGCTACACAAGTACCACTGAAGAAGGCCCAGTATGGATTCCTGCCTTCCTGACCATGACCTTCTTTGCCAGGCACCCCTGATAATTTGCTGCAACCTTTCATATTTTAATTGAGAATGAATACCCGATAGAGGATGACTCCTGCAAAAACAAAAACTAAAACAAAAGAATGACATTTGAGTGAATAATAAGCTAATTTTTATTAACTGTATACTCTGTGGCAAGGGCTTTTCTAATAAGCACTTTATATTATTAAGTAATTCATTAGTGAAAATAATCCTGTAAAGGAAGACACTATTCGAGTCATTTGAGGATAGAAAAAAATTAAGCTTAGCAAGGTTAGGTAATTTGTCAAAGTCACACAGTTAGCTGATCTCCCAGTTAAACACTGGAACCAAAGTGGTTTGATTTGACAAGCCAAGGATATTAACCCCTATGCTATACTTCCATCTCTAAATCCCGAATGATTAGCAAAGGTTTGCCAGGAATAAAAAGGGCTAGTGGGCATTCTCAGAAGAAGGAAAGCACAGAGGAATAAAAAAGCTCAGTCTGTGCAGAAAACAAAGAGTAGCAGTATGGCTACTTGAGAAGAGTGAATTGTGGAAGGTAGTAAGACTTAGAGAAGTAGGGAAGCCTGGCGCCTGACATTTTTTAAAAGTCCAAACTTGGGGTGTCTGGGTAGCTCAGTCAGTTAAGTGTCTGACTCTTGATTTCGACTCAGGTCATAATCTCATGGTTCATGAGATCGAGCCCCATGTCAGGCTCTGCACTGACAGCACAGAGCCTGCTTGGGATTCTCTTTCTCTCTCTCTCTCTCTCTCTCTCTCTCTCTCTCTCTCTCTCTCTCTCTCCCTCCCTCTCAAAATAAATAAATAAACATTAAAAAATTAGTTTAAATAAAAAAATTCTTAAAATGTCCAAGCTTTCTGTTATTGATACTAGAGAGTCAAGAAAGTCTGGCCCTAAAATAAAAAAGATAAGGCAACAGCTGCAAGGGGAATTAGGGATAACTGTAGAGGTCTAAGCACATTTATAAGATGGAAAGTAAAGAGATAGAAAGGATGTAGAGAAGTGAATAATTGATAAAGGAAAGAAACAGAGGATGATGAAGTCAAGAACACAGATAGTAATAATATTACCTACTACTCAACTATACTTCTAATGAAAACACAGAAAGGTACTACTTAGTTTGCATTACTGCACAGATTTGAAGGTCCTAAAACCCCAAACTTAATATATACACAGATTTGAAAATATTCTAGAAGTCCAACTTGTACTGAATCAACGCAGCTGCCCTCAATTAGTATTAGTCTGAATAACTGAAGCTTACTATATCTAAATTCAAATAATATAATAAAGACCTGTTTACAAACCAGAGAAACAAAAAGGTCGATTCACTTTTGAAATTTAAGTTAATTTCACAGGAGAGACAGTAACTAGTGCACAAACTCGAACTCGGAACAAATCAGGTTATTTCACAAACCCAACTGGCTTCCCCAACCCAGTATAAAATTAACCATGATCATAGAAAATATACAAAAATATTTTCCTTGGAGTTAGCCTTTAAATTCAAACATTATACTATATTTATGCAATCAGATAGGTATTTTAATGGTCATTGTAATGTTTTAGCGCAACAGTAATAAGATACCTTTGAAGACAAATATGTATGGCATTTCGATAAATCAAATCATTCTTAAAACTGATATGTTACAGTTACTTTAATGCTTTATAACTTCTTTGTTTAGAAATCAATCATCAAATGCATTTAGAAATTCATGTGTTATCATTATTAGAAGAAATTAAAGCTACTAATTTATATTAATGTAATTTATCAAAAAATCAGATGTTCGTATTTTGTTGTGTATCTCATTAAAAAGGTTAACACGTTTCTGTAAAGTGTAAAATACATTTGCTTTTTGTAAATGATTTTTAATAAGGTAATATATTTCCTGAAATACTTTTACTTTGAAAAATGCGGTGACTTTATTTTGGCAATAAGGACACTAAATTTGATTTAGTAAAGTAGTAATCTACACAAGAATGGCCTGGAAGCCTAGAAGGGTTAGTCAGTATCACTCTGCTGTACTGATTTACTTACTCAGATAATCTGACCCAATTTATCTTCTTGTTCACATAATCTGGCTAATATGTTGAAACATGTTTTACTTACTTTCAGGGGCTTACCTGAAAAACCTTACTACCCAAATTCAGTCTTGGCAACTAGGAAGCAGTAACTGGAGAGATCCACATACAACAAACATTCACACAAGCGCTTTCAATAAATATACTGAATAACAACACCATTAATAATTTACCATGGAACATAAAGAAACCTTGTGGCTTAGCCATTTATATGTCTTAGGATAAAGTGGCAACAAAAGCTCTGTATGTTTCTTAACACAGAAAAGCTAAAGGGGCCATCACTGAGTGAGCCTGGTGATACTTTGCTATGAATCTCTAGAGTAGTGCATTTTAATGTTGAATGAACTATAAATCCAGATTAAGTGCAGTGCTATATCCTATGAATAACCCTTTTGATTCCTGGGAGATAGGTGATTAAAAGAAATTTTGTTTTTTTAAATAAAGACACTTCATAGCTGTCAATGATGTTTCAATCAAGAAAATCCTGGCAATTCTGAATAATGGTTTTGACTTAGAAACTATCTCAGGGTTTATATATTTTTTTTACATCTTAGGAAAAAAGTTGTTGACATTCCATTTTTTTGCAGTGTCCTAACACTGACATCTTCTGACTGTTGAGGAGAACTACATATCTCCTTAAAATTTCCCAGTCACTAAAACTTATCTTTGCACCCACTTTATTTTAAAGTGGAAGACATTAACATTTGTTGAAAGATAATAATGTAATGGACATTTCAAATATTATCTCATTTGATCTCTTAGCAACTTATAAAAGAGAAATATTACAGGAGATAATTTAAGCCATAAAAAATAAAATCCTTATCAACAAATGATGCTATTAACACAAAGAACTTTTTTTTTTTTCAACGTTTATTTATTTTTGGGACAGAGAGAGACAGAGCATGAACGGGGGAGGGGCAGAGAGAGAAGGAGGCACAGAATCGGAAACAGGCTCCAGGCTCTGAGCCATCAGCCCAGAGCCTGACGCAGGGCTCGAACCCACAGACCGAGAGATCGTGACCTGGCTGAAGTCGGACGCTTAACTGACTGCGCCACCCAGGCGCCCCTCAAAGAACTTTTTTAAGAGCTCACTGAGGCTTCTATTAAGACTTTATTGAGAAGTTCAGTTGGGGGCGCCTGGGTGGCTCAGTAAGTTTTAAATGTCTGACTTCTTTCTGCTCAGGTCATGATCTCATGGTTTGTGGGTTTGAGCCCCACGTCAGGCTCTGTGCTGACAGCTTAGAGCCTGGAGCCTGCTTCAGATTCTCTGTCTCCCTCTCTCTCTGCCCCTCCTCCGCTCGTACTCTGTCTCTCTCTCTCAAAAATAAATAAACATTAAAATTTTTTTTAAAAAGTTCAGTTGGGTTACCATAAACTATTTTTTAAAACAATGAAACTGTATTGATTTGCAAGTTTAATTTGATATTAGGCTATCCACAGTAGATAAACAGACAGCATAGCATAGGCTCTGGGTTCAAATCCTGACTCAGCTACTTATTAGCTAAGTGACGTGGAGCATATTACTTTGCCTCTCTGTGCCTTAATTTCTCCATTTGTAAAATAGGAACGATAAGGTACTTACTTCACAGGATTGTTATGAATATTAAATGAGTTGATATTTGTAAAGTACTTAGAACAGTGCAAAGCACTTAGTACATGGTGTGCAAGAGTTCTGATAAATTGTCAGAATTTATATGCTTTTACTTTACTAGTAGATCAAATAAATATCAAAATCTCATTCTTTAGCCAGAAATACCAAAATTTCCCCCACATCATCACTCATTCATCAGGTTTTCTCTACTAACAAATTTTATCGAGTGCCTTTGTTCGAGATTCTATAAACTAAAAGAGGAGACTTTAAAATCAATGTCAGAATGTACATAAAACTGCAGATCTGTAGAGACATGGGATAAACAGACTTACACCATTACTGATCAGGGTTCTACTTTAGAGTGTTTTTCCTTTTTCCCTATGTCTTTTATTACTTCATTACCTCTCACACTGACCAGGTAACATGAAGCGCAATAAAAAGATTCAGTAATTACTTGTTGAAAGATGAAACTTGCTATGACATGTAACGTTTCTGTTTTGGTCATATAATACTACTTCCATGTATGTTATACTCCCATATAAGGAAACAGATCAATGTGTATAGATAACCACTTCTACCAAAGAAAAACATGAAATATAATCCTACCCATTAGTGATATAAACTTCAAATTACCTACCCATTAGCATAGAGCAATGTCATTTACATAAAATGATTATTATTAGATAAAAACTAGGCTTCAGGAAACAGAAAGGTACACAAAGACAACAGAATTTGCTATTCATGGGGCAGGAAGCTTCCCTGCACTGTTCATTTGAGTCAGAAATTCCAATAATGGATTCTGATTAGTACTGAATATTATGCTAATTCCACAGGCATCTACAAACATAGCGGACTTTAACCACAAATGAGTAATACTACAATACTTACAAAGGTATACCCAGTAAAATTTCATTAAAACACTCCTAAACTAGAAATCTGAGAGAATTCAGATAGTCTAAGCTTTCCAAATTTATCTATGATAAAAGATCATCTTAAGAAATCTACTAAGGTAGCAAGAAGAAAAAATGAGGGACAAACACCTTCAGGCATTTTTAAGAGCCATGTACACAGCATTTATTTAGCCAGAAACAGTTAAATGCTAATTGCAAATATGTGTGAACTACATACTGAAACAAATCTAATTAAAGACCTTTTCTAAGTAATTCTTCTAAAACATTACTACATATTGCTACAATTAGCAGGATAGCAACCATTCATCTTTCTTGTCAAGTATTTGGTAAATCACAATTCAGACTGATCTACTCATCCTTAGTTATTCTGAATTATTGAAATTTTACCTATTTAACTGGATCATAGTATCTATACTCTTGCATGGGGGAAATCAAGACAAAATAACATATTTACTATATGTAACTAGAGTTCTATTCTACCTTATTGACACAAAACTGATAAAATCAAAACTAATAATTACGAAGTAAATTTTGCAATTCAATAAAGTACCTTGAAATATTCTTTTCTAATCTGTTTGCTCCGCCTCCTTTCTTCACTCTGCCAGATTATAGGTTGAGATTCTGGCCACTGCTGTTCATCTATTTGATCCTTCTGAGTTTCTAAAGGCTGTAATGAGACAATTTCTTTTAACTAAATAAATGAGAACAAAATATTAGATATAACAGTAATTCATTTTCCTCTTACCTGCCATGTGAGAGGTGATAACGGTGAATTAACTTCATCTGCTGAGACACTACAAAATTAAAGATGCCTTAATATATTAAAATCTTTAGAATTACCCTTAAGTATTTATTATGAGCATTATAAAGTTGTCTCTCTCTCTCTTTTTGTAGCAGAAATCTAAAGAATTTACCCATGGCTATGGTTTGCACTAATAACATAAAACTTAGCTGACAAAAACATATTTAAGTTCCCAATCACTTATATTCCTTTAAAAAACATTAAAACGAGTTTACTTAATATCATCCTATGCACAGAACTCCTCTAAGGACTTTTTAGAGGCCAAAAGAAACGTGACACCTAGACAAACAATGAAAACACAGAATGTTTATTGTATTACACCGTCACCAAAACCAAACAAACAAACAAACAAACAAACAAACAGAAACTGAGTAATTTCTTTATACAAATGTCTTTCGTTTAAATGCCAAAGAGAATAGGGGAGCAATTCTTTTTTGACTATTGAATTACTGATTATGAACCTCTAACCCTTCATTCTGACACACAGGGGCTACGGCAGAAATTCTTTTCATCTATTTTTGTGGGGAACAGTAAACCACACATGCTGTTGTTAGGTAGCCACTCTGAACAAGAAGTTCCTTTGGAAAAAATACACAAACAAAATTCCCACAGGAGCTATTATTATTCAACACTGTTATAGAACTTCTCTATAGTACAGTTAGAAAAGAAACATGTAAAAATTAGAGAGAAAGAAATAAATTTTCAAAATTTATAGAAAACATAATTATCCAAAGGAGGTAAAATCTATTCTTACTAAGAGAATGTTACCAGTTATAAAAAAAATATACAAAAGTTAATAGCCTTCTCATATAACAATTATAACAAGCTATAAAATATATTAGGAAAAAACTCATTCATAAAAGTAAGGAAAAGCAAAAATATGGAAGAAACTGAACTTAAACATGCATAAGACCTACATGGAAAAAAAAAAACTACCAATGTCTAGTAAGGAACTTGAATAATTGGAAAGTTCTTAGACAGAAAGACTAAGTATTATAGGTGTAACTTTTACTTCAAATTAATGGACACCTGAAATGAACTATAATAAAAAACCAGAAAGTATTTTGGGGCTTGTATTAGAAATGCAATAGGGGCGCTTAGGTGGCTCGGTGGTTTAAGGGTCTGACTTTGGCTCAAGTCATGATCTCGTGGTTCACAAGTTCGAGCCCCGCGACAGGCTTTGTGCTGACAGCTCAGAGCCTGGAGCTTGCTTCGGATTCTGTGTCTCCCTCTCCCTTTCTCTCTCTCTCTGTCTCTCTCCCACTTGTGCTCTGTCTCTGTCTCTGTCTCTCTCTCAAAAGTAAACGTTAAATTTTTTTTAAATAAAGAAATGTGATAGAAGAATTTCCAAGTTGATTTGGAAGAACAGATGATCAGGAAGAGAAAAGTTATATAATAAAAGGGACTTCCCTACTAGGAAATTACATATATTCTATTAAATTAATCAAATACTACTAGATCCAGATTTTCCAGGGGAAGACAAGTACAGGACCACAAATATAACAACTTTTGATTTAAAAATATGAAATTTACAATCACCGTAGAAACGATAGGTTATGTAGCAAATAGTGTTGAGACAACTGGTTAACCAATTATAAAATACACACAGAAAGAAAGAAAAACAGAAGGGGAGGAGGAGAGGGCGTGAAAAAAGGAGAGAGGGAGCAAGAGAGGAAAAAAAAAACCAGATACCTTTTTATCAAACACCAAATTAATGACTAAAAGATTTAAATATAAATAAAGATAACATCACAAGCATATGAAAAATATGGGCAGTAGAAGTTTTTAAACATTGGGACAGACAAGGTATATGAAGAAGCAAACTAAATATTGACAAAACACACAAAATGTAAGAATTATACTTTGTGTCTGGCCAAGACAGAAGTAACAGTGATCAGATTTATTCCCTGACTAAAAACACTAAAAGCACAGACAAGATATATAAAAGTCTACCTTCCAAGATCCTGAATATCAGGCAAGGCCAAAAAAAAAAAAAAAAAAAAAAAGACATTTTTTTTTTCTTCCCTGGACAGATGGCTAACAAACAAGTCAAACCCCACAACTGTGCCAGGTTGCCGCAGAAAGAGAGCTTCCAGGCTTCAGGCTTCAGCCCCAGACGAGGAACCAAAGCACGGCCCAAGGGTATCCGTGAATTAAGGAAACTGAGCTGGGACCCAGAGTGAAAGAGGTAGATGGAATTAACAGGACAAAGTAATAAAGAAAAGAGCAACACGCAGAGAAAGAACTTACGAACTCTCACAAATTTTCTTCCAATTTTCAAATTTCAAAATCTTCAAATTTTCAGCTGAGTACTGATCACTGATCTTATACTAGGCGAAAGAATGAATCACCAGAAAGATTCGACAGAATAGTTCTCAGACTCACAGAGGACTACAAGCAATACGGGTTCCCACAAGCCAGACTGGAAAAACATATAGTTGATGGAGCATCAGCCAGAGTACTAAGAAAGTCTTGCCCCACTAGGGGGCCAGATATGTCACACTGATTCCACGTAACAAGTCACAAAAACCAAGTCCCCAAAATATCAAATCGTTGTCAAGTAATTTAACCACATCCGAGAACAAAGTTCCAGAATATTTACAGCAATGCGGTAAGATCCAGCACCCAAGAAGGTGAAGTTCACGGTTCAACCAAAAATTCAATCAGGTAACGTTCAGGAAGCTCGAGGAAAAGACTAAACATGTTAAGTACAGACGTGATGGACATAAAATAGATAAAAATCAAAGTTCAAGAGATGACAAGTAGAACATCTCTTTCAAGTACGAAGAAAATGACACTACATGGAAACACAAAGGAACACGGGGCACTAGAGATGGTGACGAAGGGAGTAAGGATAAAAGGCATTATTCTGATTATTTAAATCTCTTTAAAGAAGTAACTGACTATTTAAAGCAAAAGTATAACAATGTATTATGGGGCTTATGACATGCATGGAAGTCAAATGTGTAGCCGCAACACCACAGAGGCCAGAAGGGAAGAAATAGGATTCTGTTGTGAAGTCATGCAATGTATGAAATGGCCTAATAGCACTTGGGAGATAGACTGTGAGATGTTCAAATACTATACTGTAACCCCCAAAATAATAACTAGCGTATGATAACAAAGAGTTATAGCTAATAAGCCCATGAAGGAGAGAAAGAGGAATTTTCAAATAAAATTTAAAAGACAAGAGAAAAAGAAGAAAGATGGCTACAAAGAACAGATAAGACAAAAATTAAACACATTACAAGATGACAGATTTAAATCCATTAATACCAATAATTCCATTAAATATGAGCAATATTAACGCTGCCATTAAAACTCAGACTGTCAGATTAGATAAAAAAGGAAGGTGCCACCATATGCTAACTATAAGAAACCCACTTTCTTCACAAAAACACAAACAGGTTAAAAATAAAAGGATGGTAGGGGCGCCTGGGTGACTCAGTCGGTTGAGCGACCGACTCCAGCTCAGGTCATGATCTCAAGGTCTGTGAGTTCGAGCCCCGCGTCGGGCTCTGTGCCGACAGCTCAGAGCCTGGAGCCTGCTTCGGATTCTGTGTCTCCCTCTCTCTCTGCCCCTCCCCCGCTCATGCTCTGTCTCTCTCTGTCTCAGAAATAAACATTTTTTCAAAATTCAAAAAAATAAAAGGATGGAGAAAGATGTATCATGTGCTGAGATGACTATATAATATCAGAAAAGTAGACTTCAGAGCAAAGAACATTACCAGAGATATAAAAAATGCCATTTCATAATGACCAACGTATAAACTCACCCTAAACATTTATGCAGCTAATAAAAGCCTCAGAACATATGAAGGAAAAGTGATAGGACTTCAAAGACAAATCCCCGATTTGTGCTGGAGATTTCAATAGTCTTCTCTAACAACTGATAAAGCTGACTGACACTGAAGTGTGCCAAGGGGGCGGTGGGGTAGTGAAGACAAACAATGAACAAATAAAGCAATACACATTCAGGATGCCAGATGGTAAAAAAGTATAAATTTAGAACGTCAGAGGGTTCTGTGGAGAAAAATAAACCCGAGATATGGA
This sequence comes from Acinonyx jubatus, assembly GCF_027475565.1. Lineage (NCBI taxonomy): Eukaryota > Metazoa > Chordata > Mammalia > Carnivora > Felidae > Acinonyx > Acinonyx jubatus. The sequence continues at coordinate 91,553,355 of NC_069389.1, forward strand.
TAAAGAGACAGAAGTGGGAGAGGCATGGTCTTTTATTTAAGTTGTTCAGGGAACCCGTTGCTGCTGCTGCAGAAACCTGACGGCAGAGCATAGGGCTTATACGGTTACCTGGGGGGGAATCATTCCAGGCAGAGGCAAAAGCCTTGAAGGAATGGAAAATGCCTGGTATATTGAGATTCAACAAGGAGGCCAGTAGAGCTAGAGAAGAACGAACTAACTAGGAAGACCGAGGCAAGAGAGGAAGACAACAGGGAGCCAGATGACGTTAGAGGTTTCCGAGTCCTCAAAGGGCTCTGGTTTTTATTCTCAATGAGATGGAAAGTCATTAAAGAATTACTTCTGAAGGGTGACGTGATCTGACTTACATTTGAAAAAAGACCGATCTGATGCTTTTTTTGAAAAACAGGCGAAAGGAAAGCAAGGGCGAGAGAACTGTTAGGAAGCTACTGTAATAAATGAAGTAAGAGAAGGCCAGGGTTAGGGTGGTAGGTGTGGAGGTGACAAGATGTGATCGGATTCAGGGTAGATTTTGAAGGTAGCGTCAACAAGATTTGCTCGTGGATTAGATAGGGCGTGTGAAAGAAAGTGACGAGGTTGGCTCTGAGGTTTTTGAGCTGAGTAACTACAAGGATGAGTTGACCTTTTCAGAAATGGGAAAGAAATACAGGAAAACCAAGTTTAGGAGGTATAAGGAGGGAGATTAAGAGTGTGGTTTTGGAAAATTAAGTTTCATATGCCTATTATACATCTAAGTAGAGGTGCTCAATAGGCACTGGGTCATACAACTCTGTGTACACACGCACACACAGATGAAAAAAGGGCCTCAAGGGAAAAATACCAAAGTACTATAGCTTGTCATCTCTAGAGAGATGGACAATAGGTGGTGTTTATTTATGTGTTTGCTAAATTTCATAATTTTTCAACAAAAAGGCTACACTAATCTTATAATCAGGAACAAATTTAAATTATTTTTTGTTCTTAAAAAAAATATTGAGGGCCGCCGGGGTGGCTCAGTCGGTTAAGCATCCTACTTCGGCTCAGGTCACGATCTCGCGGTCCGTGAGTTCAAGCTCCGCGTCGGGCTCTGGGCTGACGGCTCAGAGCCTGGAGCCTGCTTCCGATTCTGTGTCTCCCTCTCTCTCTGCCCCTCCCCCGTTCATGCTCTGTCTCTCTCTGTCTCAAAAATAAATAAAACGTTAAAAAATAAATTAAAAGAAAAAAAGAAAATACTGAGTGTTTTGAAGATGAGGAAAGTAGAAGTAACAGTTCTATGAAGGAGAGGCCAGGATTATACATCACAATTTTGAGGTCTGAGTAACTGGGGCTTTCTCAAGAGAATGTTAGGAACCTGGGGAGGAAGCTTAAGATGGGAATGAAAGGAAGTGACAGGGAAAGTGATAACACAAACTTTACGAGAGCAAACATGTAAGAAAACACAATCAGTTTTCAAAAAGGGAGGGAGTGGGTTAAATCCAATTAATGAAATTTGAGTAGAGGAATGTTTCTAGACTGGAGTATAAAAAGTCATCTTAGGGGTGCCTGGGTGGCTCAGTCAGTTAAGCGTCCAGTTCTTGATTTTGGCTCAGGTCATGATGTCACAGTTGTGAGATCAAGCCCCGCGGCGGGCTTGGCACTGGGCATGGGGCCTGCTTGGGATTCTCTCTCTCCCTCTCTTTCTACCCCTCCCCAGATCACTCATGCTCTCTAAATAAATAAATCAATAAACGAACTTAAAAAAAAGTCATCTCACACTTGAACTCAGAATTCTGAAAGCCCAAGTGAAAAAAAGAAGGGCAATCCCAGTAGAGAAACCAGGATATAGAACACAGATATATGAAACCACGCTAGAATAAAGAAGAAAAAGCACCCTGCCAAACGGCAAAAGGTGCCAGTGGGAAAGCACACGATAAGGTTCTTGAGGTAGGCAGAAACTCACTTCAATCTTACAGGTTAAGTCAAACATTTTCAGCTTTCTCCTGAAAGTTATAAAGAACCAGTAGAAAATAATAAACGGGAGTCACACAGCTAGATGGTTTTAGAGCCATCACTCTTTACATCAGTGCAGAAGACAAATTTAAAGGGAGGCAAAAGTGAAGAAAAAAGATGACTGGTGACTGCTGCAGTAATCCAGGAGGAAAAGGATGGGGCCTAAACCAACACCACTGTGCTAGGAATGGAGAGGTTGGGATAGATGCAAGTGATGTTAAGGAGCTAGAATTTTCTGTGATTGACTAGATGATTGACTAGATTGGGAGGGGTGCCTAACAGAGAGAAGTTTCCGCTGATTTCAAAGTTGCTGGCTTGGGTGACTAAGTAGTGACACATTCATTCAGGCTAACCCTATGAGAAGCAGTCACGTCGGGAAAAAGTAAGTTCACTTTAGACCGTGAGGTATCCAGGAAAAGTGATCAGTGGGATGTGTGAACCTCGAGGAGGCTGAATGTTGTTACCATATCTTACGATGAGGGGTTCTGGAACCAGACAACCTGGGCTTGAATCTTCACTGTACCACTTACTAGCTGTGTGACCTTGAGCAAATTAGGGTAATTTCTGAGCCTCAGTTTTCTCCCCTACAAAATGGGGTAACAACAGTAACGAACTTCACAAAGAGGATTAAATGAGAGAAGACATCTAACACATCAGAACAGTTTGCACATAACAAGCATTCAAGAAATGTTCGCTCTCTCTGTATTTCAATACTCAGCCTACCCCTAGCCTTGGACCTCTACACTCCTGGGGGAATGACCCAGGAGTTGAGCCTGATGCAAATTTTCAAACCGCCATAAAGAATAAATCGAAACTTTCAAAGTCTTCTAGTTCTGTGGAATTCATATATATTAACTTAGACCCTGTATTCATGTAGAAGAATTTAGTAAAAACCCAACTGAAATGAAACGAAAAAGTGAACAGGAACAGAGAATAAACACAATGATGAAGAAAAACATTATTCCTGGCAGTAATAGTAATCCAATAAATGGTTTGCTAAATTAATAAATGAATAAACGATTCTATCACCAAGACAGAATGCAGGTATGAGCACAAAATAGATCAAATAAGCATTTTTGGATTCGTTTATATCAAAAGTAAATTCAACTGGTGCTGTAAACACATTTCCCCATTAAATTATCTAGTTATATTAAATCATTTATCATTTATTCAATTAAAGCCCACACATGGGAACATCACTGTTAGAGAATCAAGTTTCATTATACAATACTAAATATAAGGACTAAGACATTTATATACCTCTTTTCGCATTCCACAGTTTGTTTTGGCTTGTTTCTTGGGACAGAAGTTGAATGGTTAAGAATCCTAGAAGTAAAGCAATACATTAATTTCAAAATACATCGAAAAGTATTCTTTTTTTTTTTTGCACACGATAGAATAGATCTCCCTAATAAACTGCATCTGGTCCATGAAGATCTCTGCTAGAAAACAACATTAAATATTATTTCGATCTAATGCCTATAAGCGCACTGGGTATTACTAGGGAATGAAGCTCACCGACTGTTCCATGCATCTTCTTTCATAAACCCTTTCTTTAAGTTTGGGGATCTTCTAACCATGCTATTGCCCTACGTATCTAACTTTTGGCCGAGAAAGAAGATAAACAGATGCAGGTTGTTTAGGTACCATCATGATTGATTTCATTTTCCCAGCACAGCAAATGACACGAGTTATATTGATGTAACAGATGACTATTTTGCTAAAAGCCAAATACATCTTAATTCTAAAGGCAAAACCATGTTGAAGTTCCATTCTTAAAAAAAAAAAAAAAAAAACACAAGTTTATTACATTTTTAATACCCAAATGAAATGGTATTTGAAGAAAACAAAAAAGAAAAAGAATGATAAAGCATTATATGAGAGAACTATTTGTCCATAATTTTATAGAATTCTAAATATTATTCTCAAAGTCAAAAGTAATGAATTAATATATTTCTTTAGCATAAGTCACCAACATATTTAATAGTTCTTAATATTTATCTAGTGACCATAGATATAAATGTAACTTTTCAATTTTAAAGTTTAGTCTAATAAAGAATAAAATACATCTTTTATTCAAAACTTTTTGGAGGTCAACTATCAAAATATATAGGAGAAAACACTTAAAAATTAAAACTACATATTAACTACTAAAATATATCATAAGCTAAAGATAAGTTGGTAACTATAGAAAGATGGTTGACATAAGCCAATTTCTATGACCCCGCATTCCTCACTAGCTTGGATGTATTAAAGCTCCCCTGGGGAAAGTCACATGAGAGGCAAAGGACAAGGAACACAGGCAAAGGAGTGTAGCTTTGCACCAAAGAATTTCGAGATTAATGACATCTTTATTCTTCTTAGTATGGGCACGTAACTAAAATTGCACTTAATCCCCAAATGCAGAAGAATCAGGGTAAAAAAATACCCAAGACTATTAAGAAGAAATACTTTTTTAAAGAGTGATTTTTAAAAAAGAGATATAACAGTGTGAACTATCCTGAGGGGTGAGTGTCAGAATTATTGCAGGGGGGGGGGCGAACGGGGGGGGGGATCATATTACTATGCCCTCACTACAGTAAATTCTGAATTCTCCTCAAACCACACTTACTAGCATTGTGATCACTGATGCATATGAGTCATACTGGAGGAGAAAGAAAAAAACAGTTGAGACCTACTTACCTATAAAATGTAGTTCATACACTTAAGAATTCTCCTACGTAAATGTTTGTTTGTACGTGGATCTTTAATGTTTTACTCTGTGATATTAACGGTCAAAATAAACCTCTGCTTGGGTCGCCTGGGTAGCTCAGTCAGTTAAGCTGTCCAACTTCAGCTCACGTCGTGACCTCCCGGTTCACGAGTTCGAGTCCCGCGTCGGGCTCTGTGCTGACAGCTCAGAGCCTGGAGCCTGCTTCGGATTCTGTGTCTCCCTCTCTCTGCCCCTCCCCTGCTCATGTTCTGTCTGTCTCTCTCTCAAAAATAAATAAACATTGAAAAATAATAATAATAATAAACATCTGCTTTATCTAAATATCTATTCTAGATTATTAACACATTTCCCTAATCCAGTTACCAGTACTATGTTTTAAGTAAAAGACTATAAAATTCAGCTGTACCCACCTGGCCCCTTAACACTTAAGGCTTCCACAAACTCTATAGACACCCTGATGCATGCCCTGCTGCTCTGGTCCTCTGGAAGAGGTTTTCACTGAACGATGCTCTAGAACATAAACGCCTCCGTCTGTATTCACATCTCCCGTACATCACCCAAACCAAAAGACGGAAGGGGTAAGATTAGGGGGAGAGGACAGGGAAGTCATTAGTAAAGCAAACAGAAAAGAAAGAATGGATGGATTTCAAGGGCTGAGAGAACTACTTAATTAGTTATAACAAGCTAGAGGTTAACACTGGACTACTTGTATGGTCAGAAAAAAAAAATCCCATGAAATTGGTTATGTACATAATTTCAAAATTCCAAACCAAAGCAATGAACTTCTCAAAATCTGATTTTCCTTTCCATGATCCTTAGTTATACATCAATAGAACGTTTCAAAATTGCTTTTTTTTTTTTTATTCAGCCGTATCACATAGTACTCAGAAGTACATCTTTCCACAATAAGTGAAAACTCTCAGGACACACTTAACAGCAAATAACATAATTATTAAAAAGAAAGATATAATAGAAAATAGCATACAAGTTAAGAGGAATGAACATGCAATGGGAACCGGTCAACTGAAGCTATTCATTGCAAAAGACCCACATATATTGTAATCCTTTCTCTATGATGATAACCAAGCAAATTCTAAGGAGCCAGCTAAACGTCAACTTATTATAAAGCCACATAATAAGAAAATCTGTGTAAGAAAAATAACAGTAGCCACCTCTCTAATAATAAGATAGATAAGAAAGATTGGTGGAAATTTGAAGAATTAGCTAAATAATTTAGGGTAGAACATTAAGGTAATTTTTAAGACAATAGTATTTTTTTTTAATTTCCCAAATTACAGCGAATGTTGAAAACTTGCAGAATAGGGGCGCCTGGATGCCTCAGTAGATTAAGCGTCCAACTTCAGCTCAGGTCATGATCTAATGGTTTGTGAGTTTGAGCCCTGCATCAGGCTCTGTGCTCACAGCTCAGAGCCTGGAGCCTGCTTCAGATTCTGTGTCTCCTTTGCCCTCTGCCCCTCCCCTGCTCACACTCTGTCTCTCTCTCTCTCTCTCTCTCTCAAAAATAAATTAAAACATTTTTTAAACACTTGCAGAATAGCTATTTTAATATGGACAGCTTCACTGATTCAGAGGGACTTCAATACACTCAAATACAAGTAGAAATAATCCAGTATTTTGATAAGGGGGATAAAGATGAGCTTCTAAAAACTCAACAGTAAACTGCCAATACAAAGTAGCTTAACCTATGCAATTCAGAGAGGAAACAGTCTTCTAAAAACTAGGCTTCAGACTTTGAACACGTACCAGTTATCTACTTGATAGTCTATTCGATCTCCTTTCCCACTCTTTTTGACTATTAATTATGTGCAATACCCTCTTGTTATTTTCCTAGGGTAGCTTCATCCACCTAGTATTAGTATAAACATGCGTAACGAATAAAAGACATTTTTAAAAGTAGCAGGAACTAAACAACTGGCAAAGTTGCTTTAAGAAAATCATCGCTGAACCCAACCTAAGCAGCTTTTTAATAGCCTCTCGTTTGGGAGTGCGCACACGGCTTCTTTCAGCTCAGAGCTACCACTGCATTTACCTTCAACTAGTAGCTAGCTAAAGAACTTCTAAGTAGTATACAGTCAAAACAGGAGTCCGAGGTGGTACTTCCTGATATGCGAGGGTAACCTTACTCTAAATAAATTATTTTAAATCGTGACAAACAACAAACAAAAACATTGCAACGACTGTGTTACAACCTAAAGAGACATGTTATAACTCCTGGTTGATCTGCAATTTTAAATAGCATTTCAGATTCTTTATTAATAAAGTTGGAATCTACAATGCAGTATGGAAGAGAAATCTACAACCAGAGAAGGTGTAATATTTACATCAAATCCTCTAAGGGATGGATATATCCTTATAGAAGATTACTTCTGATTTTCTTGGACTCACTCCAATTCAAGTATTGTAATAGTAAACAAAAATCTTAATTATCTATACCTAAGAGATGTGAGCAATAGCAACATACTTTAGAAAAAGGGAAGAGATTATTTAGTGGAGAAAATGCTAGAGTTAGCATAAAAAAATTCTGAGATCAATTTAACAGAACTGGCCAAGGATCTAATTAAAATTGTTTATAAATTATACATTTCAAAAGTAAAATGTGCTCCTTACATTATGACCAGATATGATAAATATTTTAATGCCTTCCAAAGCTAGACATAATTATTACATTAATGTCACTGCATATTAACGTTTATCTTTAAAAAATCTGTACTCCTATGTGTTAACATCTGAAAAGGGAGATGAAGAGAAACATCAGACATAAATTGCTTTTGCACACATCTAAAAAAATAAGTTATTTAGAAAGGACATCACTAAATTAATAGTTCCTATTAGCTTTACATTTGTTTACCTCATCTTCCAGCAATCAGTTAACTAATAATATTACTGAGTACCTACCATGTACAAGGCACAGTGCTAGGTGCTATTTTGTACAGATCACAAAACTATCACACACAAAAAAACCCTAGGAAACATCATTTGATGTTGTTTCTATGCTAAAAAGAGTAATTCAAGTCACAGGAATAGATTAAAAACTAATACAGTAGTAGAAAACTGGAAAATGTAGAAATGATATATAGGACGATGTTAAAATCTAAAATTATGTACTCTGGTGCTATTCTTCACACAATCAGAGAAATACTGTCGTGGGTTCTTTCAAAATCAATATTATCTGCTCATAATGATAAATACAATTATTTCACCCGCCAGGTACAAAAGATAGAAACTCAACTATTTCTTAAGCTACACAGAGCAGGTGATGGCTTGCTTCAACAAACCTCTTAAACCACGGGGGAGATCAATACTCGGATTATACTGGAAGGGGAAAAACATACACTAGCACTCACAAGTAGCCAGTATAAAAAGAGGCCCATTAGAAATGAATCATAGGAAGAGATTAGAAAATAAATTTCACAGAAAAGGGTGACAGAAAGTTATGGTAAAAGAAAAACATGAACTGGGAATGAGGATACATTAGATACAGAAGGAATAAGGATGAGTGATATTTTCTAGTATGGTTTTTAATTCTATAAATGTAGTAGCTGCACACACGCACAAAAAATATTTAGTAATTATTTTAAAAAACATAGTGGCCCTTAAAACCACACATCTGCAATTTGCTAAGTCTTAACAGCCATTATTCTCAGCCTATCTAAGCAAATGCCAGTATATCTCATATGCTCAGCCTATCTAAGCAAATGCCAGTATACATCCTAAAACACGGTCACGTGAGCCACAAACATTTACTGTTTTGATTAAGAAAAACAAAATACTCATTAGTTACCCACACTAATAAATGTACCAAAATTATCCTTTTAATTTTCTCAAAGCAAAACACCACTCAGATCTTCTTTATCATTTCAAAACTAAACTAAATCATGCAGATGCACGAAGAGCTGACCCTGAGCAGCACGCAGAACTTCTGTAATTAAAAAGGGACTCGCACTCATTTCATACTCCTTCATATAATGTCTTTCTTATGGCCAACGGCACGTGTATCTGGAGAAAGTCCGGCCAGAGGGAGAAACCCTCCCTGACCAAGAAGCAGACCAAAGTGAACCTGTGACCTTCAAACCATAATGCTGATTTAATCAACAATTATGTAAGTCCATTCAATTCTAAGGAGTTTACGCATATCCCAAGTAATCTGGAATTTCATAAAAAGCATACTACACACACATGACACGGGGAAAAATGCTTATAACGTCTCTAAGGCTATTGTGAGCTAAAATGAATACCAACAAATAAATCAGTTACTATTATTTAGCACACAGGACTAAAAAAGAGACACCTACACAGTAGTTAAATAAAATGACTATGTGGGTATAAACCATTTGTTAATTGTGGGTGTAACTGGACGCTTCTCTCCTAAGTATTTCCTAGTGTCTTTTAATAGCCCCTTGACACAGATCTTAAATGGTCCTATTGTTTACTGGAAACTTCATTTGATAATCTTTGAATAATCATTTGAGGATTATAACGTCTGCCTATTTGAATCTCATTACTGAAAAAAAATACCTGTTCTTCTGCTCTTGCTGCAATAACTGAGCGGCTATTTTCCTCAAATCAGTTACTTCCTTCAAATCATCATCCTCTTCCTCTGCAAGTAACTGTTCTTTCCCAAGTCTGAAAGGTGACACAAACATGGTTATCCAGAAAGTAAGGCAGATGACATTTTATGCCAGCTTCCAGAAGCAGAAACCATTTGTTCGTTTTTAATATCAACTGAAAGCTAAAATCCTAATGTCCTTGTACTTGAAACATTAAAACAAGAAATAAGGAATACTTAAGGAATATAAAAACATACCTAACCTCTAGTCAATAGGAAATGTGTCATACTGGTGATATTAATAAATGGCTAACAAAGTAAACTGTATTACCGTTTTGTAATTTCTGAAATGTATAATTTAACAACGCATACTCCCCAGTCTTGAGTGTAATAAGAACTCCAGAGCCCTATATGCCTGTCTTTATAAATATCAAATGTTATCAGTTTATCAGTTTATTCATCGTGACGTTAAAAGTCTCTATGTAAGATGTTTAAGTAGAGGAAATGCAAAGCAGGTCCAAGTAAGACTGGCGAATTTGCAGGAAAATGCTCATTAAAATACATAATTTTTAATCAAAGAGAACAAAGGAATTTTTAAATAAGTTCTCCAAACTCCAGTGATTTTATCCCAAAGGTATTTCATTTACAACGCAGTATCAAACCCTAAGACTCCGTATCTTCACCATATCTTGTATGCCACTGTGACCCTCAAGTTTAGGCAAAGATCTTCAGGAGATAAAGTGAGAAAGTAAGAGAAGAATGACATATAAAGAGTGTAAGACAAAGCAATGTACCTCCTTATGGGGTACCAGAGATGATTAATTCAAGATTGCTTAAAAAGTTACCAATGAGGTCATTTGGAGGAAGCACAATGGACAGAAAAGAGAAAAGCTTGGAGATCAGAAACAGCTAGGGTCACACCGTAGGTTCTAGTGGACGCCATCTAAGTGGTTCTAGGCAAGAAACTTTAGAGTCTCCCAAGCTTCATCTTCCTCATCTGTAAAAATGGGGATAGCATTAACCCTGCAAGATTTAGTGAAGATTAAGTAAGAAACATGAGGGGCACGTGGCTGGCTCAGCTGGGAGAGCACGAAACTCTTGATCTCAGGGCCATGAGTTTGAGTCCCATGTTGGGTTAAATAAATAAAACTTAAAAAACTATATAATAATCTTTGGGACACCTGGCCGGCTCAGTTGCAAGAGCACGCAACTCTTGATCTCAGGGTCATGAGTTCGAGGCCCACACTGGGTATAGAGATTACTAAAACAAAATAAAAATCTTTAAAAATAAATAAATAAGAAACACGGGAAAGCACACAGCACAGATCCTGGTACATGGTAGGTATACGACAAATGTTCGTTCCTTCCTTCCTTCCTTCCTTCCTTCCTTCCTTCCTTCCTTCCTTCCTATACAGCTGTATAGCAACTTTAAGGAGTGACTGAATGTGGCAGGTCACACTCCATCATTTCCTAAGATGATACAGAAAAGATCTCAAGTGCATTATTTTCATAAAACAGAAGTAGATACCCTTAAAATTACTATAACCAGTCTGATGAAATGGAAAGTGTAGTAGACAAAGACTTGAAACATCTCAGTTCCAGACATTTGAAACTCCAGGTCTATATCCTTATTGGCCAAATGATGCAAAAAAAAAAAAATCATTTATTTTCAAGAGTTGCTTAATAGCTCAAATGAAGCAATGAATGTGAAGGTACAGTCGTCCTCGGTAATAGTAGAATTATTACACTTCTTAGCCAGGGTGGTGGGGAGGATGTATATACTACACTGAGCTTAAATGCTTACTATCCTCTTCAGTTTAATTGAGGAATACAGACAAATGTTTCGTGTATAAGTTACATTTCAATTGGAGGATTCGTGTATGCTTACCTTTTTTCATCTCCCAATTCTTCATTTTTCTGAGATTTCTCAGGACCTTTTTCTTTTCCCTTACATAAAAGAAAGTTACCATTTTAAATCTGTGTGGTGTACTTTTGTGAGATAAAGGAGAGTATGTTATTAATATTTGTTCAAAGTTTTCTTTACCTTAAGGAAAGAGACATATGATCCAATATGTGCATCTCCTTGTTCAAGAACTGCTACATCTTCTGTGTTGGGATCAATAAAATCATACACCTCCTGGTCTAAGTATAGATTAGTAATTATTAGAAAATATAAATAGTAAGCAGTATGCTTTCATACTGTAGTATTTAGAATAAAAGTATATTTTTTCAATAAAAGAGGTGGCCAAAGACATTGTAATTTTTCGAAATGCATTTTTGATTAAGGGCAATATACATGAAATAAAAATAGGGGTGCCTGGGTGGCTCAGTCAGTTGAACATCCGACTTCAGTTTGGGTCATGATCTTGAGGTCCGTGAGTTTGAGCCCCACGTCGGGCTCTGTGCTGATAGCTCAGAGCCTGGACCTGCTTCAGATTCTGTGTGTGTGTGTGTGTGTGTGTGTGTGTGTGCGCGCCTCTCTCTCTCTGCCCCTCCCCCACTGACGCACACATGCTCTCTCTCTCCCTCTCTCTCTCAAAAACAGATAAACATTAAAAAAAATTAAAATAAAATAGCAGGCACCCATATGAATTACCTTTCTGAGAATCAGGTTTGCTTCCAATTGAGTGACTGTCATTTCTTGATGTCTGTTCTCTATTTGACTCGGAGACTTGAGAGTGAAGGCTGATTGTGTCGTCATCTGATGGCTGAAAGGAATAAGCACAAAGTACAAATGAGGCACTTGAAGCATAGAATAAGGATTAGGTTATTTTAATTTCACATAAGACGCGTAGAGTATCTGCTTTACATCTCCAGTTCTCAAACCAAAAATTAGTATGTTAAGCTTTCCTGTTCTGCTTCTAAAAATGTGCATGTCCTTTTTTCATCTGAAGTCATTAAATGCAATAATGATTGTATTTTTAAGCAAAATAAATCAAGTGTGCACAAGTGTCTATGTATTTCAGAACTCTAACAAAATTTATAAATAAAATAGATTAGCAATAGAAAAGACTCACTTCAGTTGTAGATAATCGTTTCTCTCCATTATCACTTCCAATCCCAGAGTCAGGGCCATGATTTTTATTTGGATAAAAATCTTCCATACTATGGAAATAGAAATTCTAAGGACAATTAGGGTTTTCTTCTTAAATCAATACAGACTTGACCTAAAATGTCCCTAGATAATACAGAATATATACTCTTGATGTTTAACATCCTTAAGGACATGAAGGGAAAGTATCAGAAACCATCTGATAAAATATTTTATTCATATCCCTCATGTAATATTTTCCCTTCATGTGCTCTGTTGTAAAGTGTCAATTGTTAACAATAAACTATTACTTCTCCTGAGAGATTCAGAAAAGCAGGGTCCTGCTAAAAAATACTCTTAACGAAAGCCCTTTCTATTTTTCTCATTGCTTTAACAAATTTTACCATAGAACACTGAAATATGTTTTTAACTTCATAGTTTCTTCTTCATTAGCTGTAAAAATACGCTTTCGCTTTATAAATAATTCCCATCCGATAATTAAGAGAAAATGCAAAAAAAAAAAAAAGCATGCAAAGCACTGAATAAACAATTGTTTTGGCAGAGCTGTCCTTGAAAATTTCGGAATTACACAACGCAACAGTATGCCACCCAGGTTGCAAGGTATTTTTCGCTTTAATTTGCAAATTTACATACGCGCAACCTTGCATACACTCCATACGGACCATTTACTATGTGCCAGGAATTAAGCTAAGTGCTTTAAAGACAATACCTCACACACGCCTTGTGAAAACTCTAGCAGGTTGGTGGTGCAGTCTCACTCTGCAGATGAGAAAACTGAGGCCAGGAGGGATTGAACAACTTTTCCATGACACGCAATTTGCAAATGGCGGCTTAAATGTGATCCCAAGATTATCTAACACTGAAGTCTCTGATCTTAATCACGATGCTCTTATTTCTTCCCCAAATGCCGATCCGTACACTTTCCAGGAATGTATCAATATAGGTGCGCCGCCTCCTCCCCTCCGTACGCAGAAGGCCGGGCGGGGCCCGCGCGACGCCCCGCCCACCCCCCCCCCCCCCATCATCAGGCCATGACGTCGTCAGGAAGCGCGCTCGTGAGCCACGAGGCAGAGCGAGCGACCGCGCGCCGGGAGGAGGCGGCTGAACGCCGGGAGGTCGCATAGAGCGAACGACCGAGCGCCCGCGCGCGTGACCCGTGTGGCGTGAGGCGTGAGGGGAAGCCGCTGCCTGCCCCCTTCGCCTTCCCTTCTCTCCTGTTTCCTGCGACCGTGACCGCGACCGCGGAGCAGCACCATGTCGGCGCCGGCGGCCGAACTCGGTAAAAAGCTCAACTCCAGCCACGACGGGTCCGGCGAGACCACAGAAAAAGAACAGCAAGAAGCGATTGAACATATAGATGAAATACAGAGTGAAATCGACATACTTAATGAACAAGCCAGCAAGGAGATCCTGAAAATCGAAGAGAAATACAACAAACTCCGCCAACCGTTTTTTCAGAAGAGGTCGGAAGCGATCGCCAAAATCCCAAATTTTTGGGTAACAACATTCGTCAACCATCCACAAGTGTCTGCGCTGCTTGGGGAGGAGGATGAAGCAGTGCTGCATTACCTGACAAGAGTTGAAGTGGCAGAATTTGAAGATACCCAGTCAGGTTACAAAATAGATTTATATTTTGATGAAAACCCTTACTTCGAAAATAAAGTTCTCTCCAAGGAATTTCACGTGAATGAGAGTGGTGATGCATCTTTGAAGTCCACCGAAATCATATGGAAATCTGGAAAGGATCTGACGAAACGTTCAAGTCAGGCACCGAACACGGGCAGCAGGAAGAGAAAGTATGAAGAACCTGAGAGCTTTTTCGCCTGGTTCACTAACCATCCTGATGCAGACGTGGATGAGTTAGGCGAGCTCATCAAAGATGATATTTGGCCAAATCCACTGCAGTACTACTTGCTTCCTGATACAGATGATGATGATGAAGAATTAGAAGAGGAAGAAGAAGAGGAAGAAGAAGAAGAAGAGGAGGAAGAGGAAGAAGAAGAAGAAGGGGAAGGAGAAGAAGAGAAGAAGGAAGAGGAAGAAGAAGGTGAAGATGATGACAAGGGGGAGAAAGGCGAGCCGGATGACGACAAAGGTGACTAATGGAACGTGGATGGATGCCAACCTTCCTTTTTCAGTTTTCTCCAGTCTCTGGGAGCAACTTGCAGTCTTCCCCACCCCCACCCCCGCCCTTCTCCTCCTCTTGTGCTCATTTGCCCTGTTTTTTGTGTACTTCATTTTTTTAAAAATGTTTGTTTGTTTGTTTTGCAGAGAGAGAGCCAGAGACACACGCAGCGTGAGAGCCACAGGCGGAGAGAGGGGGAGACGCAGAACCCGAAGCAGGCTCCAGTCTCCAAGCTGTCCGCGCAGAGCCGGATGCGGGGCTCCAACCCACAAACCGTGAGATCGCGACCTCGAGCCCAAGTTGGACTGAGCCACACAAGCGCCCCTCGTTTGCCTTATGTTTTGAAGTCTCTTTTCTCTCCCTTTATGCCATGGTTCTCTACTTATTTGGGGGGGGGGAGGGGGAATACGTTGAGCAGAATACACTGGGAAAAGAATCTCTACCCCTTTCTGTTCCAAATTCATTTTTATCCCTTTAAAAATTTCATCTCAACAAAAACTTTATGGAATCAGCACTGCCATGTTCTGTGGGGAAAAAAGGGAAAAAAAAAGACAAACGTTCTGCTCCCTTAGCTCTGCTGGAAGCTGGAGGGTGTTTAGGCCCCTGTGTAGTAGTGCATAGAATTCTAGCTTTTTCCCTCCTTTCTCTGTATACTGGGCTCAGAGAGTAGTACACTGTGTCTCTGAATATGGACAGTTAGCATTTACCACCGTTATCTGTCTACTTTCTCTTGTTTAGAAAAAAAAAGAAAACTTTAAAAAATAGGATTAGAGAAGGTCAGCAAAGGGTGAGATGTTTGGGTGGGTTGAGCGGGCATTTTGACCACATGGCTTCTGCTCTGGCAGGTTTATAATGGTGATGTTTAACAGACATCCTTGCAGCTGAAGATGACACTCTTACAACAAAATTCTCTCCTGATGATGATTTGAGCCCTGCCACTTGCCAGGAGAGTCGGCAGAACCTGTAGGATCTTATTTAGAATTGACATTCTCTTGGAATTTTGTTCTTGTTTATTTTTAAATATCTTTTTCTTTCATTGGAAAGATGATGCTCAGTTTTAAACGTTAAACGTGTACAAGTTGCTTTGTTACAATAAAACTAAATTTCTACAAAAAGGATTTGATGCTTTTCTCTCAGAACAGATGTATTTCATTATGACTTTCCAAGTTTGAGTCATATAATGTATTGTCAAACTTGGTCACCCTGACTCCGTATTTTTTGACATGCACTTTGCCGGGTGACCTCAGGGCTTGTGTGGACTGAGAAAGGGATTTGAATTAATGGGTACGATTTGCCATCAGCTTCTGAAATCTTCCACCTCAGTTGGGGTACCAGATTGCTCAAAAGTCAGTTCTGATTATGCTGTGCCCTTGATTTGTATCCCAAATTGGCGTTTTTAAAAATGGGCCTTTATTTACCTGGATATAATCACAGTGCCTGCCACCGCGGTCAGACAGACCTGGTGCTCTAATGCCGAATTACACGAAGGGAGGTTGCTGGCCTGTCTTCAGTGGCACTATGAGATGTGGCCGAGAAGACAGACTCTCAAGAGAAGTCTGTGCTGGTGGTGAACTCAGGAGTACTTTCGTCTCAAAGTACTAGCTATTTCGCGCACGGCTCTCAAGCGAGGCCTGTCTGTGTGAATCTGGGTGAGAATGACCGGCTCGGCTCCGCTAAATGCCATTGTGCGCAGACTAACATTTTGGGAAGCTACCTAATGCATAAGCTTTTTCATGCTGTAAAGGATGATAGCTAAAATTAAATTCCACTTAACTTTTTCAGAGAGGAATTCGTGGATAGCCAGGTCAAATTCAAAGTTTTCTGATGCATGAAACTTTATAAATGGAACGATTCCATCGATAGGCAAAGGGTAATGAAAACCTGTCTAGATGGATAGCATGTATAATTTCTGCACAGGTCATGCTTAGTAAGTACTACATCAGTGTATACGGGTCAGGAATCTTGCTCCAATAAAGGAACATAAAGATTTAAAACTATATATGTATAAAAAATTAAATAAACTCAGGTGAGCAATTACCAAGTGTCAGACACTATGCTGAATGCCTGAAAAGATAGGAGATGAATTAAACAAATGTTTGGCCTCAAAGGGCTCTCAGCCCAGAGGGGGAGTGTGTTTATATATTTTGAAGACTATGACAAAGGTAAATATATCAAGTAACATGAGAAAAGAGTGATCAATTAATTCTCCTTGGTAAGGTTAGGAAGGGCCTCACCCAAGAAAGTGGCTTTGGAGCTTAGTCTAGAAGGATGAAGAGAGGCAATAATTGCTAGCATTTATGGAGTGTCCTTATTAGCTACTGTGCCAGGTACACATCGTATTTTATTTATAATCCTTACATTCTGCAATTCATGCATCATTTCTTTTCATAAATGAGAACAGAACTTCTAAAAGTTACCCTCCCAGGGGGGAAAAACAGAACCCTTACTGAATATCATGTCTTGAACTAGTTGCCGAGTACACATTTAATTCTCACAACAAGCTTTTGAAGTGGGTATTGTTAACATTTTAAACAAAGAAATAGGCTCAGAGACAGTAAACAACTTATGCAGGCAAAAGAAGAATTAAGAGGTTAAACCATGATTAGAAGCAAAATCCACCTGACGCCACTGCACAATAATACATCCGTGTACTATACTAAAATCTATGCGTATCTGTGATAGTTGACAATGATAACAATAAGCTATTAGTTGAGGAACTGTTATGGGTAAGGCGTGTTAAGTGCTCTATATACATTATTTAATTTAATCCTGACAGCATCCATATGATTATTTCCCTTTTTACAAATGTAAGAACACTGAGGACTACAGACATTATGACACAAGGACATGAAGTTATCAAGAGTCAGAGAAGGGCTTCATGGGTATATTATGCCTGACTGCAAAAGTTGATATACCTAACCACTGTAACGCTTATCTATGTAGAATAAATACTTTACAAAATCGCCAAGGCACAGAAGGCTATTCTAGGTAGTAAGAATCAAAGAGACAAAGGCATAAGCGTAGAGGTGGAAAGTGCACACAGGAATTTTCTAAGTAGTTCAAAACAGCCTGTGAGTAGAAAATTAGCACGCCTAAGAGTCGCTTCATAAGTAGATTCAATTGACTTGTACTATCCTATATAGTAGCCACTAACCATCATATGGCTGTTGAGCACTGGACATATGGCTAGTCTAAACTCAAACGTGCTATAAATGAAAAACACACACCAGATTTCAATGATGTAACAGAAAAAGAATGGAAAACCTTACATTTTTTATAGGGATTACATGTTGAAACATGTAATTACGGGTTTTGGATATCCTGGGTTCAGTAACATTAAAATTAATTTCACCTGTTTCAGTTTTACTTTTTTTTTTTATGTGTATTTATCTTGAGAGAGAGAGAGAGAGAGTCAGAGAGAGACAGAGGGGGAGAGAGAATCCCAAGAGGGGCTGGATCTCACAAACCGTGAGATCATGACCTGAGCCGAAATCGAGTCGGACGCTTAACTGACTGAGCCTACCCAGGCGCCCCATTTTTGCTTTTTTTTTTTTAATGGATTACAAGAAAATGTAAAATTACACATGTGGCTTATATTCCACTTCTATTGGACACCAGTGCTAGAGACCATCTCTAAAATACATCTCCGCTCTTTCCACTCCTTTTCATCTCCACCGCACCCACCCTATTCCAGACCCCTTGATCTCTTGGCAGTACTTCAACAACCTAACTAGTCCCTGTGCTTCTACGTTTGTTTACTTCCAATCTATGCTCCTTTCAAAAGCCAAAATAGCTGTTTAAATATAAACCAGATCATGTTATTCCGCGGCTCATAACTGTCTGCTGACTTCCCACTGCACTGTAAGTAAAATTCAAACTCTGCACACCACAACCCCCAAAGCCCCCACGTGACTTGAGGCCTGACTACTTCTCCAAAATCAACTTGGACGTCTTTTTCTTCAGTCACTCTGCTCCGACCGTGCTGGCCTTTCAGTTTCTTTAACACACCAAGTTTCTTCCTAACTTCGGGTCTTAGCGCATGTCGTTCTTTCTGCCTGAAATGTTCCTCCCTTAGTCTTTACGCAGCTAGCTTTTCTCCTTTCAAGTCTTCACTTAAAACCTCACCTTCCCAAAGCGACATTCCCTGACCACACTCCTGAAACATGTTCCTCTCCTTTGTCCCTTGCCACAATTTGAAGTCGTATGTGTGCATGTGTATTAGGTTTCTTTGCTTCATTTGCTGGCTGGCTCCTTCTCCACTAGACTGTGGGCTCCATGAGGGCCGACACCAAGGTACAGGCCATTCAACAAAACATACCCTGAACCTGCCAGCAGGCATCTGACTGCTATTTGGTGTTTGTTTCAACTGATATTGGTACAATAAACAAGTGATTAATATAATCAATGTCACTACTAAAGGAAATTCATTTTTACATAAACGTAAAGCAAACTAATAGAGATCACAATACGAATAAAGCCTAATTTTTATAGAACTGTTTGGTTTATTATCACTCATAATATTAAACAGAATAATCTTTAGGAATTAAATATAGTGTGTAAACATTTAATTCTACTGAGGCAACAGAAATATTCTAGAAAACATCCCATTTGGGAATTCAAAAACACTACTTAATATACTGCCATTCCAATTACTCTAAACTTTCTCACAAATAAAATGACAAACCTTTAAACATTTCAGGCAGGAGTGTAGTCTCCCTTTCTGCAGTCTCACCCCATTCCACATTATTTTCCATACTACTTGGTGGAATTGTATTTTCATAAAATCTTTCAGACATCCCAAAAGGATGAATCAAAAACAGATAGTCAAATCTACCATTTCAAAATCTCACGAGGAGATAAACACCAATGTCGTACAGAATATCAGTGATAAGTCATCTTTAATCCAGACATAAAGAATATGAAGAAAAGGAGAAAGGTACCCTAAAATGTCTCACCCCCAAATAAAATTCTACTAGTTATTACAATACTAGTTAGTACAATAGAGGGATTATCATAATAAATTAACAGTTGCCAAGGGCTGAGAAATTAGTGTTTCTGTAATATAAAGTCAAACATTTACATTTTGCTACCAAAATACTAGTAATACTTAGTTTTTTGAGAAAATCCCAAATTTATTCTAGTATCACAGAATTCTATGATGGTGATATTCCACTTCAGTCAACTGTTGATTTTAATCCTGGGCCAGTCAACCTAAATATATTCAGTACACTCAAGATGAATCTGTATCTTTTACCTACAGAGAAGACAGCAATCATGAAATGAGACTGTATATGAATATTAAGAATATTACATTACCTGTCTGTGAGAGGCTGGGAGGGCATCCTTTTACTCAGCGATGGAAGATCCAGAGAATCTGGTTTCTTATCCATTCTGCAACATGCTTGGATATTTAAGTATTTAAATATGTGTACTTTACCCTTTAAACATATCTGTCAATAAATAATTGAGAAAGTAGATTTAGTTATATAGGCCCAAATATTAATGTCACCTACCAATTTATTTATATGTGTGTATATATATATATTTTTTTTTTTTTTTAAGTTTATTTACTTTGAGAGAGACAGAATACGAGAGGAGGCGGCACAGAGAGAGAGACAAAGTGGGAAGACAGATAATCCCTAGCTGGCTCCACAGGGTCAGCACAGAGCCTGACGTGGGGCTCGAACTAACCAAACTGAGAGATCATGACCTGAGCTGAAATCAAGAGTTGGACATTTCACCAACTGAGCCACCCAGGTGCCCCTATTTATATATTTCAATAATCTTAAATTATGCTGAAACATCACAATCACAATAGAAACTTTACATATCTGAATCATTTGTACTTCTGACAGTTTATGAAAAAATCTGACAATACCAACTAAAAGTCTACTGCCATTTATAAGTTAATTTTTCTGTACGTGACTAAAGTTTTCTTGCTAAAAGTACAACAAACCACTAAATAATATAAAATCTATAATTCACGAAAGTTGCTTATTTTATTTTATTAATGTTTATTTTGAGAGAGAGAGAGAGAGACAGCGGGGAAGGGGCAGAGAGAGACAGAGACACAGAATCCAAAGCAGGCTCTAGGCTCCAAGCTGTCAGCACAGAGCCGATGCAGGACTCAAACCTTGAGATCATGACCCGAGCCGAAGTTGGACGCTTCACCGACTGAGCCAGGCGCCCCTCACAAAAGTTGTTTTTATTAGAAAAAAGTGAGAAGAAACATATTCACTGTAGTGATGAGAACAGAAAAAAAATAATAATAACCCATGTAATTCTTTAAAATAATCTTATCAGAACCACAAAGTTGTTTGGTCCAAACACTGGAATAAAGTTAATCAAAATAATATAAATATAGGAAAAATGAATTTGTTGAAAGGTGTGATAGCAGGCCAGTTAGAATAAAATAATTTTTCAAATGGTCAATTCAACTAAAATATTGTCCTGAAAAGTTACTTTCATTGGTGGTGGAGAAGAGGAATAATGAGGGCTAAAATACTATGTGAAAGAAAGTATTTTACATAAAAAAGACAATGAGCAGTAAGAAAACGGTAAGTTAACTTCAGTCACCATGAATAATATCAAATAAATATTTCTCAAAAACTGTAATCATGGGGTGCCTGGCTGGTCAGTCAGTAAAGCGTGCCACTCTTGATCTCGGGGTCCTGAGTTCAAGCCCCACATTGTGTAGAGAGCTTACTTTAAAAAAATTTTTAGGGGAGCCTGGGTGGCTCAGTCAGTTAAGCCTCCAACCCTTCGTTTCCACTCAGGTCACGATCCCATGGTTTATGAGTACGAGCCCCACATTTGGATCTGCGCTGTTGGCGTGGAGCCTGTTTGGGATTCTCTCACTCTGCCCCTCCTCCTCTCCTGTGCGTTGTCTCTCTCTCTCTCAATCTCTCTCTCTCTCTCTCTCTCTCTCTCTCACACACACACACACACACACACACATTTTTAAAAAATGAAGACAAATAAAAAATAAAAACAGTTTTTTATAACTTATTCAAAAATGTTTTGGAAGGACTGGCTGGCTCAGTCGGTGGAGCATGGGACTCTTGATCTCGGGGTTGTGAGATCAAGCCCCACATCGGGTGTAGAGATTACTTAGAAAGTGAAATCTTAAAAACAATGCTTTGTTTTATGGATGGTCTTACATAACCTACAAACATGCAAAAAATAATCAACAAAGAAAACAGTAAGAAACAAACAAAAAAAAACCAGTAAGAAAAGTACATGAAACAGTAATTATCATTCCAGGCATAAAGAATGTTTCTTAGATAATTGTAACAGATACAAGACCTGACCACTGAAAAACTTCATTTAAAAGGAAAAACTCTGAGCTATTAGAATATAAATAATTACCAATTAAAATATATCCCATTATCTGTATAAGCCAAAGAACAATCATCTTTCATTACCAAATTAAATACCGGTGAATTCTTTTCTTTTCTTCTGTAAATTTTTTATTGCAGTAATTCACATACATAAGTTAAAATCAAAGAGAATTACAAAAGTGGTAACGAAAAATTAATCCCCCATTTCACTCCTTTCAATCTCCAAGACTTAGTCCCCACATACCAACTCTTTCGAGCGGTTTTCTGCTATTTACCTTCATATATATATATCAGTAATATGGTTCTGTTTTACTTCTTAGCTATATATGTTATTTATTGAGGTCTTACTAAGGAAAACGAGGACTCAGATTTCTTACATTACCACTGCCCACCACTATCACATATCATCACAGCCACCATACCATCCTCCCATCTTCAATCCCCATCAATTTATTTCCTCCTTCAGAAGTATAGCCTAGTGGTTAGAGCACAGACCCTGCAGTCAGACTGCCTTGCTTTGGAACCAGCTGTACCCACGCTAGCTATGTGGCATTGAATAAGTAAGTCCTGTAACTTCTATGCTTCTGTTTCCTCATATATGAAATGAGATATAATAGTACCTATTTTACAGGGTTACTGTAAGAATCAAATAATTTAATGCATGTAAAGCATTTCGATAGTGCCTGGAACACAGTAAGCACTAGAAATATCTCTGCTATTATTACTCCTATGTCACAATCTCTCATTAAATCAAAATACAGTATTATGACAAGAACATATTCTGCTGAGGCCAAGAGTGATACACATTTGGCTGCTGAGTTATGGAAGAGAATCTGAGAGAATCTACCTACGCCGTAGAATAAACCCCAGGCTTTTGCTAAGGCAAGTGAGGGCTAGGCATGCGACTACAGAGCTAAGGGCAAGAATCCGAGGGTGTAAATCTTTTTTTTTTTTTTTAATTTTTTTTTTTTTTAACGTTTATTTATTTTTGAGACAGGGAGAGACAGAGCATGAACGGGGGAGGGTCAGAGAGAGAGGGAGACACAGAATCTGAAACAGGCTCCAGGCTCTGAGCTGTCAGCACAGAGTCCGATGCGGGGCTCGAACTCACAGAGTGTGAGATCATGACCCGAGCCGAAGTCGGCCGCTTAACCGACTGAGCCACCCAGGCGCCCCCGAGGGTGTAAATCTTAAGACCTGTAGTGTCCAATATGGCAGTCACACTAGTCACATGAAGCTATTTCATCTAAAATTAATCAAGATAAGATTAAATTTAAATTTAGGCTCCTTAGGGGGCGCCTGGGTGGCTCAGTCGGTTAAGAGTCTGGCTTTGGCTCAGGTCATGATCTCACGGTTCATGAGTTTGAGCCCCACGTCAGGCTCTGTGCTGACAGCTCAGAGCCTGGAGCCTTCTCTGGATTCTGTCTCCCTCTCTCTCTGCCCCTTCCCCGCTAGCTCGCTCTCTCTCAAAAATAAATAAACATTAAAAACAATTCTGGACAGCACAAATCACAGAACATTCCTGTAGCTGACAAAGTTCTGCTGGACAGCACTGCCTCAGACATTCTACAGACTTTCACAGTTCCAGTCTTTCATCCTTCTATTCAGTTACAGCTCTCCTCCAGTACCAAGCCATTCCCAGGTCTAACACAGCAAGTAAATCAACCTTCTTCGTGTTGCCCTCTCCCATAGCAGGCCCAAGTTCCAGCTTTCCCCTGCGCTGCTAAGGCAGCTACTACCAGGACACCAGGCAGCCTTCATTTGAATTAGAAAAAGCATCCTCTTTGGAATGAGTGGAATGTACCTTTGTAGAAAGAAAAAGGAAACCCTTCTTCTGGAGCAGAGCGCCTGCTGGCATCTCACTGCCACGTGCCTCCTCGGCCAGATCCTCTCCTGCCAGTGTAAGTAAAGACCCCAGTTCCCACTATTTCATCTACCTTCCATGTTCCAAAATTCTGTTGC
Organism: Acinonyx jubatus; assembly: GCF_027475565.1. Classification (NCBI taxonomy): domain Eukaryota; kingdom Metazoa; phylum Chordata; class Mammalia; order Carnivora; family Felidae; genus Acinonyx; species Acinonyx jubatus. The sequence goes on from NC_069389.1 coordinate 91,577,100, forward strand.
CATCCCTCCCCTGCTGCCCTCTTCCCTCTCATTCTCTGGCCTTATTATGGGTTTATATCTTGGTACTTTCCTTTACTGTCATTTTAGTAGATTCCATATGGATTGAATCCTCAAACTAAAAGGCTGAATTAATTCTTTTCCACTTGTATCTTGTTCTTTCTGTTAGGATTCCATCTATCAGTGTTGAGAATGCGTTCCAATCAATCATACAACAAAAAGTCAAGTAGATACATACCCGAGTAGGATAGAGGCAGAGACCCTCCACAGTCTATGTTTTTAAAGGAACGCTGACAAACAGAATTACGCATCTGGGCATTCTAAATTCTGTGCTCCAGAAGCGAAACTAAAACTCCTACCAAAGTGAAAAAGTCACTTCGCAGAAAAACTCCTTTGGCCAAGAAGGCCTCAACAACGAATTGACTCCTCATTCTGATGCTTTCTGATTTAGCAATCTGATGGATAATTATGAAGAAAAATAGAAGGAACACGTACTGTATTTTTATTACAAACCTGTGCTGGTGGTACTTGCAATGGATTATTATCCAAAATCATTACTTGCAAATGATGCAGCTTCCTGTAACAAACTGGAATTTCGGTCACTTTATTACAGGAGAAATCCAGCTTGACTAAGGGAAGATCTCCTAATTCTGTTCAGAAATGAAAAATAATTAAATTACATTGCATATAGTTGCTCTCTTGTTCATTTCAGTAAAAAGAATGAGCATCTTACCATCTGGCAACACGTGAAGATTATTTCTTCTGATATTTAGCTCTCTAAGTGAATGTAATTTTCCCATTTGTTGGGGAAGGACCTGAATCTCATTGCAGCTGATATCCTAAGGAAAATAAGAAAATAAAATGATAACAAACTAACTGAGAAATACAGACATATTTCCATTTTCAAATTAAAGCACATGGCTAATAGCAAAAGCTACCTCAAATGTTGTTTCTCTGAAAATGGATTATCTGGCAGATTTCTATTAATGTTTCATCATAAAGTCAAGGTGGCACAGTTAAATTTTTCCGTGCAAAACTGTGAATAATAACTTAGGACTACATAATTCAGCCTTTTGAAAATCGCAGCTGAAGACTACTCTCACCAGCCAAAACCAGAAGTAAGGATAATCCAGGCACTCCTCATTCAGAGGTAAAATAAAAAACAACGATCAATCACTTTGATAATCTGTCAATTATGGTAGTTTTGAATTACTCTGTTGGACAGAAGCTGAGAAAGTCAAGGATTTACAGACGTGAGCTGGAGAACCAAAGGCTATGGTCAGAATCAATTTAAACCTCTTTCTCAACGGGACACAAAATATGAGGGGTTACAAGCTCAAAATCTTGTGGCTCACATCATAACGCAAAGACTTTCCAGGAGATCTGAATCAGAAATGTCTCAAGGTTAAATTAAAATGCAAGTTCCTGATTTAAAGGTAAATGACACCACTTTCCCATAACAGGAGACAGCTGAAAGTAACTGTGCTCTCCTCTTCCTCCCCTCAAAGAGAAATCTGCAGCGTGAGCTCATACAGCAATCATTCCAGACACACGGCAAATGAAATTCACATTCTTCTGCAACTTCTTCCAATTTCCAGCTTTCACTGGAAATGATATTAGCTTGAAGGGAACAGAGTGGCACATATATTCAGTTTTATCAAAAATTAAAAAGGCAAGAGGGTAAATTCTGAATACTGAAGCCACGTAGGGAAAAATCCAATAGAGCTAAGACATTGGAAAAATGTATCCCGGAACACCTGGATGGCTCAGTTGGTCAAGTGCCTGACTCCTGATTTTGGCTCAAGTCATGATCTTACGATTCGTGAGATCAAGCCCCAAGTCAGGCTCCGTGCTGACAGCACCCGAGCCTGCTTGGGATTCTCTCTCTCTGCCCCTCCCCTGCTCACACGCTCGTGCTCTCGCTGTATTTCAAAATAAATAAATAAACTTTAAAAAAAAGAAAAAATGTACCCTACATACTTCTTTCAAACTATACCTAAGGCACCTTCATTCAACAATATCTATTCATTAAATACTATTTGCTAAACCAGGTTCTAAGTGCTGAATTTAGATTGTCTCATGGAGAAGCTGGTATTTGAGCAGTCTTGTCAGAGCTGAAAGTATGAGCCATGCCAATATATAAGAAAGGCAAAAAAGAAGGAACTTAAGGAAAAAAAGAAGGAACAATAAATGTAAAAAGGCTCGTGAGCAAAACATGCCTGACTTGTACTAAAAAACAGTAAGAAATTCAGTGTCACTAGAAGAAAGCGGGCAAGCAGGAGACTAAACTGGGGGGAGGGGTACAACTTAGGCCTTTACTCGGAGAGGTGTGGGCAGGAACCAAAAACTTATAAACAGAGGTATGACATGATCTGACTTCTATTTTGACAGGACCTTTGCTGCTACGGTGAGAATAGGCTATTATCCAAATGAAAGATAATCAAATTTGGAGAAAACGTCCTTTAAATTAATACTATTGCTTCCTGCAAAAAGTATCCAATACTGGAGAGTTCTATATAAAAAAATCCATTGAAATTTGATAGCCGCCCAGAAGAAATAAACCCAAACACAAAAAACTGACCCACTCACCAATAGGTACTCTACAAAATACTCTGCCGGGATTGGAGACCTGAGAAGATTTCCTACGTTTCTAATTATAGAATCGCACTATAGTTGGCCACCACATTCCTGCGGAATGGTGTCACGGGAAATACTCCAATGACAGGTAATACCCACAAATTCATTACGTGATTTACCATTATCAATTAGCCATCTTAATGCTATCTATTCACTGTTACCGATTTCAAGAATTTAAATAAAAGCATGATATTTTTATAGTGTCTAGTAAAATACAATCTTTAGTAGCTTTAAAATATTCTATTTAATAACTAAAAATACTAGAATAATTCTAAAAATCCTAAATATTCTTAAAATTTTATCTATCCCAAAACCATCTCATGTAATATAATTTAGAACATAGGGCCAAAACTAAATGACAAAAAAAAGAAAAAGAAATTACACAGCCACAGAATCTTAAAGTATAATATTTATAAAATCTTTAGAAATATTAAATATCTAGGGGCACCTGGGTGGCTCAGTCAGTTAACCATCCAATTCTTGACTTCAGCTCAGGTCATGATCTCAAGGTCCATGAGTTCAAGCCTCACCTCAGGCTCTGTGCTGACAGCGTGGAGCCTGTCTGGGATTCTCTCTGTCTCCCTCCCTCTCTCTCTGCCCCTCCCTCACTCACTACACTCTCTCTTTCTCTCTCCCTCAAAATAAATACACTTAAAAGAAATATTAACAGTGTCTGGGTCAAGCTAAATATTGGTCCCCCTTTTACTATGAATTTGTTAAATCACATCTAGAATCTTCTGTTCATTTGTGAGTATAATGTTAAAAGGGACCTTAATAAAGGGAAACATTTTCAGGATAAAAATAGCTAAAAATAGTGAGGCACCTGGGTGGCTCAGTCGGTTAAGTGTCCCACTTCGGCTCAGGTCATGATCTCACGGTTCATGGGTTTGAGCCCCACATCGGGCTCTGTGCTGACAGCTCGGAGCCCGGAGCCTGATTCAGATTCTGTGTCTCCCTCTCTCTCTGCCCCTCCTTGCTCATGCTCGGTCTCTCAACAATATATAAATGTTAAAAAAAAATTTTTTTTAATAGCTAAAAATAAAAAGTAATGAAGAACAGAAATACAGAAAATATAGAAAGGAGTAAAAGTAATAAAGATGTTTAAACTACAGAAAAATAGGCCTTAGAGTTTGGTGAAATGGGAGAGTAAACACATGACAGATTACAAATACTTGAAGGGAAGAAAAGTTGTCATTATCTATACTTTTTCACATGGTAGTCCCAGGACCAATGGATAAAAGTGATAGGGGGTGTGTATTTTAGTTCAAAATAATAAAGATAACAAATAGGAGGTTTGCAAAAGAGAATAAAGGATGCCTCGGTGACACACACACACAAGATTTATCCACCACTGAAAACGTACAACTAGATGTGTTGGGGATTCCTATGATAGCAAGTGGTTAAAATTCTATGGTTCTAAAACATAACAGGACTAAGTTCAAGGCAGTCTCCTTGTGTTATAATTGCACATGCAGGTATTCATTACTGGATAAAAGAAATAAAAGGATGATGTTCCTGAAACGTCTGTTCATAACATTCTATTTGCACATTAATTTGCCACTGAAGAATCATGGATAAGTTCCTCAAAAAAACTTTTGGCCCTCCACACATAATAAAGTCATACTTAAGAATACTTTCGTTTTTTTTTTTAACGTTTACTTATTTTGAGAGAGAGAAAGAGAGAGGGCAAGACAGAGTACGAGCGGGGGAGGGCCAGAGAGAGAGAGAGAGGGAGAGAGAGAATCCCAAGCAGTCTCCGTGCTGTCAGCACAGAGCCTGAAGTGGGGCTTAACCCCACAAACGGTGAGATCATGACCCGAGCCAAAATCAAGAGTCAGACGCTTAACCAGCTGAGCCACCAAGGCACCCCAATACTTAAGAATACTTTTTAAATGTCCGTATATCAGGAAAGCATTACTCCACACAGAACAAAAAATAGAAATAAACAGCAAGCTATACTGTGTGAGGTGGAAGCATTGGCGAGAAAGAAATGCCTTTCAAAGTCCTTCTAGACGGACTAAGAATCAAACTGACATGAGACAAATTAATAGGAGAAAATGAAATCCCGTTTCTTAAGTACGGAGAATCCATACCAACATGAAATTCCCAAGACAGGCAAGAAGAGGCTTATATGACATCCTGAGCTAAGGAGAGGGGTAAGAGTCTGGGGATACAAAGGAGGAAGAGCATTATTAGCAGGAAGGTGAGAGGACATGTTTAGAAAACAAAGTGTGCTGGATTATTCAAATAACTTTCTTAGGCAAAGAGGAACCTCTGTTAATAGTGCCTATCCTGGTACAGGCTCTCCTTTCCACTGTAAATTTAGACAGTTGAGGTGGGGGACTAAAGAACTTTTCCTAAATCTGTTGGATGGATTGCTTTTAACTCAAAAGAAGCATGCCAAAGTGCCCATCCTGGCCTGCCCTTGGCCCCTCCAGAAAGTAACAGAAAGATGAGAAAACGGACCAATGTTTTGAGGAGATAATTATGTTTCTCTCAAAGTTCAATGTCCTTTAATACCTAAAATGTCCTGTACAAGGTAATTACTTTATTCCTTTATTTCTACAATCAGTTGTACACAATGGCCTCTTTCTATCTCGGTCCCAAAAGTGTTGTAAAATCACATGAGAATATAGAAGCGCGAGAGCTATTTTGTTCATTCTACTTTGCAGGCATTACACTCTCTTCCTTTATTCCCTTTCTCTGAGGCTTTCATAGCAGCCCCGGTCGAAGACCTTTACTGCCCCCAAAATGCACAGACAAATGCTTACTGGTTTGAAAAGCATTTCTCAAAGCTTATAAGCAAACCTTCTGACCTCACTAGGACTGAGAAACAGCCAGGCTCTTAATGTGGCTGTGAGCTAAAATCAGACATAAGCAATGGGATCTCAAAATTTTACTACGGTGAACACAGGCACATACCAAGTTATTCTTTAAAAAAAAAATTGCACTGAAATTCCATAAAAAGCAATCTTCCAAAATGCATGTTATGCATATTACACACAATACATTATTATACACGACCAATACAACTGTTTTACTCACCAATTCCATTAAGTCTTTTAACTTCCCAATTTCTTCTGGAATGGATACCAGTTTATTATTACTGACGACCAAAACTTTAAGGGGAAGGTCAAATAGGTATTTTGGCAATGTTGACAAAAGATTTCGACTGAAAAGAATAAGAGAGTCTCATTATGAGATATGTCTCAAATTTCTGCTCTGTTGAAAAAGAACAAATCACTTCAAAAGTAAATAAAAAGCTTCACCAAATAATAACTATCATTTAATGAGTGCTTACTCTGTATCATACTAAAACCCTTAAATGTAGTATCTCCTCTAATACTCACATTAACCCCGTAAGGCAGGTTAGCAGCACTATCTCTATTACACAAATAAGAAAACAAAGGTTACAACTGTGTTAAGTGACTTGCCCAGTCGCAAAAGACTGCAAAGCCTGTGTTGTCACCTATGATACTGTCTTACATGCCATCAGTTCTCAAAACCCAGAATCATTCTTCTGCGCTAGAAAATGCCAGAACCTTGTTCTCTGGTCTCATTTCACCGCATTCAATACCTCCATACCTTTACCTAAGGAAAAGTCCCAAGGATAAGTTTGCACATGCCACCATGTTAAAACATTTATAAAAGAATGACTGGGGTTACATGTTCAAAAACATGTAGTAACCCTAATCCATTCCCTTTTCTTATGAGTTTATGGTATAAGGGCCCACCCACACCGTTATCTCGGATCAAAGCTGACAGAACATTCCTATCTCTGTGGATATAGCACAACTAACATTAGAAACAACTAACCTAAATATAGCAACAACTCGCATTTATTGAGTACATACTACGTGTCGGGCCACGGTCGGAGTACCTCCCATGAGTTAACTTCGCTAACCCTCACAACAACCTGCTTTAGGAAGAGAGAATATCACGATGCCCATTTTACAGATGAAGAATCAGTCAAAAAGAGATTAAGCAAACTGCTCCAAGTCACACAGCTGGGAAATAGGAGAGCCAGGATTCAAATCTGGGCAGTAAGGCTCTGGGGTCCTTCCCCTCAACGTACATATGGTGGGTCAAATTCACACACCAATGCAGACTGACCCAAATGATCCCTGCTATAGATTCAATGTTTGTGTTCCCCACAAAATTATAATGTTGAAACCTAATCCCTCATGTAATGGCCTCTGGAAGTAGGGCCTTTGGGAGGTGATCGGGTCATACGGGTGGAGCCCCCATGAACGGGTTTAGTGCCCTTATAAAAAAAATACCTCAGAGAGCTCCCTTGCTCCCTCTGCCAAGTGGGGACAGCTAGACGACGGCCGTTTATGAAATCAGGAAGCAGGTCCTCACCAGACACCAAATCTGCCGGTGCCTTGACCTTGGACTTCCCGCCTCCAGAAATGTGAAAAGTAAGTTTCTGTTGTTTACAAGGCACCCAGTACATGGCATCCCATCATAGCAGCCCAAACAGACTAAGACAATCCCCCTACTAAAAAAATATAAAGTATACCATTACATTTATACACTAACAAGTATTCATAAAAATAAGCTATTATTTTTCCTGTTTTTCAAAGTGGCAGTGATAGACCTGTACCTAGCATTGTGCGGAACATACACAGCAACGAAAACCCAGTGGCAGCCCAAGGAAGAACATCAGGACCTCTCCCTCCCCATGTTATGCCTGCAGAGGACATCCAGAAATACTAGTTTGGCTTTAATCACAAGGAACAGACTTAAAAAAATAGACAATGCCCCTAGACCAGCGATCCTGGCCAGGCTGCTGGGATGTCAAATATGCCAGGAGCTTGTTACAATTCTTGACGCTTTCAGGATCAAATAGAATCCTTGGGAAGGTGCCCTTGTGGAGCACACAAGGATCTTCCTACAGAATTATTCTAAAAAAGGGAAGAGCACACAGGAAGAAAGAGCTGAAAAAGCATCTTACAAGTTTCTCAAGGTATTTTCACCAAAATAAAAAACAAAGTAAGTGAGGAAAATAACAGCACATACAAACTCATTCTAACCTTCCCCAGACCAAAAAAAGTTAAAAATTGGTCTATTTTGGGGGGGGGGGGGGCACCTGGCTGGCTCAGTGGGTAGAGCATGCGATTCTTGATCTCAGGGTTGTGAGTTCAAGCCCCACGCTGGGCCTAGAGCTTATTTAAAAAAAAAAAAAAGCCTATTTTCCTCCTTTAAGAAGGTTCATTGAGTTAGCAGTCAGCTTTCTCCAGAATCAAATTTCTTTATACACAGCTACTAAGTCATTAATCTTCACTTTTTTGCCATGTTTTAGAGACAAAAGAAATCAGAAACAAGGACTAATGTTATTTCAATAAAGTTTGTTCAAAACTGTTTGTGACTATACACAAAAATTGGGAGGTGACTTTTAGAGATCAAAACAGCAAAGAATCAGAGAAAGTTTTAGTGAAACTATTTTAAGATTACCATACATTTCTATTCAAATAGAAATTCAATTTTTGACAAGTTACTTTTTTTCATAAAAGAGCAAACTGAAACAAAAACAGAGACAAAACTTAAACTAAGGCCTTACTTGCCTCAAACCTCTCCCCCAAGCCAGGCCAAAGAGATATTAGAGAATTAGAAAAGAGCAACCCAAATGACTACATCTATGAAAGGAATTTCCTCTCACACATTTTCAAGTATAAAGTTTCAGCTAAAATAGTTAAGTACTGCTAGATGACGTCACTGAGGGAGACACACAGAAGGATTAATACATCGCAGCGAGGAAGGAGCATTATTATTTATATGTATTAGTATTTCCCACTTCCCTATATGGGAATTTAGACAGGTCATTTTGTTAAGGAGGGGGAAGAAATGACCCTTACAACTAAAAAAAAAAAAGGAACGCAAGAAAATGATTCTACTTTTTTTGAAGATTTGATTTTTTTTAATAATGTCTACACCCAACATGGGGCTCAAGCCCACAACCCCGAGATCAAGAGCCACACATGTCACAAAGGCGCCCCGAAAATGATCTTAAGCATAAGTCACAACATACCAGTTTCCATTCAATGTCACTCATTTGACAGGACAATCTTTTTCTTATACTTATCGAATGGTGACTGGTATAAATAGAGGGTAACAGCTAAGAAAGAGAGTTCTACAGTCATACTGCTTTGATCTGAATCTTGGCTCTACCACTTGCTGTGTGTGTGTGTGTGTGTGTGTGTGTGTGTGCGTGTCTATATGTGTACACATACACACACACACACACACACACACACACACACACGACTTTGGGCATACGGTTTCCCTCTGCACTTCAGTTTCTCATCCGTAATGCAGGGATAATAATAGTACCTTTCTCAAAATGCTGCTGAGGAGATGATGTAACATGGATAACATATTTGTAATGTCTGGCACACAGTAAGCATTATTAACATCAACTGTTATCTACTTCCTAACATTCCAACGCTCCCATCCTAATCCATCCATCCTTAAAGTGGCAACAAGAACTCACAAGAGTGTGAAAAACAGAGCTCAAGAACTGTTTCTTCATAATGGCTCACTTTAAGGGGCGTCTGGGTGGCTCAGTCAGTTAAGTGCCCAACTCTTGGTTTCGGCTCAGGTCATGATCTCATGGTTCATGAGTTCAGGCCCCTCATCGGGCTTTGAGCTTGGGATTCTGTCCCCCTCTCTCTCTGCCCCTCCCCTGCTTGCGCTTGCTCTCTCTCTCTCTCAAAATAAAGAATAAACTTAAAAATAATAATAATAATAATGTTTCACTCTGAGGATGCATATAAATAAATCTGTAGTGTGGTGCTATGGTTTCAGAAAAATACTTCTGCTCTAAAGCCTTGCTACCCAAAGGGATAAGGACCAGCAGGCATTGGCATTACCAGGGGGCTCGCTAGATGTGCAGATAATCAGATGTTTTAATCCCCAGGTGGCTCCTGTGCAGGTTAAAGGTTGAGAAGCAATACTCTCAAGAACAAGACCAAAAACCTATAAAGTAATGTGAACACGTAACAAATATAAGTAAGACACTGCTGAAATAAATATGGGTTACACAGCCAAACCAAACACAATCCTTTGTTACTGGAAAGGATTAGAACCGTAATAGAAAACAAAATCTACAAAAAAAAAAAAAAAGGTTTCCTTACCTAATGTTAAGGTATGTTAACATCTGCAGGTTTTTAATAGCTTCAGGAATGGTTTTGATGCAATTATGATATAAATTTAATGTTTCAAGAGGTGCAAATAACCAAACATCAGAAGGAATTTCTGTAAAACGATTTCTCGAAAGATCTGAAAAAGAAAAGTAATATTTGAGTATCAAACATAAACCTGTATCTATTAACAATTAACAGAATTATTTTCATACTTGCTGAATCACTTAGAACCTAAGCAACTACTTAAAATATCATAAAATATGGGGCTCCTGGCTGGCTCAGCCGGTACAGCATGTGACTCTTGATCTCAAGATTGTGAGTTCAAGCCCCAGTTGGGTGTAGAGCTCACATACATACATACGTACATACATACAATATTATAAAATATTATCCAAAAAGGCAAAAAAAAAAACCCATGTAGAAACATACTCATTTAAAGCTTATTTATTGGGGCGCCTGGGTGGCTTAGTTGGTTGGGCGGCCGACTTCGGCTCAGGTCATGATCTTGCGGTCCGTGAGTTCGAGCCCCGCGTCGGGCTCTGTGCTGACAGCTCAGAGCCTGGAGCCTGTTTCAGATTCTGTGTCTCCCTCTCTCTGACCCTCCCCCATTCATGCTCTGTCTCTCTCTCTATCTCAAAAATAAAAAAAAAAAAAAGCTTATTTATTAACAAATTGTACTTGATACGCTTTGATAGCTTTAAAATTTATCTTTTAAAATACCAATGAAGAATTCTCTCCGATCCTTTCAAAAACACAAAACGTCCTCCGCTGATCCCACATCCTCCTCCACCTCTTCCTCCTTCACAGCCAAACTTACATAAATCTACAACACATCTAAATTTCTTACTTACCATATATTTCTCAACCCACTGTAATTTTGTTTCTATTCCACTTTCATGCTCATCAAGGTCACCAACAGCCTCCATATCACTAATGACTCATCCACCTGGAAACATTACCTGTCTCTTGGCTTAGAAGCCTACATTTCTGCATCACTTCTTATCATCTCTCTGGCTACTTATTAGTCTCTTGCTAGATTTTCCCCTGTCTGTATTGTAAACGTCGATGTTCCTAAGAGCTGTGACAAGATATTCTCTCCATCTTAAGATATACACTTTAGCGGATGATTCCACCCAGTCCCAGGGCCAAAATAATCTTTATATACCGACAAGTTTCAAATTAAAGCTCTGTCTCAACACCTATGTTCTGATCGTCAGAAGTTCTCTTGATAACTCTCAAGCACCTCAAATTCTACAAAATCTGTACAGATTCTGTAAAAGTCCGAACTGAAGATCTTATTCCTCACATCTGTTTCTCTTATCTCAGGTAATGTCACCAACATCCTCCTGTTGAGTTGCACAAGCCAGACACCTGGTATTCATTCTTGATTCCTTCCTCTCCTAAGTTATTCCCCATACACACAAATATACTTCCATTCATTTCAATTTTCACAAAAATAAAATCGTGGAATTATTATAACCATTACACCTCCTTTAAAGGTTTGTTAAATGGCATTTTGAAAAAAACTTAGGACATCATGTGGCAGGTTGAAAAAAATACCCTAAAAGCGTTTCTTAAGTGAAGCACTACTCACCTTTTAGGGGGCATGACGATTTGTTGTGTGAGGCTATCCTGGGTGTTATAGGGTATTTAGCAGCATCCCTGCCATCTATCCATAAGATGCCATTAATACCATCTAATCATGGCAGCCAAAAAATGTCCTCTGGGGTTCAAACCCCCCTACACGTGTTGAGAACCACTGCTACCTCATCAGAGAAGTTCACTTTGCTTAGGTTAATTCATTACACGTATTTGGTTGAAAACATAAGAATATTATTTATCTGTGTCAGGGAGAACATCGATAGTGTACCTTCACCCACCATGTATCATTTAGCATGCGATCTGCCCTCATGAGAAGAACAGCCTCCTATCAATGCTCAACTTCCTCACTCTGAAGAATGAGACCCATTTACTTAGCAATACAGTAGATTCCTATTTGGAATATTAATATACATGTATTAATATATGTTTGTGTGTGTATAAACACGTACTCACCTAATGTAAAATTTTATAATAGGCAAAAGAAAACATTAGTTATGATTATTTGAGGATTAATTTGGAAACTTCTTCCTACAGCCGTAAGATTCTGAATGACTAAATAAAAGGATAGACAGAATTACTAGAAACCAAAATCTGAACTTGAAACAGAAGCTTCTCAATATCCTGGCTGACTTCCTCTGGATACCCAAGCATCATGGAGGACAAATGAATTCATTATCTCTTTAGTTTAGGATGTTTCTTTTACATTTAGGGTTCTACCTCTTGCTCTTGTAACTTCAGAATCCCAAGAGTTGAAAATTACTGTTTACAATTAATTTTAAATCCTAAAAACAAACTTTGCCTAGTTCATTATTCTGTATAAGTATTATATACCCATAAATAATACAGTGGTCCTAGAGCTAGATGATGGAAGCTTCAATTAAGATTGCAAGAATACGGATAAGAAAATTAGGTAGAATTTGAAATGTATCTTGGCATTAGTACTTAACAGGGATTGGGCAAGTGATTGTCTATGTGGGATACATAAGAGGCAAGAATCAAGGATGGCATCCAGGACTCTGGCCTAAGCAACTAAAAATGATGCTACTTAATAAAAGAGGTGGGGGTAGAACAGGATTTTTGGTTTTCTGCTGGTGGAAGTTTTATTTTGTTTTTTGAGGCAGAGGTTAGAATCGAAGATTCTATTTCATATCTGTATAATGTGAGATATCTGAAAGAGAGCCAATGGAGGAGTTAGTCAGATGATTATAGATCTCAGAAATGAGGTCTGGGATGGATATATAAAACTGAAAGTGGTGGGAACGTGGTCAGTACTATAAAATCATAGAAATGGAAGACATCACCAAACATCAGAGTATGGAGTTGGAAAAAGCTGAAGAATGGGCCATCAGGATAGCCAATATTTACAAGCTGAGTAGAGGGGGGGGAAAGCAAGCAGAGAAGACTAAAAATAATGGTCAAGAGAAAGAGTGCTCTAAAAAGTGACAGAAAAAAAATATCAAAATTACTATTTGTTCAGCTACAAGGTAAAAGCAATCATAATCCTATTCTTGATTTGTTTTATCAGCAGACAAGCTAACTGTTGGTCTGATGCGTAACTGTAGCCCCAAACATAAGAGAAACAAAACGAGTGTACATTTATTTCCTGACAATATAAAAAAGCCAAAATATCAGTATTAATAAAAACAATGATTTTAATAAAATAATTTAAATACTATGAACACATTATTTTAATAAGTTACATATTATTGTGTGAGGCTTTATGTTCTTTCCCCTCTAAAAAAAAAGATTATTTAGTTAAATTACCAAGTAATATTGAGAGTTCCCTTAGGGAATTTAATTAAATTTGCAATAATAACCTATTTTCTGGATGAGCTAATATACTTGCTTAGTAAACACCACTTAAAATTACAATTAATTATTCTAATTTAATTGAGTGAAATCAAAGCATAATAAACTCAAAATTAAAACTCAAGCCATTATCAAGCCCTTAATTAAGAATATCTTGTTCTAGGGTTTTTCAGATTTTAAATCTCTATAAACATCCTTTCTAGGAATTCGGTAAACAGAATAACAATGTCAAAAGAAAAAAATACGACCAAGGAAAGAAAGATAGGGAATAACACAAAACAATCTGTATCTCAATTTCTTGAAATATCACACACTAACAGCAGCTCACATTTTCCTTCAAAAAAGTACAAATGGACTTTTAGATAGATACAATGGATAAAATTCTAACTTCTAAATTTTTCATCTTGCGACGTACAATGAAAACATAAAGGAATTTTTACAACATTCAAAATCATTTAATTAACACGTACAGTTGGGCACCTAGACTAACATGACTGGTAACGAACATACTCAAGAAACACATGCAGAATTGGTATCGTATTTAATACGGTTCCATCCAAAGATGAGAAAACAAAGTGTTAATTTATTCCTTATGGGGACGTTCATCTCACAACAGCCTTATAAAGCCTGCCTCCTTTGGGGGTAAACGGGACTTGGGAAAAGATAATTATAAAGATGTTCCTGCTTTCTCCCCCACACACACAAAAGAAAACTAAAATTCGTTCCGTATCTTCCTGAAGTGAGTTGAATGGTGGCCCTCCAAGACACCAGGCCCTAATTGCTGTGAACGCTTACGCGGTAACATCGTGCAGATATAATTAAGAGTCTTGCACTGAGGAGACTAACCTGGATTGTCCAGGTGGGCCCTAACTTCCCCCACAGGCATCCTGATAGGAGGAAGGCACGGGGAGGTTGGACACACACATAGGAGGAGAAAGCCGTGTGAAGATGGAGAGAGAATTGGAGCGATGCAGCCAAAGAATGCCAGCAGCCGCCAGACGCTGCAAGAGGCAAGGAAAGAATTCTCCTGTAGAGCCTCTGGAGGGCGAACAGCACTGCTGAAATCTTGATTTTAGCCCCGTAAGACTCATTTCCTATTCTGGCCTCCAGAACTGTAAAAAAAAAAAAAATAAGCTTCTGCCGTTTTTCAACCACCAAGTTTGTGGTAATTTGTTACAGCAGACACAGGAAACTAACACACTCCTCATCAAAATAGTTTATCAGAAGTAATGAGAGAATGCCTGCAATTTTTCTTTTTTAAATGAAATAGCTGCACATTTTTTCTTCCTTAAGCAGGAAGGTGATATCTCAGTTAATTAGTGTCCTTGGAGATAAGCACCTTTATAACCACTGAATTATTTTTCTTTTGTCTTGGTTTTAATCATAAATCATTACCAAGCAGTACTGGCAACAACTCAACAGCAGACTGCTGTGTACTGTTTCCTGCCTTCCTTCAAACCTCTCCCGGTACAACTGCGAGGAGCCTTTTAGAGATGTTAATAGGTCACTTTACATAATCTGATCTAAATTATGTCCTGTATCACTCTTGGGCTTCAGAGGTCAAGGAAGCCAGGGGAAGGAAGGAAAGGAGTCAGATGGAATGGAAATCTGTTTGCTGTCCCCCAAGCTGCAGCCACAAGAGCCACAGATGGGTCCATATGCCAGCCAGTGCCATTCCTGGCCCACCGGCTGGCATTCCTGCCAAGGTATAGAAAACGGCTTTCAGAAATTATACTATTATACCATAGTAATTATACTAATTATAGTTTGATCTTATTCCATGTACAAAAGAGTGTACGGTTTTTGTCAAATTGTTGAAATTCAAACGAAGATGCGTGAGTCTTCTTTAGGTGATATTTAATAATATAGATTACTATAGCCCCTCTTATTAAAAGAATCCTAGATAATATCTGAAAATCTGACACATTTCTACCTCTGGAAAAATATCTAATAATGAAGCATGTTGTTGGAACACACCCTCATCATTAACAGAGATATCATCATAGAATTTTCTGCTTAAAGAAACATGAGGAGGGCACCTGGCTGGCTCGGTCAGCAGAGCATGTGACTCTTGATCTCGGGAGTCATAGGTTTGAGCCCCACGTTGGGGGCAGAGTTTACTTAATAAAAAAAAATTTTTTTAAAGAAACATGAGGATTAAGTGGAGAAATAATTTGAAATGAGAACTCAAAATTCACACCAACAATAACCTAAGTGGAACTGGGGTGACTATCTCTCTCTCTCTCTCTCTGTCTCTCTCTGTCTCTGTCTCTCTCTCTGACACACACACACCCTGCATATGCTAGATCAGAATACTAGAGGCCTTGCATAATTATGTTTAATCCTCATAACAGCCTTGTAAGGTAGCTATTATTCCACATTATATGTATGAATCAAAAACAGATTGAATGTCATGCCCAATGTTAAAAAACTAGTAATAACCGACAGCACCAGGGTTCCAAACTCAGATGGGACTTCAAAGCCCACATTCTATGTGTGGATTTCCACTCCTTCAACACACTATTATGACCTCATGTCCCAGATTTCAAATATTCTGTTCCACTGGAATCAGAAAGCAGGGTCAGAGAAATTCTCAATCTCCTAGCCACATTCATAGGTTAGGTTACTTCTTGCAATAGGAAGCAGTGTGCAAATCTTAGTTCAAGTCCAATTTTTAATTAAGAAAATAATGAACACCTTTATAAAGCTCTCAGCTGTTCCTAATTTACCAATTCAGAAGTGTTTGGTCTGAGCCAACACATCGCTTTCTTGGCTCCTTGAAGAGTGGACTCTACTAATTTTTCAGTATTTTTAACCAATCCAATGAACAAGGATTAAAGAAAATGAAACAAGTTTCTTCAAAAGGTAAGTAACATCTTATAGGCAAAACCAGTCAGCTGAGTACCTGTCAAAAACTCTGAAGAATCTGAGACTTTATCCTACTTGCAAGCCAACGAGTTAGCCTAACATAGTTGTATGGATGCTGGATGAAGGTAGGAGGTTCCTGTGAGACAAAGGACTTTATTACTCACAGGTGGCAGAAGCAGCATATTTTTATCAGTTCTCCTTGCCTCCCAAATCCCACCAGGGCAACACAGATAAGTACAGATGAATGCTTACCCACATAGTATATCGTGTTATAGGAGAGGAACTCTGAGCTGGGAGAACCAAATCTTTTATAATAGACAGTAAGCATGCATGCACTTTGTTCAAAGGGAGGCATTATCTTCATACTAGACATTAAGCACAACTGTCCTTTGCTCTGCAGAGAGAAACTATCTCATTTTTCCAAAAGACAGTCCTGAACAAAGAGCAGTTAGTGCCTCATTCACAAGCTGTGCAGAAACATGAAGCCCATGGAAAATTATCTCCCAATAGTACCATGTACATTCCTTATCAAGCAGGGATTTGAAGTTGCAGCCTCACCACAGAGACTATACAAGGTAAAACAATTACCTTAATTCTCAAGTTCGCTGTTGTCCTGCACTTACTCTCTGTGATAGAGGCAGGCAAATCCTGATCCTCACCTTTTAAGCCCCATTCTCTTTATTTCCTGGGCAGCATTCTGACTGGACTCATTTATTCAAACAAAATTCTCTTAAGCAGTATGAATTAGGCACTAGGTGTTAAGGTAGGTAAAAAGCCCAGTCAGACACCAACCCTAAGTAATCCCAATTATTGTTTCACTCTAGCACCAAATATAATCTACTTAGATAATAACAACTCACTGAAAGAAGCTATGCAAAAAGAATCACACCCACTTAGTTCTACTAAAATTGTAATTTTTATAAAGCTGTTGCGGTGAGACCAGTACTATATCATTCGTGGAGTGTATCTCAAAGTTCACACAAAGACTGACAGCATGAAAAGGGAAAGGTAGCCACTATTTAGCAGCTGAGCACTAAACTGGATCTGAATATTCTGATTCTACTAATTACTACCTATAAAACATCGCCAAAGTCACTTATTTACTATTCCTCACTCACTCAGAGATATTGGAAAGGAGTGAATCTTCTATGAAAAACCTAAAATCCCAAGAAACAACAGAAATGAAGGGAAAATTACCAACTTGCACCTAGTGATATATATATATATATATATATATATATATGCTAATAAAGATACAAAATAAAATGATAGAAATTGATCATTATATTGAGTTCTTATGACACGGAAAATATGTAGCAGAATTCTATGTCTTTAGGGTGTAGATAAAAATCAACCAACCCAAAAGCATGTATCCTAATATGAAAATTTTAAAATTAAATTTTCTGTGCCCTTTGGTAACAGATATTACTCAAATGTAAGCAGTTACAGTATGTAAAATCTCATTAATATGCTCTCAAATATGAATGCTTCCTTACCTATTTTTCCATCTAGAAGAAATGTCAGGACTAAAAACAAAAGCAACAAGAAACCAGGAGGCATCACAGCTGTCTGTTGATGTAAGAATGGAGAGTGTCTTTGAAGTATCAGAGACTCTGATGTTGGAGCCTGATGGGAAATGACAACCCCGTGGCTCTGGCATCTGCTTTCAACAGATGCCCTCTGCAAAGACAGGTGATTTCTTGATTCAGTATTCCCTAGAAGGGTGTTGGGCTGTCATTCGGGACAAGATAATGGAAAGTCCATCTAAAACTCTGAAGCCTTGTTGAATGAGTAAGACGTATGGGTAACAGAATTTCTAAGCTCCGTAGTGAGTTAAATTGCTAACCGTAAGTACAGTGGAGAGAAAAAAAAAAGGGGGTCAAGTAGATATGTGAAAAAAAATGAAGAAAAAATGCTTTAAAGCCAACAATTATGAGAAACAGTAACAGGCAGACCTCACTGGCCTACAGCAACCAACACTGGAAAGCTCTTTTTGAGCACAGGCACTTTGAGAAGTAAGGGTGCAAACAAAAACAGATGCTACAAGGAGAAACCACAGCTGCTAACCAGAGGGTAGATTACATGCATGCTCAGTGAGAAAAGGACTGTGAGTCATACAACTATTAGGCCACGTGGAAGTATGAGACTTTATTTAAAAAAAAAAAAAAAAAAAAAAAAAGGAGGGGGCAGCTCCATGCAGTTATCTGTAGGAAATCCTGCGAAGTGTTTTAGTTTCTCCAAGAAATAACGACTAATTAACCGTGCAATGACACTCCAACATCAAAGTAATGTTTAAAAATGACACTATACTTCAAACCTTATGAAGACTTATTCTACTGTACATTTGGCATTATGAATCTATGCAGTATTATTTATTAAATGGTTCTTGGAAAACCTTTATTTTCAAAAGACGAATGTTATAGCCTCATCATATAACTTTTACTAAAATAAATTCCAGATGGAGGAAAAAGATAAAAATGAACCAGAAAAAAAACCAGAAAAACACTGTAGTGAATAGTCACTATTAGAATGGGGAAGGACTTTCAAAGCATTAAATAAGGGAATGATTCAAAAATGAAAAGATTTCTAGATTTAGTGACATAACAAGAAAGGAAAACTGAAGTAAAAAAAAGCAATGTATATATATACACACACATACACACACACACACACACACACATATATATGTGTGTGTGTGTGTATATATATGTATACACACATCCCAATAGCTCATAGGTAAAACCTGGGCCAAAGACATAAACAGAATCAAAAATGAAAAATAATCAATGACCAAGATGCCCATGAAAATATGTTCAACCTCACTGTCAATCAAAAGAAATGCAAAGAATAAGATACCAAAACTCACTCATCAAATTTAAAGGTTTTTAAAGGTATCGCTCAGTATTGGCAAGGCATTTCCATACACCACTGATGGGATTTCAAAATGAGATAACCTGTCTAGAAGGCAATTTGACAATATGAATCAAGGTCCCGAAAAATGTTCATACCCATTGATCCAAGAAATCAACCTCTAGCAATTTTTGAAACCAAATAAAGATACATAAGAAATTATGTACATTGGCAGCACCTGAGTGGCTCAGTCGGTTAAGCGTCCAACTTCGGATCAGGTCATGATCTCACATTTCTTGAGTTCGAGCCTGCATGGGGCCGTCTGCGGTCAGCACAGAGCCCGCTTTGGATCCTCTGTCCCCCTCTCTCTCTGCCCCTCCCCCGCACTCTCTCAAAATAAATAAACTTAAAAAAACCTTTTAATTAAAAAAAGGAAATTATGTACATTTAAGGATTATTTAAAACAGTAGAAAATTAAAAACAACTTAAATGTCCAACAGTAGGTAAAGGCTAAGTAAAATATGGTATATACTTAAAGTAGAAGATCTTGCAGCCTTTAAAAATTTAATTTTAATTAAATTTAATTTAAATTAATTTAATTTTAATTAAATTAATTTAAATTAATTTAATTTTAATTAAATTTAATTTAATTAATTTAATTTTAGCTAATTTAATTCCTTAATACGAAAATAAGAATACTCACAAAATAACTAGAGCATTTTAAATATCAAGCTGTATACACAGTATGAACCGTTTCCTTTAAAAAGGTACATTTTTAGAAAGTACCTTTAATACGCTCCTTCATACACATACAAAGGTAGGGAGTGTGGGAGTATGAAGTAAATATACCAAAATGTTAATATTTATTCAAGGTTGGTGGAATGCGGAGTATTTTGTATTTTCTTCCCTATGCTTTTATTTTCCAGGTTTTCTACAATAAATAAACGTTTCTGTTATAAGAAAAACACAACATTATACTATTTTAAAGGTATTCGACTGACTACACAAGGTAAACTGAATTCTAACCATATACATCCCACTCATTAAAATGGTATGTGCAGACAGTTACAGGCTTGGTAAGTTGGTATTATATATAATCTTCTCTTTTGATGGGACACAACTTGGTCCTGCTACCACAACCTCCTCCAAAGCATCTATCACACGTTATCATCTATAACATGACGCTGAGTCATGTTATACTGACTCTACTAAACATCATAATTTATTAAATTACCAGGAAAGTATGCAACTTTTAATGGCAAAATCATGCTCTCATGTCAATCCTTTTCTTTTTTTTTAAGTGTATTTATTTTTGAGAGACAGAGAGATAGGATACGTTTATACAGTATACTTTTTATTTGTCTTAATTTAGACACCTTAGTAGCTTCCTACTGCATGAGAAAAGAAAAATCTAATGTAATAAGAGAACAGTCTGCATCAAATGGACTCCCCAGAATAGTAGGCTTTGGATTCCAAAACAAAAGTAGTTCTTTAAAAAAAGAGGTGGGGGAGGTCACCTGGCTGGCTCAGTAGGTAGAGCATGTGACTCTTGATCTAAAAAGGGTCATGAGTTTGAGCCCCACATTGGGCTCAAAAAGTACTCATAAAGTAGAGCTTACTTTCAAAAAGCAGTCCTGGGGTGGTAGTGGGGGGGACACCTGGGTGGCTTAGCTGGTTAAGCGTCTGACTTCGGCTCAGGTTGTGATCTCACGGTTCATGGGTTCAAGCCTGGCAACAGGCTGTGTGCTGACAATGCAGAGCCAGCTTGGGATTCTCTCTCTCTGCCCCCCCCCCCCCGACTTGCACTTTCTCTCTCAAAATAAATAAACTTAAAAAAAAAAAGAGGCTAATGACCGCTTCTCAGCCTTTTGATTAAGATCAAGTGTCAAAAGAATGGCTAATGAATTATCTTTTTTAAAAAAAGTAGTCTTTGAGGAGGGTTAAAAACAACAACAACAACAACAAATCCAAGAGCAAGCTAAATGGATACAAAACCATCCTAAATAAAACTAACTGCTTCATCTTTGATGAATCCAGATTATGAGGAATTTTACAGGCAGTATACTGTGCTCTTTAAGAAAAAGTACTGTATTTAGAGAGCAAAGATCATGTTTACTTGAGTTGTTTCACAACAAAGCACTAAAATATCAGATGCTGAAATTTTTTTTAATGTTTTTTTTTTTTAATTTATTTTTGAGACAGAGAGAGACAGAGCATGAACGGGAGAGGGTCACAGAGAGAGGGAGACACAGAATCTGATGCAGGTTCCAGGCTCTGAGCCATCAGCACAGAGCCTGACGCGGGGCTCGAACCCACGGACCGTGAGATCATGACCTGAGCCGAAGTCGGACGCTCAACCGACTGAGCCACACAGGCGCCCCTGGATGCGGAAATTAAAAGCAAGTTACAGCACATTAATCACAAAGTAATGACAAATTCCACAAACCAGGCCAAAGAAGACTCCATCCGTTCGTGGTAAGTGGTCAAGCAACGCCTACAGAGCAGCACACTGGCAGCTACCAGTAAGACCGAGTGAATTCACAGGCACTTTATTGCTAACAGAGAAAGCATCGTAGGAACGCTATCAGTCCCCCACGTCTCAAGTCCTACAGGACACAACCAAACTGGAGGGAGGGACCAAGTGACAGACCACAGGCACAGTGGGCCGCCCGTTCTGGAGACGTCAATTCTAGACTGGATTGCAGCTCTGCACTTTTATGCTCACAGCTATACCTGGATGTCCAACGTCCCAAAATGAGAGAAGAAGATAATAAACTCCCACAAGATAGGGAGGTGGATAAAAAATGACCTCACGTCATCTGTCTATGTGCCCTGTACCGGGGAGGAGTCTTCCCCCAAGATATGGGTCAGACCGCGGTCGAGCCCGGCGTATGTGGACTATGAGGAAACGTGCAAGATCACCAAGGTACCGTGGCAGAGCCATTCCACTAGTTTTTAGTAAAAAAGAACAAGAAGTCCGTACATAAAAGAATATACCATGATGTGCCCACAATATACCATGACCTCCCCACAATTTTAAATCCAGAAATCTGACAACCATTGCAGAGAAGCACAACACCGAACCAAACACTATAGGGAATTTTTGTATCTGCCCTCAAAGCATTTAAATTCCTCTCGGGGCAAGCAATTTAAAGCCAAAAATACAATTGCACCTGGCTGTCTACTCACATTAAATAGTCACTTAAAATTCTAACAGTAGAAGATGGTTAAATAAAATACGGTACATTCATACAATAGACTATTAGGCCGTCATAAAAAATGCTATAAAAATTTTTCTTCAATGAACACTGGCATAAGTAAGACTCAGGAAGAACAATTTGGAAGAAGACTGTACAATAGACTATAATGGGAAGACTTTTATGGCAACATTACACAGATAAATGTTGAGAAAATTCAACAATGAGGTGATGAGGCTTTTTACAAGAGAAGCACTGAACATATAAAGAGTTGTTTATGAGGGCCTTTAAGCTCTGATCCTACTGAGGATGATAAACTTTGCAACTCGGAAGTGTAGACCTTAGTTTTGCCTAAGGCAAATGGAGGACGACAGACGAATCATGTAAGAACAGAGTACTGGACCAAGACATGCAAAAAATATAGTTTTAAACAATTTAGAGCTATACTACCAAGAAAACTGCTAAATCTAATAATAAAATGTGCATTTATCTCCCAATTTTTATGGGACTTCATCTACCAATGTAATTTTCAAAACAGAATTTGTTAAACCAACATAATAATCCTCAAAACATTTTATAATTCAATATTTTCTGTGGGGGCTGGGCTTAGGAATCCCCCGGGCTTACACCAATGGGTTAACAAGGCACAAAGAAATACAAAGCCATAGGATGCTCACACCCGAGTTTGGGTAAACCAGATTGGCACACTAAGAATAGGGAGGTGTAAAGGCACCCCAAAATAGAGAGGGGATGCAGAGCCCCCAGAATAGAGAGGGAGGGGCAAAAACCCAAAATAGGAACGGGCGCAAAGGTTCCCAATACAAAGGTATACGACATAAACCAGATCAGGCGTGTGGGGCCAAAATGCCCCCCAATTTAGTACTATAGCAGAAAAGCTGCTTTCACAGGAGGGAAGGGCCAAGTTAGGTAAACTGATAAACTGGACTATGGATTGCTGTGCTGCAGGCGAAGCAGCCCACAGTGGAGATGGTTAACAAAAGAAAAGGTGCCTTGTTAACCCTGAGGTTATTCCCCCTATCTGTCTCATCCCCTAGGCTAGCTAAGATAAACAAGCACAGCGCCTCCTGTCTGCCCTCAACAACCATCTGCCCATCTGCCTGGCGCCAGGATTTTGTTTTGTAACTGACCCAAACCCCAAACACCGTATATCTTCAAAACCCCCCTTTTCCCTCATGTCCCCAAGTTAATGTTCACTGTTCCTTTGTCTCTTTGTGCACGCCCATCACGTTTGTAAGCCTTCTGATCTGAATAAATACAGGGCAAGGACCCTTATTTGGGGCTCTTGTCTTTTTCCAGACATTAGCCATCTCTCACTTTAATCCTGCATCCCGCTCTTTTGCTGACCAAAAGAGAACTTTAGACTTAGAGTCTACCACAGTTTTCAAAAATCAATTTTATTAGTTAACCTAAATATTTAAAAGTAGTCAACTATTCTGTGGAGCACCTGGCTGGCTCATTTGGTAGAACATGCAACTCTTGATCTCGGGATCGTGGGTTCAAGCCCTATGTTGGTCATACAGTCTATAAACAAACAAACAAACAAACAAATAAATAAATAAAAGCTGTCAATTATTATAAAATAAAAACATATCCCGTGCTACAATATAACAATATACAAAAACTATAGATAAAATAAATACACTTTTTTTTTTTTAGGAAGAGCATGACTCTGGATCTCAGGATCATGAGTTCAAGCCCCACACTAGGTCTAGAGGTTATTAAAAACATAAAGAAATAAACTTTAAAAAAAACTATAGCTAATGTGTAATAGTTAAAAATTAAATAATCATATTTCTGCGTATGAAGCAATAATAAACTTATTTTTGTAGTGACTGGCTGGCTCAGCCGGTAGAGCACACAACTCATGATCTTAGGGTCGTGAGTTCAAGCCCAACGCTGGGCATGGAGCCTACTTTCAAAAACTAAAATAAAAAATAAACGTATTTCTTTTCTTCTAATACTTTTTCATTTTTTTAAATAATAACAAAGCAATTATTTTTTTTTAATGTTTATTTTTGAAAGAGAGACAGCGTGACTGGAGGAGGGGCAGAGAGAGAGGGAGACACAGAATCCGAAGCAGGCTCCAGGCTCTGAGCTGTCAGCACAGAGCCCGACACGGGGCTTGACTCACAAACTGCGAGATCATGACCCGAGCCGAAGTCAGACACTTAACCCACTGAGCTACCCAGGTACCTCAATAACAAAATAATTAAAACAACATCAGGGAGACAATGAGAAGTCCAATCTCACTGGAGAACAGGGTACACAGATGAGTAGTGGGAAATATAGAGGAAAAAGAAATAGACAAATTATGGGAGAACTGAAAAGGCATTCAGGGTAAGAAGGATGCTTAATTGAACAAATGTGTTAAACACCTACTATGCACCACACACTCTACTTTAGTGCTGGAGTGGCAGCAAAGTAACTACATTCAAGTAACTCCAAAATCAGTAAAAGGAAATGTAAACAAATACCCTATTTCTTCGATTTTATAATGCCCGTTTTCTTCTAATGTTAACATTTCTGAAATCCACGTACGTGTGTGCTTATTGTGGAAGTTTTCTTTCCAGAAAAGTTATTAAATTGATGGTGAATGCTACAACAAAGGAAACATATTAATTGCAATAAAGGATCACACCTGTTATAACAGAAGTATAGAGTAATCACTATATGTGGAAGATGAGAGGACAGGAAACAAATAAAGACCTGATCTGGGATACAAAAGATCAATAGGAATTCACAAGGTAGAAAAGAAGGAGAAGGACATTTAACAGTAGGTGGTAAAAACATGGACACCTAGAAGCTCATGATATGGGGCACCAGGGTGGCTCAGTCAGTTAAGTGTCCAGCTCTTGGTTTCAGCTCAGGTCACGATCTCAGTTTCGTGACTTTGAGCCCCACACCGGGCTAATGTGCTAGCAGCGTGGTGCCTGCTTGGGATTCTCATTCTCCCTCTTTCTCTTCCCCTCTCCCGCTCGTGCTCTGTCTTTCTCAAAATAAACTTAAAAAGAAAAAAAAAAAAAAAAAAGAAGTGCATGATACCGTCAAGGAACAGCATGTAGTTTGGGAGACTGCACTGTGGAGTCTGGGGGCAGTATAAGACTAACTTGAGGGGCGCCTGGGTGGCTTGGTCGGTTAAGCGACTGACTTCACCTCAGGTCATGACCTCACGGTTTGTGAGTTCAAGCCCCATGTTGGGCTCTGTGCTGACAGATCCGAGCCAGCTTCCGGTTCTGTGTCTCCCTCTCTCTCTGCCCCTCCCCCATTCACACTCTGTCTCTCTCTCTTTCAAAAATAAATAAATATTAAAAAAAAAAAAAAGACTAACTTGAAGAGCAGTAAGCCAGGAATGCAAAGGGGATATAATAGACAAAAAAACAATCAATGTAAGCATACCATATTAATGCAGTAAAAGACAAAACCCACGTGATCATCTCAACAGACACAGAAAAAGCATCTGAAAAATCCAACACCCTACTGTGATTTAAAACATTTTTCAAAAACTTCGGTATAAAAGGCACTTTCTTCAACTTAATAAAGGGCATCTATGAAAAAAACAGAGCTAACACCATGTTCAATGGTGAAAGACTGACTGCATTCCTCTTAAATTCAGGAACAAGGCAAGAATTTCCACTCTCACCATTTCTACTCAACACTGTACTACCAGAAGTTCTAGCCAGGACAATTAAGTCAGAAACAAGTAAAAAGCATCCAGATTAAAAAAAAAGAAGAAGAAGAAGAAGAAGTAAAACATTTCTATTTGCAGATGACATGATCTTGTATACAGAAAAACCTGCTGAACCATTAAAAAACTATTAGAATGAAGACACTAGTTCAGCAAGGTTGCAAGATAAAAGGTCAGTATATAAAAACCAATTATATTTCTATGCACTAGCAATGAGTATCCCCACAACAAAATTAAGAAAAAATTTCCATATTTACTCAGCCATAAAAAAAAATCTTGCCATATGAAACAATTTGGATGAAACCAGATGGTATTATGGTAAGTGAAATAAGTCAGCAGAAAAAGATAAATACCTTGTGATTTCACTTATATTTGGAATCTAAAAAACAAAACAAATAAAACAAACACAAATACAGGGAACACATTGGTGGTGGGAGGAGTGATGGGCAGAATAGGCGAAGGGGATTAAGAGGAACAAATTTCCAGTTATGAAATAAGTAAAGTGTGGCATAGGGAGTATAGTCAATAGTATTGTAATAACTTTGTAGGGTGACAGATGATAACTACACATCATGGTAATCATTTTGTAATGTTTATTAATGTCAAATCAGTACACTGTAGAATTGAAACTAATCTAATATTCTATGACAAGTACACTTTAAAAAAGAAAAATTCTATTTACAGATAAATCAAAAAAAAATAAAAACTTAGGAAAATTATAAAATGTTGAAAGAAATGAAAACTATAAATAAGTCAAAAGACATGAACATTTGAGACACCCGGGTGGCTCGGTCGGTTAAGGGTCCGAATTCAGCTCAGGTCATGAGCTTGTGGTTTGTGAGTTCAAGCTGTACTGACAGTTCAGAGCCTGGAGCTCACTTGGGATTCTGTGTCTCCCTCTCTCTCAGCCCCTCCCCTACTCATGCCGTGTGTCTTTCTCTCAAAAAAAAATGAACGTTTTAAGAAAAAAATTTTTTTTTAATTTTTTACAGACATGAATATTCACAGGTTGGACAATCTAATATTAAGACAGTAAAACTCCCCCAAAGTGATCTAGAAATTCAACGCAATTCCTATCAAAATCCCAACTTGCATTTTCTAAAGAAATGGACAGGCTGATCCTAAAATTTATACAAGAAGGCAAGGGTCTCAGAACGGCCAAAGCAATCTTGGAAAAGAACAATGCTGGAAGACTCACACCTCCTGGTTATAAAACTTCAGACACAGCTCACTACACAGCTACAGAAATCAAGAGAGCGTGGCACTGGGATAAGGACAGAAATATATATATATATATAAAAAACAGAAATAAAGATCAATGGAGTAGAATTGAGACTCCAGAAATAAACATTTACATTTACAATCAACTGATTTTCAACAAAGGTGACAAGACAAGTGGATGAGGAAAGAAATTTATTATCGACAAATGGTGCTAGGACAACCAAATATCCACATGTAAAAGGATAAAGGTGGACCCTGATCTCACACCATACACAAAAAACTAAAAATGGACAATACACCTAAATGTAAAAGCTAAAGCTATGAAATTCAAACAAAAACATAAGGGTAAACCTTCATAACCCTGGGTTAGGCAATAGTTTCTCAGGTATGGCACCAAAAGCACAAGTAACATAACTAAAAATAGATAAAATGTGCTTTGTCAAAATTTCAAAATTTTGTGTTTCAAAGTAGAGATCCCACAGAATAGGAAAAAAATATTTGCAAACCATATATCTGTTAAGGGATTTATGTACGGAATTAAAAAAATAAAAACTCTTATAACTCAGTAAAGATAAGACAGCCCAATTAGAAAACGGGCAAAAAGTCTGAATAGATATTTCCATTAGGAAGATATACACATGAGATGCTTAACATCATTAGTGATTAGGGAAATGCAAATCAAAACCATGAGGAGATTATACTTCACACCCTAAGATGGCTGTCAACAAAAATACAGGTAATAACAAGTGTTGTCCAGGAGGTGGAGAAATTAGAATCCTCACGATGTAAAATGGTGGTGCTAGCACTTTGGAAACAATTTAACATTTCCTCAGATTGTTAAACATAGAATTACCACGGGATTCAGGAATTCCACTCCTACCTATATACACAAGAAAGTGACAACAGACATCTACACAAAACCTTGTACATCAGTGTTCACAGCAGTATTATTTATAATAAACAGCCAGAGTGGAAACAATCCAATTGTCTATCAACTGATGAATGGATAAATAAAATGTACAATGGAATATTATTCAGATTTAAAAAGGAATGAAGTACTGATACACGCTAAAACATAAACGAACTTTGAAAACATTATGGTAAATAAATCTGTCACAAAAGGCCAGATACTTTATGAATCAATCTATATGAAATGTCCAGAATGGGCTAATTCTATAGAGACAGAAAAGAGATTAGCGGTTAACTAAGTCTGGATGAGGGGAATGAGAGGGTAATGGGGAGGGACTGCTTATAGTTATGGGGTTTTGGGGGAACACAATGGAAATATTCGAAAATTACACTGTAGTGATGGGTGCAGAACTAATAATCAATAAACTATACACTTTAATTTTGTTTATTTATTTTTTTTAATTTAAGAGAGCTTGCAGGCACACACACGTGCATGCAGGGGTGGTGGAGGGGTGGAGAGAGAGGGAGAGAGAGAATCTTAAGCAGGCTCCTTGCTCAGCATAGAGCCCAATGCGGGGCTCAACCCCATGACCCTGGGATCATGACCTGAGCTGAAATCAAGAGTCGGACGCTCAGGGTGCCTGGGTGGCTCAGTTGGTTAAGCGTCAGACTTCGGCTCAGGTCATGATCTCACGGTTCCTGGGTTTGAGCCCTACAGCTCAGAGCCTGGAGCCTGCTTCAGATTCTGTGTCTCCCTCTCTCTTCTTGCCCCTGCTGTGCGTGCGCGCTCTCTCTCTCTCTCTCTCTAAGAATAAATAAACTAAAAAACAAACAAAAAAGAGACCCTCAACCAACTGAGCCATCCAGGTGCCCCTATACTATCTATACACTTTAAATGGGTGAATTTTTGTTATGTGACTTATAACTCAAGAAAATGTTAAAAAGAAAAGGAGTAAGCAGAGATAGATCTGGAAAAAAAGATCTGTGTCTTAAAATATGAAACTGGACCTCATTCTATTATATAAAAATCAATTCCATAATGATTAGGAACTTAAACATTTATCCAAAACAACCCTTTAAAACTCTTAGTAAAAAAGGTAGATGAATATATTTCACACATTCTTAAAACAAGACGCAAAAAGCAATAACTATAAAGCAGCACGGACAAAGTTGACTGTATTAAAATTTTGAACATTTGCTCATGAAAAGACTTCTTAAAAAGCAAAAAGAGGGGCGCCTGGGTGGCTCAGTCGGTTAAGCGTCCGACTTCAGCTCAGGTCATGACCTTGCAGTCCGTGAGTTGAAGCCCCGCGTCGGGCTCTGTGCTGACAGCCCAGAGCCTGGAGCCTGCTTTGGATTCTGTGTCTGCCTCTCTCTCTGCCCCTCTCCAGCTTGTGTTCTGTTTCTCTCTGTCTCTCAAAATAAATAAATAAGCAAATGTTTTTTAAAAATTTTAAAAAAACAATTTAAAAAAGTAGCAAAAAGACAAGTGATAAACTAGGAGAAAATATTCACAATATGCAAAGTTGACAAATGAGTAGTGTAAGGAATACTTTAACTCATAGAATTCTATAAGAAAAGGACAAACAGCCAATAGAAATTGGGCAAAATACACAAAAAGTTATTTCACAGTACAGGAAACACCTATGGCCAAAAAGACATTTGAAGGTATGTTAACATCACTCGTGATCAGAAAAATGTATACCAAGAAACACTTCACTGAAACACCATTTTAAACTCATTTGGCCAAAATGTGTAGATCTGACAATACTATGTGCTGGAGATCTGGATTCGTAGGCTCTCTCATACATGATGAAGGAAATGTAATTTTTTTTTTCATTTCAGAGAGAGAGAGAGAGAGAGAGAGACAACGCATGCACAGGGGAGAGGGGCAGAGGGAGCGAGGGAGAGAATAGGGAATGCTAAGCAGGTTCCTCGTTCAGCGTGGAGACCGACACAGTGCTCGATCCCAGGACCCTGGCATCATGACCTGAGCTGAATCATGAGTCTGGATGCTCAACCAACTGAGCAACCCAGGAGCCCCAAAAGAAATGTAAATTTTACACCAATCTGGCAGTCTCTCAAGTCAAACGCTGGCATGCCACATAACCCCGAAATTCCACTACCAAGTGTATACGCAAGAGAAATTCTTGCACGTGCACCACAGGAGACATAATAATACTTACAGCAGCACTGTTCACAAGAGCAAAAACGTGGCAACAACCCAAATGGCCATCAGAGAGAAAGTGAATAGAGTATAGTCACACAATGAAAGATAAATATTAAGTAATACAAAAATTACCAGTCATATAGAGCATAGTGTATGCGTTAGCTTTTTTAAACGTTTTTTTAAATATTCAAGACAAGGAATAAGCAAGGAATAAGCTTACTGGCCCCAAGGTGTGTTAGCAGCTACGAGTGACAATCAGATCTGCATATTAGAAAGAGTGCTGTGGCTACAGTGTGAAGAATTGGATTTGAAGCATATAGGAGGCAGAGAGAGATCATTCAGGAAAACTGCTGATAAGTCCAGTTAAAGGTGAGGGGAGGAGGACCTGAATAACAACAATAGCAGCGAAAATAGACAGGAAGGAAAGAGATCTGAAAGCTATTCAAAGGGCTATGCCCAACAGGCCTTCGTTCCTAACTAGATATAGAAGGGAAAGGGAAGAGTCGAAAATCATTCCCAAGTTTATGGTCTGGGTGACCAGGGGGCCTAAGGTCAATAGCAAGAGCTGGTTTTTTTAACTTTATTTTTTTAAGTTTATTTATTTATTTGGAGAGAGAACGTGCACACGAGGGAGGCAGAGGCAGAAAAAGAGGGAGAGAGAGAATCCCAAGCGGGATCTGTGCCAATAGCAGGGCTTGATCTCACGAACCATGAGATCCTGACCTGAGCCGAAATCAAGAGTCAGAGGCCTAACCAACTGAGCCACACAGGCACCCCAGGAGCTGATTTTTTAAATATATTTTGAGTTTGAAGAGACTCTAAGATGTCAATATTTATGTAGTTTCCCTCTTCATGAGTAACTATAGAATCTGATCCTTTCCCCTACCTCCAATATCCTCTATAAAGCCCTCTCTGATGTTCTACCAATGCAATCAGATGTCACCTCTCCCTCTTTGAACCTGCACTGTGGCAGTCCTCTCTATGCACCACAGGATCCTTAGGGGATTCCAGGCCTCTACCCACTAGATGTCAGTAGCATTCCAAAGTTGTGGCAATCAAAACATCTCCAGATATTACTAAATATACTCTAGGGCAAATCTTCCCTGGTTGATTTCCCTGGATCTAGCCTATACAATAGATATGTGAGTACAAATAAGTATTTATTTCATAGCACTATGAAATCATAAATTCCTTTAAGGCAGCAACTTTACAATCTTGTCCATATAGGTAAAATACATATGAAAACCCCATTCTTTTTTTTCTTAAACAAATGTTCCTTTGGGGCACCTGGGTGGCTCAGTTGGTTGGGTGTCCAACTCTTGGTTTTGGCTCAGGTCATGATGTCTCAGTTTGGGTTCGAGCCCCGCATTGGGCTCTGTGCTGACAGCCTGCTTTGAATTCCCTCTCTCCCTCTCTCTGCCCCCTCCCTCACTTGTGTGCTCTCTTTCTCAAAAACTAACTTAAAAAAATTTTTTTTAATAAAAAAAAAACAATTTTTTTTTTTTTTACGTTTATTTATTTTTGAGAGAGAGATACAGAGTGCAAGCAGAGGATGGGAAGAGAGAGAGGGAGACACAGAATCGGAAGCAGCCTCCAGGCTCCGAGCCATCAGCACAGAGCCCGACGCGGGGCGCGAACTCACAAATCGCAAGATCATGAGCTGAGCCAAAGTCTGCACTTAACTGACTGAGCCACCCACATACCCCATGACAAATCCATTCTTACATATTAAGGCAGGTTAAGTTATCTATGTTCATAGGGTGCCTGGGTAGCTCAGTTGATTGAGCATCTGGCTCTTGATTTCAGCTCAGGTCATCTCACAGTTTGTGAGTTCAAGTCCTGCATCAGGCTCTACGCTGACAGCACAGAGCCTGCTTGAGATTCTCTTTCTCTCCCTCTCTCTCTGCCTCACCCCGGCTTGAGCTCTCTCTCTCTCTCAAAATAAATAAATAAACTTAAAAAAAAAGTTATCTATGTCCAATTTACTATTTTTAATTTATAAATATCTTTAAAAGTAATTGATTTCTTTTTAAGTTTTTATTTATTTATTTTATTTATTTACACCAAACATGGGGATCGAACTCCAACCCCAAAATGAAAAGTCACATACTCCTGTGAGTGAGCCAGGCAGGTACCCCTAAAAGCAATTGATTTCCCACTAACACAGACATCCCCAACCAAATAGCTCAAAGTATTAAGGATTTACATATTGTAATTACTTTTTTAAGAGAGGAAGAATTCTAGGGGTGCCTGGGTGGCTCAGTCGGTTAAGTATCCGACTTCGGCTCAGGTTATGATCTCACGTTTCATGAATTCGAGCCCCATGTCGGGCTCTGTGCCTGGAGCCTGCTTCGGATTCTGTGTCTCCCTCTCCCTCTGCCCCTCCCCCACTCATGCTCTGTCTCTCTCTGTCTCTCAAAAACAAAGATTAAAAAAAAAAGGAGAAAGGAAGAATTCTAGGCTGTGCATTCTAGAGCCTCTTTGGGGCATAACCATCTAATGAAGTGATTTCTGAATGCAATCCAAATTCCCAAATGTTCTAGAACTGGTTAGTCTCCATAGAGTTCAAATAAAAGTTTATGCTGCAGTTATTTTATTTCTGTCTTTTGTCATCTTGAATCCCTAATACTATGCATAAAATTCTACTGAAAAAGACTGAAGTGATCAATTTAAAGGTAAAGTGACAAAAAACTCTGTCAAAAATCATACAGGAGTACATAAAATTAGATTTACATCCTTACTTGGAAAAAAACAACTTTTAAAATTTTTCCTATCAAAAAATACATTAGAAAACAGCCATTGTTTACCCATTCATTACAGGACACTGATATTCTGTAAGTGGAATGCTACCAACTTACAATTTATTTGAAACAGGAGAAATGTAAAGATTAAAATTTAAAACTTGACCTTTAGAAGACTTGAGTGCACTAGTTTTTAAGTGAGACTAAACATAAACTTAAATTACAATTATAAAACTGTCTTGTACAGGGGCATCTGAGTGGCTCAGTCAGTTAAAGCGTCCGGCTCTTGATTTCAGCTCAGGTCATGATCTCACAGTTCGTGAGTTCGAGCCCTATGTCCAGCTCTGCACTGACAGCACAGAGCCTCCCTGGGATACACTCTCTCTCTGTCTCTGTCTCTCTCTCTCTCTCTCTGCTTCTCTGCCCCTCCCCTGCTCATACTCCCTCTATTTCTCTCTCAAAATAAATAAATAAACATTTTTAAAAAATAAAATAAAACTGACTGGTACAGCTTTTATTATATTAAATGGTTCCCTGGAATGTAAGGTGTTCCTTTCTATAAAGGGAAGCAGACAAAACTTTCTGAAACTTTCCAGAGTATTAAAATGATTCAAGAAGTACCCAAATATACCAGAGTGTAACAAAACAGAGAGAACTAAAAGATTTCCCCTCTAGGTCGTGATGAAAAACTTTGGGGGCGCCTGGGTGGCTCGGTCGGTTGAGCGTCCGACTTCGGCTCAGGTCGTGATCTCACAACTCGTGAGTTTGAGCCCCGCGTCGGGCTCTGTGCTGACAGCTCAGAGCCTGCAGCCTGCTTCGGATTCTGTGCCTCCCTCTCTCTCTGCCTCAACTCACTCGCGTTCTGTCTCTGTCTCTCTCAAAAATAAATAAAACATCAAAAAAATTAAAATTAAAATTAAAAAAATAAAAACTTTGTAGAATAAAGGGTGGATATCACACAGTTTAAGCATCCCTTAGAGTGAGCTGTTGGGATGGTCTAGGAGAATGATATGCCCTTCTGCACAGTTTCACAGTGCCTTGGAAATTAAACAAATACTACGTACCAGGGAATCAATAAGCTGCAAGTCTTCAATTATTTCCATTGGTGAAATATATTTTATTTGTGAAAAGTATTCCTAGCATCATCTTTTATTTTGTCCGTATGCTTCTGGATCTTGTCCCACTTTATGCTTTGATGACAAATAAATGCTTCAGGGTTTGTATTACAGATAATATAAATCCAAGTATTAAATTTTAAACTTTAAGCAAAGTGTCCCTATAAATCCAATTCCAAAATATCCCGATCAACCACTTCTGTTCTTTTACCTGCCACAGAGTATATATATTTTTTCATAAAATATGATAAGCTCATATTTTCCAAAAGCTACTAATTTAGCTGCTTACCACACAGTCCTAATTCTAAACTGTGGCTTCTTTTCCAAATTGATTCCTTAAAGCACTATGCTCTACTGAATACCTTTTCCTACGCTCATCAACCTTTTCCCTGATGACACTGCCTCAGTTCTTTACGATTAAAAGTTAAGACATTAGCGTCCCCAGACATCTAACTTCACTTGCACCTTAGTCAGGCTACTTCTCCCATCCATGGCTAACGGCTCCCCACCCTGTTCTTGCTTCCCTAGCCCTCAAATAAAGGTCCTCTCTCCTCCTCCTCTTGCATTTTAACAGCGAACTCTCCACCAGTTTCCTCCTCTCAGCCTCTTAGTATGTTTGCGAAAATACAGAGTAAACCTTCGGTTAACATCTGCCCTTAACACGCAGTGTCTGTTCTCAACTCTGTGTTCATAACAGTTTTTCCCCTGAAATTCTGCAACTGCCCCTCCTACCTAACCAGAACTTGATCCCATGCTGATTGTTGATCTCAAGATTCAGCATACATCTAACTTTAAAGGAAGCTTTCTCAAACTAACTTCACACCCACTAAAAGGAAGCCTTATGACACAGTTTCACATCACTTATTTGTAGATTTTATAAAAGCATACAATTTCGAATATTCTCATATAATTCTTTTCCTTTTTATGAATATTTTAGTAAGTTTCTTTTTTAAGTTTGTTTATTTATTTATTTATTTATTTATTTATTTATTAGTAATCTCTACACCTAACATGGAGCTCCAGCTAAGCCAGCCAGGCACACCTATTCTTTTATAATTGTCACACATATTCCTGTACACATTCAACTACTATGTTACAAACCCTTCAAGGACAAGAACCATGTCTTTTTCTTTTGTACTGGCTAGTCATGTATCCAAAGTTGGAGTTCAATAAAGGCTTTCTTAATGAATCTATTCTAAAACCGTCAGAAATAGAAGCATGGCGACAAGCTATGCAACTATCACGCGACACAGAACAAAACACACTGCGCCACGAGCGAAAATTATATAACCTATGAAGTTAGGTAAGCATTCTCCAGAATAAATACTCTATTAGTATAGTGTTTAGTTGAACGAGAGTTTTATTATAAAGGCAGAATGTGTCACAATGGAAATAACACTGTAATGGTGAGTGCTACCGGCGGAAAACCTAGGCTCTGACCCACACTTTGTCATACGCTGGCCATTTCGCTTTGGGCAAATCACTTAACCTCTCACAACAACAAGGAGTAATTACTATGTATACTCTGCCGAGCTCACAGGGTTATTATTAGGATACAATAGCATAATGTACATGAAAGCGCTTAGAAATTTATAAAGAACTATATAAATGGTAATATTTTAATGATGAACATACCCTCCAATTTAAGATGACATTTTATTTTAAAATGTGAACTTACAAAAGAGAGCAATTAGGGGCACCTATTTATGCTGTAGAAGAATTCATCACTGAATAAAATAAATCGCTGCAAGGTCCAGCAACTGAAATTCAATCTAGAGCAAGTAAACGATGAGTTAACTGTCAAAAATGTGCTTCACGTCCAATTTTCCAGGAAGACGCTTATTACACAAAGCAAAGTAGATACCTGAATCAGTCCACAAAATCACAATCACAGGTCCATTCCACTGGATGCACTGAGAGGACCTTCACCTACAATCAGATGCTGCAAAGTTTATCTGGCTCCATTGTACAACCTGATACAATGCACCATATGCCCCGCAGTTGAAGGGGTGAACCAGCACATGTAGGAAATAGTACAGCTGACTCCAGGTTTACAGGAAAACATGTGATTAACCAGGACACAGCACGATCTGATGCGTGTAAGAATTCCTAACTCTGTTTCACAGACCTATTGTTTATGGACATAAAGGGGTAGGAAGAAGCAGAGGGAGCAGCTACAAGTAGGCTGAGACTTATTTGTAGCATTGGTGACAAAGTCAAAGATGAAAAGCTTCAAGATTTGTTTGGGTGGCTATTAAATAATTTTCAAGCTCTCTTAAGGTCAACAAATTATCACAGTATCCAGAGACGAAAAAGTTCTAGGTAATTTCCCTTTGCCTCGCCAAGTCTACCTATAGACCGTGGAAGACAAGACATTATAACAAGAGTCAGCTCCTTTCCTGAAATGGATTACCAGCTTTCTCATCCCTGTTTTTATGTCTTTATATGACTTTAACCAAGACGAATCTCAAAGGCAGACATATTCAAAAAGGTCAGGAGCACAAACCACCAATTGAAGATTCAAGTAAATTAGCAAACTCTCCCTTTTAAATATTCATCTCCTGAAAAGGCTGCATAATTAGTTAGCTTTGGGCTACATCAGAGCAGAAGAAGGGAAGTGAGCTAAAGAGGGGAAAAGAAACAAGAAGAGCAGGCGGGCAGGGCCAGGTGAAGAACACACACCAGAAATGCAAAAAAGGTAATGAAACATCAAAAACAAACTTGGTCAATAGCTACCAACTATCCATCTTCCCTCACAGCAAGACTATTAATAGAGAAAACAAGATTTTGCCACTACGTGTTTTGGGGGCACTATTTTCTTAACGCAAAGTTATTGAAC
Source organism: Acinonyx jubatus (assembly GCF_027475565.1). NCBI lineage: Eukaryota > Metazoa > Chordata > Mammalia > Carnivora > Felidae > Acinonyx > Acinonyx jubatus. The sequence continues at coordinate 91,613,906 of NC_069389.1, forward strand.
AGTATTAAATATAAACCAGTGCAAATATAAACTGAAGAAACTATAGCTTCTTGTAAGTTTCTACTCATTAGAGGCATGATATAATGGGAAAAAAATGTGTCTCTGCTTCACCAAGTCTAATAAAAATAATACTGAGGGGCGCCTGGGTGGCTCAATCATATAGAAGCATCAGACTCTTGATTTCGGCTCAGGATTTCGGCTCTGGTCCTGATCTCAAGGTGAGATCAAGCCCTGAGGCAGCTCGGCGCTGACAGCAGGGATGGAGCCTGTTTGAGATTCTCTCTCTCTCTCTCTCTCTCTCTCTGCCCCTCCCCCACTCATTCCCTCGCACTCTCTGCCCCCCCAAGTAAATAAATAAACATTAAGAAAAGTTTATTCCTAGATATTTAAAAACTAATAAAATAAAATGAAAAGAATACTGAACTAGATCTTGAATACATAGCTCCTAATTTTGATTTTGACCCTCTTGACAAGTGACTTCGGTTTAGTCACTACATTCTTATCCATGTTCTCATTCACTTAAACAGTATTTCTTGAGTACCTTAAAAATGAGCTATTTTAGACTTTCTCGGCCCTGACTACACTTTAGGATCATCTGGGAAGACTTTAAAAACAAAACAAAAAACGAGCCTCTTGGCCCCTGAGATTCTGATTTAATTGGTCTGGGGTGGGGCCCAGGGTTTTTAAAAAACACTCCCTTGCGATTTTAACGTGCAGCCCAGGTGAAGAACCACAGGTCTATCTTGTCTTGTGGATGTATATGTGAGAAACAGCAAAATGATACAAAAAGCCTTCCCTGCTTCCTTTGAAATTTATCACTTTTCCCTTCTTATCCAACTTAGTTTTACCCCCAGATTCTCACCACCTCACACCTAGATTAACAGAATACCTTCCTACCTATTTTCCCTTCCTCCAGTCTCCTCCCAATCCAATAAACCATGATATGCTTGCCTAACTAATGAGTTTGGTTCTGAAACATTATCCCACTGAGAGTCATTTTAAGTGTAACAATACCAACAAACAGAACTGTTTTCATCAAACGGAGGATACTTTATGTATACATATGTGTATGTATGAGCGTGTGTATGTGTGTATGTATCATCTCAAATGTGCTCTATTCTTCTTCAGTTTCAGTGTACCCACCTTCATTTATACATAATGAATAGTAGTCCCCTAACATACAAAAATATTGCCCCTAAATAGTTCATGACTGAATTTTGTCAAAAATGAATGGAAATGAGTCACTCACAAATTTCTCATTTAAATCTGGAAGGGTTCCCACAAGGAACACGCATTCCACTGAAAAAAAAAAGTACAATGAGGTGGAATTATCTCAAACCCTCTGTCTTACAGTAGACACCAATAAAGTTTATGACAAATGAATGCTTGCCAAAGACAAATACGGTTCTGCTTTGTGTTAAAAGCTCGCCTCAAGAAAACCAACTGAAGGCTTAAAAGCTAAAGATTATAAGCACACAAGATGATACTGATGCGTATGAAAAATATTATCAAGTACAATATAAGCAATATATAAAGAGAAGACGAAACAAGGAAATGACCTATCCCCTGCCTTTAAGTAGCTCCCCATCTTCTCAGGCACCACATGACACAAACATAAAAAGAAACTAAGGCCAGCACTAACAACTATGTGGTAAAGATACTAAGTACCATAAAGACTCAAAAACAGGGAGACTGCTATGGACTCAGGGAGTCACAGACAGCTTCTTGGAAAAGCTGGGGCTTGAACAAAACTAAATAGGTGGAGTAAAGGAAGAAATCCCAAGCATGTGGGTGACGTTCAACAAACATGAGGCAGAAAATTCATTAAATACATTTGAGGAACGGGGAGTTGACTTGGTGGGAACAGAGGGTTCTATGTAGGAGTGTTTGGGGTAATAAGGTTGCAACAATAAACTGGAGCAGACAGTGAAAGCCCTGAACGCCAAGCCAGGATGCTCCAACTTTGTCCTACAGACAGATCCTTTACAGGTTATAAAGCACAATGAGCAAAACAGTGTAGCCTTATAATGATGCAGTCTGAAACCATTTTTCTCGAAGCCTTTGAAGAACATACCAAGTACTATAATATTTTGCCAATATATTCATAAATATGTGAACATATTGTTTATGAAATGTGTTCAGAGTGAACGAGTAAATACTCAAACATGCTTTTCGAAATACAGAATCAGCGATCGATTACGCATTCATAGTTCTTAGGGTAATTCCTAAGAGAACACTGGGCGGAAGGCTTCAATTTTAGGTTTTCCTCCTCTCTGCACCCTCCTCCAAACACATATCTAAATTTAATATCCAGAAACTGAACACACTGAAATAATGTTACTCCGAAAATAAGAGGCCTTTTATTACTTCTCATTATGGGCGAATTTACTTGCTGTACTGTTTCAAAATTACTACATCTATTCAAATAATTTTATCCATGATCTCTTTCAGCAAAGCAAATAAAAATAGCTAACAAATGTAAAGATTATGAAAAGCAAAAAACCCTTCATGAAACCAAAACACATTTAAAACAATCAGCGCTGATTTATAAGACAGAGGGGAAAGAGAGTATGTTCATAACAAAAAATGCCATCCACAACAAAGAGTACCAGAGAGGGTACGAAGAACATTACAATAGCCCATTTCTCAACCAAAATGATAAGCCATTAGCCCACAACTCCCTGAAGAACAGAGTTCATTCTGTCTCTCAAAAATGCCCTTCAATGTTTTGGCTATTGCTGCTATAAAAATTAGGACTCTTAACATAACTCAAAAGAAGGATCCTTTCCCCTAGTAACCAGACACGTTAGTGATTGATGATTTCATTTGCCACTGCAGCAAATACTAATTTAACCACCACTACCTTCTCAACACCAGGAAAATGAAAAATCTCAGTCTTTACAGGCATACGTGACAAGAAGGCAAGAATATTCTCGGATGATTCACACACATACACACACAAAATAAGAACACAAGAAAACCGTGGCAGTGCTGCTGTCGCTGCAGTACGAAAAGGAATATGCCATTCTTACAGGCACGTATGCCTTTAAAGAATATGTAGCAATTGTGATTTTATGTATTGTCTTTTTTTTTTTTTTTAACCCGTCCGGGGAAAGATGGGAACATCCAGGAGAGTTGGAAGAAGTGCATTAAGGAAGGTGTCAATACCTCCCTCCCTACTCCTTACTGGACAAAGTCGCTTTAACAATAATGCTCTTTCACCCCTCACATCCCGCCCGGTTTCCATACATCCTTCAATCAGCACACACGCACGCGCGCGCGCGCGCACACACACACACACACACACACACACACACACACCCGCCACCATTCCCTCCACTCCCCCTCACATTCAGGAGAACAGGCTGCTCCGACTTTGTCAGTCTCGCCGCCCCCGCGAACCCGCCCAGACCAGCAGAGTCCAACAACGCAGCCACGCAGCCACCTACTCCCCCCACCTCCTCCATCCGAGCCCAGCTTCCCCTCCCCGCCCCCCACCCCGTCCTGTCACCTGCTTGGGTGGTGTCCGTCAGGTCGTAGCCGCTGCCGGGGAAGTCTCGGAGTTTCCTACCGCTGAGGCTCAGGATGCCGGAGTTGCCCGCCTCCTCCAGGGCCCGGTCCAGGCTCCTCACCGTGTGCTGAGGCTGCAGGCTCCCCGGGTTCCACTGCGGCCCGTTGGGGAACGGCTGACCGAAAAGAGTCGGTACCGGGATGGGCACCACCAGGGTCCCGCCGCCGCCGCCGCCGCCTCCCCCTCCGGCTCCGCCACCTCCCCCTCCGGCTGCGCCACCGCCACCGCTACTTCCACCTCCACCACAACCGCCGCCCCCACTGTTAACACCACCTCCCTGACTCGCCGCCATGTTCCTGGGAGAGAGAATAGCCCCCGACAATACTCTCAGCTTGTGCCGCGAGTGTAGGGGATTCTTAGGACGCATGCGCAGGCTGGGGCGGGGGGGGTGGCGGCTGGGGGGGGGCGAGGTTGAGGGTGGGAAGGAACCAGGGGGCGGGCTGGGAGGAGGTGTTGGGTAGAGAAGAGACGGTGTTCAAACGTGCAGAACGCTTGCTTTAAGAAATGTGTGCTCAGAGGAAGGATGCTAAATCTCGGTTCCGCTGCTTTGGGTACCAAAATCTTGCGAAGCGACACCAGCTTAAACACAGGTCAGTTAGCAGTGGGTCTCCAAATCTGGAAATTGCTTCACCTTTCTCCCTCTGCAAAACAAAGGCAAATATATCAGATAGGGGTGAAAGGGATTCGTTTCAGAATATATTGAAACAGCATTCAGAAGGGCTATCAGCCACCTTATTGAAACGCTTACCGCACATGCCTCAGGAATTGTTTACCAGTGTTGACACGGAGAGAAACGGCGGAGGGGCATTTGGGGAGGAAAACTGGTGCAGAATTGAGTTTTAAGCATATATGAATTTTGCCATATAATTTAGACTTCCAAAATAGGAAACGACTTTTTAAATGTTTTCAAGTATGTGTGGGTCCCAGCCAGACTGCTGCCTTCCAAAACTTGGAAAAGTTCTCTGCATGCTGTTCTATCACTCTTTGAAGTTGTGCCAAGATCTCCAAAATATCTCAGGTTTCTTCTCATCATGTCAGTATGGCTGATGGAAAGCTCTTTGATCGTTAAACAACCTGAAAGTTTATTTTTGGGATGAAGGTTTTGGTTTTAGGTGGAATTCTGTAGGTTTAACACTGAAGATAACAAGCTAATCAATCTTGGATTTTAGGAGGTCATTCTTAGAACCTGAACCCAATCATTCAGGCCACTGTTACCTCTCTACCTGCACTCAGAGTATTCAAGTCTTTTTCATGAAGAGTCAGTAAAGTTACCAAAAAAAAAAAAAACAAAAAACAAAAAAAACAAAACAAAAAAAAAACCTATCAGAATGTTTGGACATATTCGGTTATCATTAATTTGAATATCCAATGCATCTCTTTTACATGCATTTCAATTTGAGCAATCTGCTAACAATCTCATTTTCTTAGAGCTATCTCCACAAAAGTTTATCTGCCATTGGCTCTACTTTGGGGAAAAATGCAGGAGAAATTAACAACTTGTCTAAATTGCTTTGTGGCCATACAGGCTAATTAAAATTATGTTGTCAGAAATTACATTTGCCATATGCATGACCCACAGAAGGAAGAGAACTGAGAATCAGACCCTACGATGAATTAGCAAGTGAAATCAAATTATTTAAACCCACTGGTGTCCGAAAGGGATGCTGTACCTTATATCTCATCTTTATATCACAATTCAAATCAAGTATTAATTGAGAACTTCCAGAATCAAGAAGGGCAGGAGGAGAAACTAAAGTCATTAGTCAGAGAAAAGATTAGGAAAGGAACTCTTTTAATAATTAGCCAATAAGAATTTTGACATTATTTAAAACAATGTATTGGACTCCAGGAAAAATAGGTCTTCAGGATCAGGATACCCATCAAGTGAAAATGGCCATGCACAACCAAATTTAGAAGTAAAATAATCTTTTGGGGCGCCTGGGTGGTTCAGTCACTTAAGCATCTGACTTCGGCTCAAGTCATGATCTCACGGTTCATGGGCTCGAGATCTGCATCAGGCTCTATGCTGACAGCTCAGAGCCTGGAGCCTACTTTGGATTCTGTGTCTCCCTCGCTTTCTGCCCCTCCCCCACTCGTGCTCACTCATTCTCTCTCTCTCTCTCTCTCTCTCTCTCTCTCTCTCTCAAAAATAAATAAAAACTAATTCTTAAAAAAGAACTATCTTTCAAAGAATTAAAAGAGAGTCTAAGTACAAAAAGCAGGAAGCCTGCAAAGTTGGCTAGATATACAAGACAATCGGACAAAATAACACATTCCAGAGCTCTTTCACACAAATATCAAGGCCATAAGGAGTGTTAAAAGGTAAACTGAGGCATACTTTAAAATGTTTAGAGTTGATCTGAGCACTCATCGACTTAAATTAGGCAGAGTACCAAACCAGAAGTAGCTCGGCCAACAGGAGCCAGGGGAAAGACAAGTAGAAAAAATGCAGAAGCAGAGAAGGGAAATTATCTGATTGGCTATGACTTAAAACTTCCTTGGCTGTTTGTGATTGGTTGTCCTTAGCATTTTGATTTCACAACCTTGAGGCATTTATAGGCTTAAATTCTGGTTTGCTTAAGTAAGTCGCCTTAACACTAGAGCCACCTCAGTCTGATGGCCTCCTTGTTTCATTAATTTAACAGGAGAGAGAAGGTTTAGAGGAAAGAATATGAAATTTAGAAATTCGTTCCAACCACTTAGCTGCCTCTGGAATACTCAGAAAAGTGACTTAAAATCTCTGTACTTCAGTTTCCGCAAAATGACACTAAAAAATGACAACAAGAAGAACAAGGAGAAGAAAATTTAAAGTAGTGCTTACTATTTACCAGGAACTGGTCTCATTCCTTTACATATACAAAGCCATTCAGCCCTCATAACGATCCTGTAAAATAAGCCCTATTATTCTTCCATTTTATGGATGAGATAAAACAGTCTGTGCTTTACAAAGGATTGTTCTAGGAATAAATAAGGTTACTTATGAGCTATTACGCTTTTCCAGCAACTCTTCTCTGCAAGTAATAGTATAGCATTAGGTACTCAATAACTGTTAATCTCTTTATTATATCCTTGCCCCTCTCAAAAAAGAAAACTAAATAACAAGGAATATACAAATACAGGTGCCAAGGGAGAAATCAGTTAATTTGTTGATAATTGTGGGCAAAGAGATACTTGACATGTTGCATGATTCTTTTTTTTTTTTTTTTTTTTGTATCAGTCTACGCTAGAGAATATTTTACAATGATTACCACTTCAGTGTTATTTCTGATATGGACATGTTAGCCATTGGTTAAATTGCAGTCAATAGTCAGCATTATCCAAGCCAAACTTAGAAAACAAATGTTGATAGGGACACGTGGGCGGCTCAGTCAGTTAGTGTCTGACTCTTGATTTCTGCTCAGGTCGTGGTCCTCAGGGATTCCTGAGTTCGAGCCCCACATCCGGCTCCGCACCGACTGCAGAGTCTGCTTGGGATTCTCTCTCTTTCTCTGTCTCTCTCTGTCTCTCTCTCTCTGCCCCTTCCCAGCTTGAGCTCTGTCTCTCTCAAAATAAATAAATAAACTTACAAAAAAAAAACAAAAAACAAATGTTGATAAATCACCAGGACTAGATGACACATATCAAAGATTACAGAAGGAAAACAAGGGATTTTGAACAAAATATGCAGCCTCTATCAAATAAAGCACTGGCAAATGACAAATGTAATTGTATTCAAGAGAAGTCTAAAGGGACCTTCTGAAATTCCAGGCCCGTTTAGAGTCACTGCTATTCCAAACAAATTGGTAGTTACTCACCATCTCCAAACAATATGGAGGAGGAAAGGCACAGTCCAAAACTCCAAATTCTTCTATTAGAGAACAAGATTATTGCGATAGACTACAGGATGTTCTTAACCAGTCTGTAAATGAATCAAAAGTGAGATATGTTTTATCTCAGGATCTAGAGCAAGTCAACGAACCTGGGGATTAAATGGACCAAACTATAGTATGAATTTTTTTTTAATCTTGATCAGAAGCCAAGAAAAAGCCCTGTGAGTCTCTGCAGTTTGTTCCCTGAAAACATCAGGTCAATTACATGCTAATTTCGGGAGAAGGGGGTGCAGGGGGCTAGCTGGCTCTATTGGGAGAGCATGTGACTCTTGATTTTGGGGTTGTGAATTCAAGCCTGCCTGGGGCATAAGGCTTACTTAAAATAAATAAATAAACAAATTCAGGGAAAATAAGAAATGGTGGGTATCATCAAAATATATATCAGAAGCCCTAAAAAAACCTATTTTGGGGGTGCCTGGGTGGCTCAGTCGGTTAGGTGTCCGGCTTTAGTTCAGGTCATGTTCTCACTGTTCGTGGTTCGAGACCCACGTTGGGCTCTGTGCTGAGAGCTCAGAGCCTGGAGCCTGCTTCGGATTCTGCGTCTCCCTTTTGCTGGCCCTCCCCCGCTCACACTCTGTCTCTCTCTCTCAAAAATAAATAAACGTTTAAAAAAGTTTTTTTACAAAACAACCTATTTTTTAAATCAACAAAGATATATTTTTTAAGATTTTTACTTTTAAGTAATCTCTACACCCAACATGGGGCTCAAACTTATAGCCCCAAGATCAAGGGTCACGTGCTCTACTGACTGAGCCAGCCAGGCACCCCTGGAAAAGCCATTAATATACTCTGTACTGAACTACTTCACAGCTGCTCACTCCAATCTCAGCACAACTCTTGAATTAGAGAAAGCCCTGAGAAGTGCACTTAAAATGATTGGCGACATGGGGAAAGGGGAAACTCACTTGGTCCTCCTCTCTATAGTAACTTGATCTTTAGTCCCTTCCAAAATCCCTGTTCTGGTATGGGACTTTCAGAAGACTATACGTTAACTTATTTCGGCATAATTTATAGCACACTATTTACAACATCCTTGATCCTCCTTTGCCTCTCTGTCCCTGCTTCTACCCTTGCAGCTAACCCTTTGCACTGCTTTAACCGATCTTGACAAACTCTCTAATCCCAAAGTTAATATTTATTAACTCAAAAGAGATTTTGACAAATATATCAGTGATCATTATTACTTAAAAGAAGCTATTGCATACCTAATCTTCAGTGTCGACATCAACAAGCACTATTTTATTCTGTCGTGGTCAGAATCCCTGCTATGACACTTACAAGGTATGAGATAGACAAGTCTTACCTCTCAAGCTTCAGACTCCTCATCTAAGGACCAGAAATCATAACATTATTAGCTGTTTCATAGGATTGTAGTGAGGATTACATGAGAAAATTACATAAAACACCTACCATATTATAAAGGTTATTATCTTTTTTCTAGGTTCACTTTGCCAATAGAACACTGAATTGAGTGAACCATGAATTACCAGCATGGCAATTCTTAAATTCTTCTGTATTATTGTGCCACCAGCACTAACAGACATTTTCCTCTGTGCTGCTGTTGAAGTTATATCCTTGTTAACTCACTCCAAATTTCTGCCTCTCCTAACTTTTGTGTCACCACTATGATCCCTTAACCTGATTCCAATTCCTGTTTAATGTCTCTAATGCAATTCCAGATTTTGACCTCTAGGTTTCTAGTATGTTAACCTGATATCATGAAATCCATTTAAATATCTGTCCCAGGGGTGCCTGGGTGGCCCAACTCTTGATTTCAGCTCAAGTCATGATCGCAGGGTCGTGAGATCGAGCCCCACATCGACTTCTGTGCTAAGCATGGAGCCTGGTTCAGTCTTTCTCTCTCCCTCTGCTCCTCTCCCCCACCCACTCATTCTCTCTTATTTTTTTTTTAAGTTTATTTATTTATTTTGAGAGAGACAGAGAGAGCCTGAGCAGGGGAGAGGCAGAGAGAGAGGAAGAATCCCAAGCAGGCTCCACGAGGCCAGCACAGAGCCGGATGTGGGACTCAACCCACAAAACTGAGTTCATGACCTGAGCTGAAACCAAAAGCCAGACACTTAACCGACTGAGCCACCCAGGTGCCTCTCGCGTTCTCTCCCTCTTAAAAAAAAAAAAAAGTTTAAATATCTGTTCTAAATCCTTCTCAAAAATATACCTTAAAATGCAGCTCAGTGAATAGAGCATGTGACTCTTGATCTTGATCTTGGAATTGTGAGTTCGAACCCCACACTGGGGGTAGAGTTTACTCAAAAATAAAAAACCAACACAAACAGAGAGGGAGGGAGGCAAACCACAAGAGACTCTTAAATACAGAGAACAAACTGAAGGTGGGTGCGGGGTGGGGGTGGAGAGGGGAAAATAGGCGATGGGCATTGAGGAGGGCACTTGATGGGATGAGCACTGGGTGTTTTATGAAAGCCAATTTGACAATACATTATTTTAAAAAATAATAAGATTACAAAAAAATTAAAAAAAATAAAAATAAAAAGCCAATATATATATATATATATATATATAGTATATATATTTTTTCTGTATATATATATATATATATATATTTGTTTGTTTTGCTTTATTTTGTTTTGTGTAAGTGACACAAGTCTGTTAAACATCCTGAAGAGCTTTCTTATTAGAGGAGCATGTAAAAGATACAGAGCATAGAGCACAGAATTTTGCTACTTTAGCTTGGCCAAAAGAAAGTATATAAAGCATCAACTAGATTATTAAAACTGTAATTAGAAAACATAAGGTTGAGGAAGATTTTTTTTTTTTTAGTCTTCTTTAGTATTACATTGGAAAGTCTCCTCTTTATATATAAACATGGAAACATGCCATATGCCTTTTGGGTAATCTTGTCTTGTATAATTTTCTTCTTCTTGCACTATGTGAAAGAGAATGATGAAGTAGGGCCTTTTTGAGCAAAATCCAAATTCCTAATAGGAAAACCTAGGCAACAATCATGCTACCTATAAGCAGGCTATACCTGTGATAGAGAAAAACAGACATTAGTGGCATTTCAGTAAAGCATATTAAAGGAATTATGATATCAAGCTAGATTAAAACCTCAGGAGGAAATATAAATGCCAGCAGGGTTTAGATTCTTTATGTCCTTAAATAGAATAAGATAGAAACATTTGGCCCAAAATCTGTGTATAAAATGAAGCTTGTGGGGCACCTGGCTGGGTCACTGTCTCAGTCGGTGCAGCATTAGGTGGTGATTTCCAGATCATGAGTTTAAGCCCCACCATGGGCATGGAGATTACTTAAAAAAAAAAAAAAAAAAAAAAGGTTGTGATGAAATGATGAAGAATCAAGTTGGACATCTACACATCTACGAAAGCCCAATTATATTTGTTTACCTTAAAATTTGGCTCAAAAATTTTTTTGGTTCAAGAGTGCCTGGGTGGCTCAGTCGGTTGAGCGTCCGACTTCGGCTCAGGACATCATCCCATAGTTCGTGGGTTCCAGCCCCATGTCAGGCTCTTTGCTGACAGCTCAGAGCCTGGAGCCTGCTTCAGATTCTGTGTCTCCCTCTCTTTCTGCCCCTCCCCGACTCATGCTCTGTCTGTCTTTCTCTCAACAATAAATAAACATTAAAAAAAATTGGGGGGGAGGGGGTTCAAATCTTCATTATCATACATAGCATTTATTTCATGCGAAGAGTGGCTGGTTTACGGGTTTATGTTTTTTGGTTCCCTCTCTCTCGATCACGTAAATGTAGGACATAAATCTCTGTGGGACTGTGACTGAGGTATCACCTGGTGATGGTATACCCAAACTACACAGGTTTTTTGCTTTTTTGTTGGGGGCGGGGGGTTTGGTTTGATGATGAAATTCCTTTTATTTTTTTTTTTTGAGTTTATTTATTTTGAGAGAGAGCGAGAAAGAGCACATGTGCGTGCATGAGAGAGTAGGGGAGGGGCACAGAGAAAGGGAGAGAGAATCCCAAGCAGACTCCATGCTCAGTGTGTAGCCCAATGCAGGGCTCAATCTCATGACCATGAAATCATGACTTGAGCTGATATCAAGAGTTGGACGCTTAACCGACTGAGCCACCCAGGCACCCCAAAATTCCTCTTAAAGACTAAGTCTACAAACTTAAATTTCTAGGGTTGCCTGGCTGGCTTGGTTGGTAGAGAATGTGACTCTTGACTTCAGTCAGGGTTATGAGTTCGAGCTCCACATTGGGTGCAGAGATTACTTAAAAGATTAATTAAAATCTGATAAACCTAAAGCTTTAAAGTGATAACTGGGTCACAAATGACCCTAAACTCCAGTTTTTCCTCTCCATGTGGCACCAAGACTATTTCTTCTTGGCCACTGCCATAATCATGACCCCAGTTAGCCTACTTGTAAGTTGTCAGAAGGAAGGGTCAAAGCTGTGTTCCCTGAACAAGAGAGGGTATGATCAAATATTGCAAGTTATTTTAGATGTGTCTCGTTTTGGTGAGGCAGTCAGAAATTTCAGTCTTCACTAACATTATAGGTTTAGGTTGGCAATGCTAACCCTCAAGAACTATTTATTTCTGCTTTAGTACTTTGGCTACAATTATGGTATGATTCCACAAAGTAGGAGAAAATATATTGGTTGCGATGACCTCATGTTTTACACTTCCTGTCTTTAACACGAATAGTTAATGTAGAAAACTAACACACTTTCCCACTCTTTTGTGGTTGTAAAGGTCTCTTTATTGAAACAGCTAGCCATAGTCATTCAATAACGGAGTAGATAATTCTAAGGTACTACTGAATAAACAGCTAGGTTATCCTTGATGGCTTCATTGACTTCTCTATTTTGTGCAAGTTGAACACTCCTTAATAAATTCTTCACCTTAAATACTTCTACTTAGATTAAAACTTTTTTTTTTTTTAGGATACAGACATACAGTTCCAGAGGCCTTTAAAATTTTCTTAGCTAAATAATAATAATAATAATAATAATAATAATAAAATAATGATATAAGATTTTCTGAGCTGGCAATGGTTTCTCCTACCGGTCATAAACAATAGCCTTTTGATAGGTTGGCAAAACCATAAATGCACCATACTACGTGAATACTAACATCGTCTCTACCGCCATAAACTTCGTTCAAGTCATTATTTTCTCTATTGTAGTCTCCTCACACTGGCCTTTCTGCTTCTATTCCTCTACAACTTAGTAATTACCTAAGGGCGCCCGGGTGACTCAGCTGGGTGGCTCGGTTGTCTTTGCACCTCCCCCCTCACACCGTGTCTCTCTCTGTCTCTTGGAAATAAATAAATGTTAACAAAAAAATTTTTAATTAATAATAATTATGTGGTCTTGGGCAAGTACCTTAGCTTCTTTGTGTCCCCTTTTTCTTATCTGAAAAACAGGTATGATAATCCCACCTACCTTACAGGGATACTGTGAGGATTAGAATTATTTAATACATGTAGAGCATCTAGAAGAGTATCTAGCACATAGTAAGTCCTCAAAGAACATTTGCTAGTATAATTGCCATTATCATTAACATACTCTGCTTGCTAGTAATACCTAGTAAATGATCTCTCTTAATTGCACAAGGGTCCTGTGGAGTAGGCATTCTTATTAAACCCATTGTATTTACTTACTTACTTACTTACTTATTTATTGTTGAAAGAGAGAGAGAGAGAGAGAAAGAGCACATGAGCAGGGGGAGGGGCAGAGAGAAGGGGCGGGGCAGAGAGAGGGAGACAGCAGGCGGTGAAGCAGGCTCTGGAGTGGGGTCTGCACTAACAGCAGCAAGCCTGACATGGGGTTCAAACTCACAAACTGTGAGATCTTGACCCGAGCTGAAGTCTGACATTTAACCGACTGAGCCACCCAGGCGCCCAAATTATCCCCATTTTATAAGTGAGGAAACTGGTTCAGAGAAATTAAGTAACTTGTTCAAGGTTTCAGTTGAAAAGTGGCAAAGCAAAAATTTGAACAGGAATATGATTGATTCCTAACCCTAGGTTCACTTTTTTAAAAATTTTTTTGAAATGTTTTATTTTATTTTTGAGAGAGACAGAGCGTGAGTTGGGGAGGGGCAGAGAGAGAGGGAGACACAGAATCCGAAACAGGCTCCAGGCTCTGAGCTGTCAGCACAGAGCCAGACATGGGGCTCGAACCCAAAGACTGCGAGATCGTGACCTGAGCTGAAGTCGGACACTTAACCGACAGAGCTACCCAGGTGCCTTTCTTTTTTTTTAATGTTTTTTTTTTTTAATTTATTTTTGAGACAGAGAGAGACAGAGCATGAGCAGGGGAGGGGCAGAGAGAGAGGGAGACACAGAATCGGAAACAGGCTCCAGGGTCTGAGAAGTCAGCACAGAGCCCGACGCGGGGCTCGAACTCACGGACCGCGAGATCAGGACCTGAGCCGAAGTCGGCCGCTCAACCGACTGAGCCACCCAGGCGCCCCAAAGCGATTGAATTTATTGAGAGAAATGACAAAGCTCTCAAGAGTGAGAGGGGTCCCGACTGGGTAGCCGCCGGGGGTTTTATCCCTGACTTTTTAAAAGATTTCTTTAATGTTTATTTTTGAGAGAGAAAGAGACAGAGCACAAGCAGGGGAGGGGCAGAGAGAGAGGGAGACACAGAGTCCGAAGCAGGCTCCAGGCTCTGAGCTGTCAGCACAGAGCCAGACACGGGGCTCGAACTCACGGACTGCGAGATCGTGACCTGGCTGAAGTCGGACGCTTAACCGACAGAGCCACTAGGTGCCCCTAACCCTAAGTTCTTAACCACTGTAACTTCTGGCAGAAAAATATCTGCATTAGTGTCTCTTCTCAGTCCAAAAAATTTTGGCTACTTAAGTCCTTCAAAGTTATCTCCATGTAACAGTTACTACCAGTTGCTAAGTACTGCCTGGTTAATTTATATAAAATCATTAAGTTTACTCATTAACAATTTCCATCAATTTTCAAATCAACCAACTTTCTTATATGGACTTATATTGACTGTCTTCTCTTTTGAAATCCTATAAACCCAAGATTATCACAACAGATTTGTTAAAGGTTTTATTATTATTATTATTATTAAGAAAATTTACCCCTAGCCCTGGTTCACAGAGACAACCAAAGGTATGTATTTGGTGATAATATTTTTATACATTTGATTCCAGGTTTTCCTGTAGGCATAAATTTTTATTTTATTTATTAGTTATGATACATATAAATATTTTATTTATTTTACAAATTGATATAAGCATTTTTATTATTATATACTCTTTACAGATATTATTTTAAATGTTTATTTATTTAAGTAATCTCCACATCCAATGTGGGGCTTGAACTCACAGCCCCCAGATCAAGAGTTGCATGCTTTTCTGACTGATCCAGCCAGGCACCCCTCTTTACAGATATAACTATATACTGCATATTATATATTTCTCTATATTATATAACCATATACTGCTTGACCTGTACATCTGTTATTGCATGTTAGGTTCTTACCAATATTCCTTTATTATGCATAACCTTGCTATTCAGATTATTACTAATAAAGTGCTTTTCTTATGTATTTTTTCCTTACACTAGATTCCAAGAAACTCAGTTACTTAATCGTAGGGTAGAAATATTTTAAGTCTCTTAATAAATATTGACAAGTTGCTTCCCAAAAGGTTGTACCTATTTATATTGTCAAAACAATATAAGGAAGATTATTTTGCCAGTACTGGGAATGTTCAGTTTTTTTAAATATCTTTACTATATTATATATGGCAAAAAAGAAAAAAGAGTCTTAGTTCTTCTGCTTAAAGCCAACATAGCCTAAAGACACCAGATTTATTGTCCTACCTGAAATAGCCAAAAACTTGAACAAAGTATATGAAACTATGGTTTTCAAGACACTGAATATCAGTCAACAAAAAAAAGTAATACATGAGGTATGAGACACAAATGAAGTAAGACCTGCAAATGCTCAATTTTATTGCTTTGAGAGAATTTCCAGAAACTTCCTCGACTGGAATAAAGAAAATCTACGACACACCTACAACTAACAATAAACTTGATGGTGAAAGAAAGCTTTCTTTCTAAGATCAGGAACAAGAAAAGGATGCCCACTCTCACCAACTCATTGAACATTGTACTGAAATTTCTAGACAGAGTAAGACGGCAAAGGAAGGAAAGAAAAGAAAAGAAGAGAAGAGAGGAGAGGAGAGGAAAAGAGAGGAAAGGAGAAAGAAGAGAAAAGAAAAGAAAAGAGAAGAAAAGAAAAGAAAAGAGAAAAGATAAGGGAAGGGAAGGGAAGGGAAGGGAAGGGAAGGGAAGGGAAGGGAAGGAACGAGGCACGCCTGGGTGGCTCAGTCAGTTGAGCCTGATTCTTGATTTTGACTCAGGTCATGATCTCAGTGGTGAGATGGAGCCCCTAGTCCCACGTCTGGCTCAGCACTGGGCATGGAGCCTACTTGAGATTCTCTCTCTCCCTCTCCTTCTGTCCCTCCCCTGCTCATGTACACTCTCTCTCTTTCTCAAAAAAGAAAGAAAGAAAGAAAGAAAGAAAGAAGAGAAGGAGAGAGAGAAAAGAGGACAGGAAGGTAGGAGGGTGGCAGACAAGCTGGAAGGGAAGAAAGGAGGAAGAGAGGGAGGAAGGGAGGGAGAGAGAGAGGGAGAGTTTGAGGCAGATAAGCATCTGGATTGGAAAGGAGTCTTTATTCGTAGATGATATGATCATCAATGCAGAAAATCCAATGGAGTCTACAAAACAGCTACAAGAACAAATAAATGAGTTTGACACAGTTGCAGAATAGGAAATCTGACAAAGATGTGAAAGACCTGTACACAGAAAACTACAAACTACTGCTAAAACAAATTAAATACATCATAAATGGATACATATCAACTCCAAGGGTTGGAAGACAATACTGTTATGATGTCAATTCTCCCCAAAGCCTCAGAAGGCATTTTTGTAGAAATTGGCAAGCCAATTCTCGAATTCATATGAAGATGCAAAGGATCTAGAATAGTAATCACAATTTGGAAAAAGAAGAACAAAATTCAAGACAAAGCTACACTAATCAAGGCAGTGTGGTACTCGTTTAAAAACAGAGAAATAGGGGCGCCTGGGTGGCGCAGTCGGTTAAGCGTCCGACTTCAGCCTGGTCACGATCTCGCGGTCCGTGAGTTCGAGCCCCGCGTCAGGCTCTGGGCGGATGGCTCAGAGCCTGGAGCCTGTTTCCGATTCTGTGTCTCCCTCTCTCTCTGCCCCTCCCCCGTTCATGCTCTGTCTCTCTCTGTCCCAAAAAATAAATAAACGTTCAAAAAAAAGAAAATTAAAAAATAAAATAAAAACAGAGAAATAGATTAATGGCACAGAATAGAAAGTCCAGAAATAAACTCATATATACGGACAAAAGACGTTTGACAATGGTATAAAGGCAAATAAGTGGAAAACAAGACAGTTCCAACAAATGCTGCTAGCACAATTAAATATTCATATGCGGGGGGCACGTGGGTGGCTCATTCAGTTAAGCATCTGACTTCACTCAGGTCATAATATCGAAGTTCCTGGGTTTGAGCCCCACATCAGGCTCTGTGCTGACAGTGCGGAGCCTGCTTGGGAGTCTCTCTGTCCCTCCCTCTCTGCCCCTCCCCCACTTGCATCTGTCTCCCTCTCTCAAAAATAAACTTAAATAAATAAATAAATAAATAAATAAATAAATAATATTCATATGCAAAAAAGACAAACCTAGATCCATACCTCACATCACATATAAACGCTAACCAACAGTGAATCACAGACCTTAATGTAAAACCTAAAACTTGAAATAAAACATAGGAGGAAATATTTGTGGCCTTGATTTTAGGGAAAGATGTCTTAAACGTGACACCAATAACACAATCCATTAAAAAATTAACAAATTTGACCTTATCTAGATTATAAATCTCTGCTCTTTGAAAGACAAAGATTCTTGTTGAGGGAATGAAAAGAGAAAGCACAGAATGAGAGAATGGTATATTCACCAAGTTCATCATGGTGATGGCTGCATGAGTGTGTACATATGTCCAAACTTACCAATTGCACACTTTCATTATGTGTACTTCATTGTATGTCAATTATGTCTCTATAAAAATGTGAAAATTGATAAATATTCATTGTAAAATGAACATGGAAAAAAGTGCTTAAGATTAAAGTTTCAGTAAAATAAAAATACAAAAAATATTAAAATGTTTTAATAGCATTTAATAGAAAATTGATCAAAGATTTAAACTGGGTTCATTGAATTCACTCTTAATATGCTTTCTCAACAAAAACAGTCAGTGAAATGTAATTCTGAATCAAATGTTTGTACATACAAGTAAGAAATCAACATGTTTGGGGTGCCTGGCTGGCTCAGTCCAGTGGAGAGAGTGACTCTTGATCTCAAGGTTGTGAGTTCAAGCCCCATGCTGGGCGTGGAGCCTACTAGAAAGAAAGAAAGAAAGAAAGAAAGAAAGAAAGAAAGAGGGAGGGAGGGAAGGAGGGAGGGAGGGAGGAAGGAAAAGGAAAGGAAAGGAAAGGAAAGGAAAGGAAAGGAAAGGAAAGGAAAGGAAAGGAAAGGAAAGGAAAGGAAAGGAAAGGAAGAAATCAACATGTTCTTAGAGTTCAAATATGTACTGTAGCAAAATCGGTGAGGGAAGGGAAGGGGAGGGGAGGGGAGGGGAGGGAAGGGAAAAGAAGGGAAGGGAAGAAATCAACATGTTCTTAGAGTTCAAATATGTACTGTAGCAAAATCGGTGAAAATGTTAGAATGAAAATGGCCTGGACCCAATTGGGATAATTGAAGTAATATTGAATTATATCCCCTTGATGAGTTTACAATGTAGCTGAAGAAGTAAGACTTGCATATAATACACTGTTAAATAATAGTTAAATTATCTACAGGGTATATGTTTCCATTTATAATCGTAATGGGAAATCAAAGAACTAAGAAAGTTAAGGAAATCTTCATGGCAGGGTTGGAATTTGATCTGAGCCATGAAGGACAGTGGGGCAGACAGAGCAGATAGAGTATTACACCTCAGGAAGGGACAGAGACAGAAAAGAGCATGTCGTGTTTTAGGAACAGGCCGCAGCATGGCCTGACCATAGGGGGCACGTTGGAATGAATGAAAGGTAAGCTTCCATAGGTAGCATGGAACTAGATTATAAAAGATCTTCAGGTCAGAAAGAGATGTTTTGGTTGGATTTATTAGACAAATTTCTCAAAGAGGATATGATATCATTACACTGGATGAGTTTAAACAGGAAAAAATTGGTATAGAGGAGATTTAACTATTCTGGAAGACTAAGGTAGTGGTGTCAGAAATGTTTAGGAGACAAATTTAAG
This sequence comes from Acinonyx jubatus, assembly GCF_027475565.1. Taxonomy (NCBI): domain Eukaryota; kingdom Metazoa; phylum Chordata; class Mammalia; order Carnivora; family Felidae; genus Acinonyx; species Acinonyx jubatus. Next base: position 91,632,661 of record NC_069389.1, read on the forward strand.
AGAGATTTTATAGGAGGACTCAACAAGACTTGGAGACATATTAGACATTTATTTCCATCACATCATTCATTCTATTCCTTGTTTCTTTGATATTTGATTGATATCTAGTGTTGATCTAATATTTAAGTCTCCTTTCACATCCATAGTTAAGAATAATTACATAGTCACATTTATATAATCTAAGCCTGGGATCTTTTCTATTCTTGTTCAAGCATAATCTATCATCTAACTCTTCCTGATTAATTTATTCAGTATTAAGCATTCTGAGTTCAGTTATATTAACATGCTTTATATGATGGCTTTATTGTAACCTCACTTCATAATCTGATATACTGCTTATTCTGTTTATTCTGTTTTTTTTTATACAACAAGATTCATTTTTATTTTTTTCATTTATTTTTTAAGTAAGCCCTGTGTCCAGCACGGGGCTTGAACTCATAACACTGAGATCAAGAGTCCCATACTTAGGGCTCCTGAGTGGCTCGGTTGGTAAAACGTCCAACTTTGGCTCAGGTTGTGATCTCAAGGTTGGTGGGTTCAAGCCCCAAATCTGGCTCTGAGGGGCAGTGTGGAGCCTGCCTCGGATTCTCTGCTCCCTCTGTCTCTACCCCTCCCCCATTCTCTCAATCTCTCTCTCTCTCTCTCTCTTTCTCTCTCTCTCAACATAAATAAACATTTAAAAACAAAAAAAAGCGTCGCATGCTCCAAGGGCTGAGCCAGCCAGGCACCCCACAAGATTCATTTTTAAATGGATATATTGAACTATAATTTTTTAAACTTTTGGACTATAATTTTTAAAACTTTCTTTAGTATTATTTTTAAAGCAGGCCCCACACCCAACTTGGGGCTTGAACTCACAACCCTGAGATCAAGAGTTGCATGCTCTGTCGACTGAGCTAGCCAAGTGCCCCTAAAACTTCCTGTAGTGTTTTAAACTTAATTTCTGTGATAACTGTCCTAATAATTTAACATTTATTCTAGTTATTTCTTCTGACTGTTCCTGTATGTACTGAAGTCAATATCATTGTCAAATGCATTCCATACCTCTTCCAGACTCTTCCTTTGTAAAATAAACAGATTTCTGGCCCAGAAAGTTTCTTTTTTTGTGGGATTGCGCAGAGGGTATTTGGGCATTTGGAGAGAGGAAAAGAGACAGCTGGCAGAACCTTTCTCCCCTGCTCTGACCCTAGCTTGCTTTATTCCCATTGCACAATTGCCCAGAGCAGGCTGAACCACATTAGCTATTAACCCTCCACAATAGGCTAAGCGACCAATCGTCGGCAAATGGTTACCCTTGCAAGCTGAGCAGAGAAGAGAATATTTTTCTTTTGAAAAGGACGTTTTCAGAATGATTTTCATACCCTCTCTCTACTGCCACCACATCCACCACTTTGACCTCAGGGTCAAACTAAGGCGTGGATCAACACAAAACGAGGACAACACAACTCTGTCTGAACAGTCTCTCTCAGACTCAAACCCATTCCCTTCCTGCCATCCCCAGTGCTTCCTCTTCGTTCAGACCCTAGTCACAACATCCTGAGCTATTACAGCAGCCTCCTAACTAGTCGCCCCCCTTCTGGTCTTGTCTCTCTCTGGTCCTTTCCATTCTCTACACTGCAGCCAGAGCACCTTACCAAAATGGTCACTTACCAGCTCCCCTACAGCGTACAGAAGAAAGTCCAGCAGCCTTAGCGTAGCATACAGGGCTTTTCATGATTTGGCTCTTGCCTATCTTTCCAGCTTCATCTCTCACCACTCACTGGCTTTGTACTTCATGCTCTGGTCTAGTCCTCCTCAGTTACCTACATTTCCTGCCACATACCATGCCGCTCCCCTTGACTGAGTTGAACTCCCAGAACTCTTTCCTCTGGGTAACGCCTACTCATCTTTCAGGATTCAGTTGAGGCATCGCTTTTCCAAAAAGCCTTTATTCAACTTCTCATCAGCTGGCTTCCCTCCGGCTCACTTTGTTCTCAATACGTTCTGGGCTTTTCTCTAATTGGTTATTACCGAGTTCTGGTCCAGGGGCACCTGGGTGGCTCAGTCGGTTGAGCATCCAACTCTTGATGTCAGCTCAGGTCGTGATCCCAGGGTCATAGGATCGAGCCCCACGGTGGGCTCCACGCTGAGCCTGGAGCCTGTTGGAGATTCTCTCTCTCCCTCTGCCCGTCTCCCCCACTCGCCCTTGCTCTCTCTCTCAAAACAAATTTTCAAAAATTAAGAGTCTGGTCCCAACTCTTTTTGAGGTATGCATATATGCATGTGAGAATTGAAATCACTTCATCCTAACATCTGCAGTAGAAAGATCTTTTGGGGGCGCCTGGGTGGCTCAGTCGGTTGGGCTTCCGACTTCAGCTCAGGTCATGATCTCACGATTCGTGGGTTCGAGCCCCGCCTCAGGCTCTGTGCTGACAGCTCGGAGCCTGGAGCCTGCTTCGGATTCTGTGTCTCCCTCTCTCTCTGCTCCCGCTCGCGCTTTGTCTCTCTCTGTAGCTCAAAAATAAATAAAGGTAAAAAAAAAAAGAAAGATCTTTTTTTTCTCAGACTCACATTCTAAACTCGCCTCTCTTCACATCATAGTTGAGATCATGTCCCCATCCTTGCATTCTCCACAAAGCTGCCATGTTCAAAAGTTTTGTTGCTTGCAACCCCAAGTCCCTTTCAGACTTCCAGTTCTATCTGAAGACGCTAACAACTAATTTCACCCAATGTGACTGTTCCCCCCCGCCCTGGATTTCTGGGAGCCTCAGACTCCAGCCTTGTGAGCAGCTAAATTCCAGTGCTTACTGCCCTAAGGCCAAATCCGAGAAAGGTTTTCTGGCTCATAAATTTTTCCTGCTGTGTGGAGTAGAGAGCACAGAGCCTGGGTGTCATAACAGAAAGTGCTAATCTGTACACCGGGTGTACTGAAGCATGTAAAGCCAATTCATAACATTCTATGACACTTTTATGAGCTTAAAAGCATCTTGCCAGACCTATTCAAATTGTATGCATGTGGGAGAATTGTGCTCATAGCTATATTTAGAGTTTTAGATCATCCTTTACAAATATGCCAAGGTACCCTCGGTAGTCTGTGAGATATCAAAAATGTTTCCGAAGAAGTGTGCCAAGGTTCCAGTTCCTTCTGATGTGGCAGGGTTGCTTACAGAATAGTGATCCTTATTGTGGGTTAAGAGGTTGGGCAGCTGGACAAGAAGGACAGCTTTCTAATAAGGTGTAAAGCAGATTGTGAATCTGCTGAGACTCCAGAGAGAGGATCAGGAGGTGACCGGGGGCAGCAGTTCCCGCAAAAGGCTGGCAGGGGGACATCTCAGGGGCTCAGGGGAAGTGGACTTACCCAGAAGTCAGTGTGCCACCTTTAGCGGGATACTATATATGGCTGCCCCTCTTCAGGATATGCCTTTATCTACTGTCGTCTCACCCCATTCCCTCTGTCATTTTTTGTTAACGTTTACGTGTTTGTTTTTAAGGGAAAGAGAGTGAGCAGAGGAGGTGCAGAGAGGGAGAGCGAATCCCAAGCCAGCACCTCACTGTCAGCGCGGAGCCCAACGCGGGGTTCGATCCCACGAACCGTAAGATCATGACCTGAGCTGAAACTGAGAGCCAGATGCAGACGCTTGACCGGCCGAGCCATCCAGGTGCCCCTTTCTCTTTCTTTCTCATCTGTGACCTTCAGGTTATCCATTCCCTGTAATCCATTCCCGCCCTAACGGGTTTTAGCTAACAACAAAACCACAGTCAATAATGTGACACGTGTACAGTTTCAGAAGGTACATAAAGCAGGTTAATGGAGATAATATCTTCGCTCCATTTCTAATTAATCAAAATACACCCGGGGCGCCCGGGTGGCTCAGTCGGTTGGGCGTCCGACTTCGGCTCAGGTCGTGATCTCACAGTTTGTGGGTTCGAGCCCCGCGTCGGGCTCTGTGCTGACAGCTCGGAGCCTGGAGCCTGCTTCGGATTCTGTGGCTCCCTCTCTCTCTGCCCCTCCCCCGCTCTCTCTCTCTCTCTCTCTCTCTCTCTCTCTCTCCCCCTCTCAAAAATAAATAAGTGTAAAAAAAAATTTAAAAATATACCTGAATATTTGGTTCTAGCATGGGGGCTACACTTGAAGAGAATAGACACAAATATCTAGTGACTTTGAAGACCAAGTCTTATAAACACCATTTATTGGAAATTTTTAAAAATACATTTTCCTAGGCAGTGTCTCTTGACAAGTAGTCTATGGACTATCCATATCAGAATTCTCTGGGATACTTGTTAAAATTTCAGATTCCTGAGCTCAATCCCAGACCTATTGAATCAGAGTCTCTGGGGATAGGACCAGGAGATCTACATTTTTTGCATGTTCCCCAGGCAATTTTGTTGTACATTAAATCTTGAAAATTAACGGTTTAGAAAGTACATAATAATGACCTTCATCTACTTGGAAGCGTTCTTATATGGAAAAAGGAAAAGATTAATTTTGAGTTGCTCAAGAAAGGAAAAGATTAGTTTTGTGCTGCTCAAGAAGGCAGAACTTTAACTATGGATGGAAGCTGTAATAGGGAAGTGCTTACAATGAGGAAAATTAAAAAAAAAAAAAACCAATTAGTCATCAATAGGAGTAACTTTCTTGAAAATCAGTGTGTTCTTCACCTCTAGAAGTGTTCATATAGAGGGGATAAAGGGCTGTCTTTAAGGCACGATGTTGTACGGTTTTTACATTGAGTGGGAAGTTGAACAAAGTGATTTCTTGAACCCCTTCTAACTCATGCACTTGATAAATTTATGCAAAAAGCTTCAAACTAGAGAGATTATGCCATGGCCTCCAAAATTGATAATGCTGATTTCTTTGATCTTTCCTTTTTTTATTTTTTAATTTTTTTTTAATTTTTATTTTTTAAAAAATTTTTTTAACGTTTATTCATTTTTGAGAGACACAGAGACAGCGTGTGAATGGGGGAAGGGCAGAGAGAGAGGGAGACACAGAATCCGAAGCAGGATCCAGGCTCCGAGTTGTCAGCACAGAGCCCGACGCGGGGCTCAAACCCACGAACTGTGCGATCATGACCTGAGCCGAAGTCGGAGGCTCAACCAACTGAGCCACCCAGGTGCCCCTCCTTTTTTTTTTTTTTTTTAAGTTTATTTATTTATTTTGAGGAAGAGAGAGTGAGCAGGGGAGGGGCAGAGAGTGAGTGAGACACAGAATCCGAAGCAGGCTCCAGGCTCCGAGTTGTCAGCACAGAGCCCGACGCGGGGCTCAAACCCACGAACTGTGCGATCATGACCTGAGCCGAAGTCGGACGCTCAACCAACTGAGCCACCCAGGTGCCCCTCCTTTTTTTTTTTTTTTTAAGTTTATTTATTTATTTTGAGGAAGAGAGAGTGAGCAGGGGAGGGGCAGAGAGAGAGGGAGACACAGAATCCAAAGCAGGCTCCAGGCTCTGAGCTGTCAGCACAGAGCCCAATGTAGGGCTCGAACCCACCAACTGTGAGATTATGACCTGAGCTGAAGCTGGACGCTCAACCGACTGAGCCACCCAGGCGCCCCTCCTTTTTTTTTTTTTAAGTTTATTTATTTATTTTGAGGAAGAGAGAGTGAGCAGGGGAGGGGCAGAGAGAGAGGGAGAGATAGAGAATCCCAAGCAGGTTCCTTGCTGTCAGTGCAGACCCTGATGCTGGGCTAGATCCCATGAACCATGAGATCATGACCTGAGCTGAAATCAAGAGCTGGATACAGAAGCTTAACTGACTGAGCCACCCGCGTGCCCCTCTTTGATCTTTCCTTTATTTAGCATTTGCTTGTGAGCAACTAGTATGAATTGAACACTGTGTTAGTTTGTAGAGATACAATGGTCAACAGGCAGCAATGTTCCTGTCTTCATGGAATGTACAGTGTAGTCAGAAAACAGGATAAAGGTACAATTACAGAGCAGTAAGTTCTGTGATGGAGGAAATACAAAGTGTTAAGGGAACATAAAGAAGGTGCACCTCACTGGATTTGGGAGTCCGGGAATGCTCTCTGGAGGACATAATATCTAAGCTAAGAGCTCAATTGGCAGGAGTTAACGAGGCACAGAGACAGAAGAGCCTATGCAAAGGGCAAGAGGCAAAGGATAACAAACCCACTCAGGGAAATGAAGGCAATTCAGAATGGCTAGAATAAAAGTGCCAGGGGGCACTGGCACTGAAACGGTATATGGGGTCTAAATCTGAATGAGACTAAAATAGTCTAAGGGGTCCAAATCTCTCTGGGCCATGTAGATCATAATAAAGACTTTGGATTTTATCCCAAAAGGCAATGTGGAACCATTGAAGGGTTTTAAGAAAGAAAATAATAGGATCAAATTTTTAGTTTACCAAAAAATATTTTTTAGTGCCCAGAAAATATTGGAGAGCAGGCGAGACTAAAGGCCTGGACACCAGTTACAAAAGGCTTTCTTCAGTAGTTTGGAAGAAAGACAACATTGCTTAGACCAGTGAGAAGATATTGGAGATGAAGAGATGTGAATTATTTGAGAAAGATTATAAGTTATCTTTTTTTTTTTTAACGTTTATTTATTTTTGAGACAGAGACAAAGCATGAACGGGGGAGGGTCAGGGAGAGGGAGACACAGAATCTGAAATAGGCTCCAGGCTCTGAGCTGTCAGAACAGAGCCCGATGCGGGGCTCGAACTCACGGACCGCGAGATCATGACCTGAGCCGAAGTCAGCCGCTTAACTGACTGAGCCACCCAGGCGCCCCTATAAGTTATCTTTGATAGGAGTTGATGATTGGATGTAAGGGTTAAGGAGAAGCAGGAACCAAGGACAGTTCTTAGGTTTATGGCTTGAGCAGCTGAATGGATGGTAGCATTGCTCAGTGAGACAGAGAAATAAGGGCCATAGGTTCTATGCAGAGAAGGTGGACACGATGAGGTCAGTTTGGAACATGGAGAATTTGAGCAGCCTATAAGGTATCCACATAAAGATAGAAAATAGGCAATTGCATATGTTGAAGAAGGAGAGGGATCTGAGCCAGAGATTAGGTTTGAAAGTCATCAGCTTTTGAAACCACATGAAATAGACAGAATCACCCAGGGAGAGTATAGTAAGTGAGAAGATCTAGGAGAAATCCCTATGAAAACTAACAAGCTACAGATGAGAGAACAAAGAGCCAGGACACCTGGCTGGCTCAGTTGGTAGAACACGATCTCAGGGTTGTGAGTTCAAGCCCCATGCTGGGTGTGGAGCCTACTTAAAATAAAGATTAAAAGAGAGAGAGAGAGAGAGAGAGCGCGCCTGGGTGGCTTAGTTGGTTAAGCGCTCAACTTCAGCTCAAGTCATGATCTCACAGTTGGTGAGTTGGAGCTCCGCCTCCAGGCCCTGTGCTGACAGTTCAGAGCCTGGAGCCTGCTTCGGATTCTGTGTCTCCCTCTGTCTCTGCCCCTCCCCTGCTCACACTCTGTCTCTCTCTCTCTCAGAAATAAACATTAAAAAAGAGAGAGAGAAAACAGCCTACAAGGAGCACTGAGAATGTCTAGATTTTTTATTCATGCATTTGTATTGTTTTTTATCTCCAGTTGTGAACCACTGAACTCTAATAATGGTTTGGTATACATTAAAAGGCACTCTCTGTCGGGGAGCCAGGGTGGCTCAGTCGGTTAAGTGTCCGACTTCAGCTCAGGCCATGAACTTGCAGTTTGCGAGTTTAAGCCCCACCTCAGGCTCTGTGCTGATAGCTCGGAGCCTGGAGCCTGCTTCAGATTCTGTGTCTCCTTTCTCTGTTCCTCCCCTGCTTGCACTTTGACTCTCTCTCTCTCTCTCTCTCAAAAATAAGTAAAGATTAAAAACATTTTTTTTTTTTTAAATACACTCATTGTCCCATTTGACTACTTGGTTTTCTGATCATTTCCTTAGTACACAGAACAGTCTCTTGCTCTTTCAGCAATAATGTTCTGGAACCCTACTTGCTTACCTAGTGCCCAGGTGGCTTTGATCTCTGGCACAATGTTTCCTATGACTATTACCTACTTTCTGATTACTACCTCACCGCCATCATTCATATAAAGTAGAAGGTAAATGTGTGGATACGCAGCCACACAGACTGATCTTGAGTACTTATGCAACCTCTCTAAGACTCAGGTAAGTGGCTCATGACCACCAGATCACAAGCCCCATGAAAACAAGAATCTTGTTTACTATGACAGCCCCAGGGCCTGGTACATTATTATTACTCTGTTAATATTTGTTGATTGAATAACAAATCCATAAAATGTGGATTTGGGCACACACCTATCCCATTGTTGTCATTAGTATTGAAAGGGAGAACTACATTACAAATATAAAGCCCGAAACATAGTGAGGGTCCAGGAATAATGGTTGTCACTGCCATCATGATGTCTTGCTGCTCTTGACTCTGGAACATCACCTTATCACCCTAGTCTAATGTAATTTACAGTCATGGCTGGACACGGCTGACCCTGGCTTTTCTCCTCTTTTGCATGAGATTGCCAGTTTCCTCACACCTGGTAAAGATTTCCGTAACTGGGTATTGTATTTCCATAACTGCGATTCTGACTTCATCCAAACCAAAAAAATTAATAGCAATTTTATTTTGAAAATTCTAATATTATATTAAGACTGTAGCTGAAAATTCGTGATTCAGCATATTAGGAAATACATTGTTTACAGTCTTTATAATAATAATCTTCTTTTTCTTTATCTATTTTTTTAAAGATTTCATTTTTAAATAATCTCTACATCCAACATGGGGCTCAAACTCACAACCCTGAGGTCAGGAGCCAGCCAGGCGCCCCATAATAATCTTTTAAATGGGAGTTATATGATGTAATTAAAAATAAAAGGAAAAGGGGCGTCTGTGTGGCTCAGTCCGTTGAGCATAGGACATCGGTTCAGGTCATGACCTCCATTTCCTGAGTTTGAGCCCCTCATGGCCCCCTGCTGTGAGTGTCCGCTTAGGATCCTTTGTCCCCCTCTCTCTGCCCCTCCTCCCCTCTCTCTCTCTCTCTCTCTCTCTCTCTCTCTCTCTCTCTCAAAAACAAACATTTTTTTTAAAAACTTTATAAAAACAAAATAAAAATAAAAGGAAGATGAATCAATCCAAACCAAGAAACCATGCCTTAGACATTAGTAAAAGAGAACCCTTTCAACTAATATCGAAACTGGTGAAGTGCAAGTTTGGTTTCAGCTACTTGTATACACTAGGGATGCTCAAATCCATAAAGAACAAAAGCAGAAGACTTGCAAATAGTGATGATGTGAATCAAACTAGGGAAAGATGGACTTGGCGAATTGCTTTCTCAGCCCTGAGGCAGGGAATGGTTCTGTTTACCAGCTGTCTGCCTATTTTCCTAATGTATCTGTTGGGCATTTGCTGTAGAGAGGAAAACAAACAAAAGTCTTGCCAATGTAGGTGAAATTCTGAACAAGTGACCTAAATAAAGGTAATTGGTGTGGTGAGACAAAGAATAATGTTCTATAACACTTCCCCCGGATTATGTATATTTAATGGCTTAACCTCTAAGAAGAGACCACGGGGTGGTGGATAGAAATGGATGTGAATTTGTGTAGGCCTAATAGCAATAAAAGTTTGGGGAAAAAAATTAAATTGTCTGAAGGTAAAAGTAAATGACTAGAATGAGGAAAACATAGACATTTTGGACTGTCCGTTGGTCAGATCAACACCAGAGATCAGGCTGAGAACACTCTTACGGAAGCAACATTGTAATACGTGAATGTAAATTTATCTAATCATGTTTCCCACGTAGTTGATGATACATAAAAATGTCTAATTGTTGTGTAATCAGGAGAGAGCCAACCCTATTTTGCCCCAAACTCACTTGATAACATTTTATTAAAAGAGATTTTAGATATTCCCTCCACATGCCAAACCTTTTCAGAGTAGAACCGGCTTCATAAGTCTATCAACTGGATGACATTGTAAATCCTATCAAAGAAGATCCTCCCAAGAGCGTAAATAGATTGTAAATTCATTATTTTAGAGTAGGTATAGCAACAATCACAAAAACACAACAACAAGAACGCATGCAGGATGACACTTACCAAATGAAAGGTTATAGGCAGAAAGATGTCTCCCCAAGATTTGGTAGCTCTCCCTGTAGAGGAGACAGACTAAGCAAATCTCTCCTTCCCTCATCTGCCGGTCCAATCCTGAACACAGGCCTTATTGTCAAAGCTAACTAACATTCAGGAAATGATCTTGTGTCTTCACTCTAAGGTCTTTCACAAAGATAAAATGTAGACTGAGGTAGAGCGCAGAAGAGAGAAACACAAAAATGTGTCGCTGAAACGCTGTCAGAAAATCTCTGATAAATTCAAGCGAAGTCCCATTTATTTGTGACAGAACCAGTTCTGGAAGTCTACAGATACCTGAAATGTATTAAAAGAACCATTTTCCTATCCATCTGATTTGGCAGTGGAGTGCCTCTTAGTGTCCATGGTAACTCCCCTAGAGTGGTTTGGAAATTTATCATTAAAAGGCTTGCACATTAAAATATAATGGGTCAGCCACAGTCCGTAGGTAATGTTCAGTTTCTGAACTTCAAAACAAATTTAAACCATTCTATACCTTTAGGAACATATTATCAGCCGAATCCGTATATAAAAACTAGCCAATTTTTAAAGTCCACAGCAAAATGATTTTTCAAGTAGTACAAAGTATATAGCTTTGTAATATAGAAAGGGTAAAAATAGGAGCGTATTTGGAAATCTAGTCTCCTGTTTCCTTAAAAAAAATAAATAAAAATAAAGCCTTCAGAAATGTTTTCTTAATATAAAAATAAAGGCTTCAGAAACATTGTCTGAAAAAATAGGCTCACAAAATACAAAATGTATATATAAGCTGTAATCATAGAAATGTTAATGAAGGAGTAGGAGAACTTTTATTAATGTCCTCAACTGGCTTTTTTGTTTGTGTTCTTTATTTCATTTTATTTTATATGTTTTTATTTAATGTTTATTTATCTTGAGAGAGAGAGAGAGAGAGAGAGAGAGTGGGAGCAAGGGAGGGGCAGAGAGAGAGGGAGACGCAGAATCGGAAGCAGGCTCCAGGCTCTGAGCCGTCAGCCCAGAGCCCGACGCGGGGCTCAAACTCACGGACTGTGAGATCATGACCTGAGCGGAAGTAGTATACTTCACTGGCTGAGCCACCCAGGCACCCCTTTAATTTTTTATTTTTTTTAAGTGATCGCGACACCCAACGTGGGGCTGAAACTCACAACCCCGATACCAAGAGTCTCGTGCTCTACCGACTGAGCCAGTCAGTCACCCCTAAAGTGACTATTTCCAACTCCAAAACTTCTAACATTTTTTGGTTATTCTCTCAGCATTAAGAAGCTAACTAAAATTGAAGTAAGGCGAAATTTAATGTAGTGGGTTGAAACTAAAGAAATCTGTCTTGGTTCCCACCTATAACCCTTCCTTGACAGGTTTCATATTACAATTTGAGAAATTGGTTAAATGCATGGAAATACTTCATTGGTCTGCTTGAAAGCAACTGACCTTTACCCGGCCTGTTAATCAGTGAGTGAATTCAGTGAGATGTGACTAATCCCAGAGAAACAGCTTTTGAATATACCTTAGTGTGAGTAAAACCTGGCAGGAACTCGGGATGTATTTAGCTGAAATTGAAATTAAGAATACAAAATGTTAATCTTTTAGTGGTTTGAAATGCATTCTCTCTCTCTCTCTCTCTCTCTCTCTATATATGTATATATAAACTTAAAAAAAGTATATATGCTTTTTTATATATATATTATATATATTTAGTATATATTTATATATAGTATATATAGTATAGTACTTATTATATAAGTATTTTATATTTAATATATATATATTTCTTTTTTTTTTAATTTATTTATTTACTTTGAGAGAGAGAGAGAGCACAAGTGGGCGAGTTGCAGAGAGAAGGAGAGACAAAATCCCAAGCAGGCTCCGAGCCATCGGCACACAACCAGATGCGGGGATCGATCTCACAAATCTTTAGATCATGACCTGAGCCTAGATCAAAAGTCAGAGGCTTCACCGACTGAGCCACTGGGCCTCCCTGCATTCTATATTTTTTAAAAATAGATATCTCCTTGGGGTGCCTGGGTGGCTCAGTCAGTGAAGCCTCTGACTTCGGCTCAGGTCATGATCTCGCAGTTCGTGAGTTTGAGCCCCGCATCAGGCTCTCTGTGCTGACAGCTCAGAGCCTGGAGCCTGCTTCAGATTCTGTGTCTCCCTCTCTCTCTGCCCCTCCTCTGCTCACACTCTGTCTCTCTCTCTCTCTAAAAAAAAATAAACATTAAAAAAAATAAACATAAAAGAATCAAAACCAAATGGATAAAATTAATCGCCTGGGAAAATATTTTCAGGAACATAACCCACGTAAGAGGTGATTTCTGAGTATGTTTATAATTGGACTAGGGGGTTCTTAAGTCGGAAACACCCCATTTAAAAGACGGTGTCAAGTTAAAATGTAACAATGAGCTATAATCAAGGCCACGTAAAACATGTCTCTCATGAGGAAAAATTAAAATGGACAAAAGTTGTGATAATTGATAAAGAGATATAATGAAGTAAGAGATTCAGTGTGTAGCCATATGTCCATTTCTCTGGTGCCATTCAGTTTTTCTTTATTTTCATTTTATTTATTTTTCTTTATTTTAATATAATTTATTGTCAAGTTAGCTAGCATACGGTGTATAAGAGTGTGCTCTTGGTCTCGGGGGTAGATTCCCGTGATTCATCGCAGTTTTTCTTTACAGCCCTATCCCTATAAAAGCAGTGGATGCATCTGATTTTATAAGTGGATTACCCTAGCCATTAAGATAATTCAATCCTTTATGCTTCCTTTATACCAAAAGAGACTTTTATCTACCACATATTTCACTGTGAACATTACCCCTCAAGCCCCCGATAAGTAATGCATCGTGGTTCTCCCTCCTGCCACCATGAATAGACATGCTAAGCAGCCAGCTAGACTCCCTCTGTGCCACCTTACGGAAAACGTGGATATGCTTGAATTGATGCTCTGCTGTTGGGAACAGACTTCTATAACTCCATTCGAGAAAAATATTCTTGGGGTGCCTGGGTGGCTCAGTCGGTTAAGGGTCCGACTTCGGCTCAGGTCATGATCTCACAGTGCGTGGGTTCCAGCCCCACATGGAGCTCTGTGCTGACAGGTCAGAGCCCGGAGCCTGCCTCGGATTCTGTGTCTCCCTCTCTCTCTGCCCCCCCCCTGCTCAAGCTCTGTCTCTCTTTCAAAAATAAATAAACAGTAAAAAAAAATTTTTTTTAATTTAAGAAAAGAAAAATATTCCTTATTTTCAAAACGTATTGAAGAAATTAGTACCTTACACTGCGGCACCTGGGTGGCTCAGTGGGTTAAGCCTCCAACTTTTGATCTCAGCTTGGGTCATGATCATGGTTTGTGAGTTCAAGTCCCGCATTGGGTTCTGCGCTGACAGTATGGAGCCTGTTTGGGATTCTCTCTGTCTCCCCTTCTCCCTCTGCCCCTCCGCCCACTCGTGCTGTCTCTCTCTGTAAAAAAATAAATAAACTTCCAAAAAAAAAAAAAAAAAAAGAAAAGGCACCTTACATTGGTACAGCCATTATGAAAGCAGTAAGGAAGTTGCTCGAAAACTTAACAAGAAAACTACCATATGATCTAGCAATCCCCCATCTGGGTTATATCCAAAGGAAATAAAATCACCATCTGAAAGATGGGGTGCGTGAGTGGCTCAGTCGGTTACGTCCGACTTTGGCTCAGGTCATGATCTCACGAGGAATTCAAGCCCTGTGTCCGGCTCTGTGCTGACAGCTCAGGGTCTGGAGCCTGCTTAGGATTCTGCGTCCCTGTCTCTCTGCCCCTCCCCCACTCATGCTCTGTCTCTCTATCTCTCTGTCTCTCTCTCAAAAATAAGTAAACAACGGGGTGCCTGGGTGGCTCAATCAGTTAAGCGGCTCGGATCACGATCTCACAGTCCATGAGTTCGAGCCCCGCGTCAGGCTCTGTGCAGACAGCTCGGAGACTGGAGCCTGTTTCAGATTCTGTGTCTCCCTCTCTCTCCCCCTCCCCCGTTCATGTTCTGTCTTTCTCTGTCTCAAAAATAAAGAAACATTAGAAAAAAATGTTTTTTTCATAAATAAACTTTAAAAAATTTAAAAAAAAATCTCTAAGAGATATCTACACCCCCACATTCACTAAAGAATTATTCACAATAGCCAAGACCTGAACAGAGCCTAAATGTTTGTCAATGGAGGAAGAGATCATGAAAGTATGATATATGTAAAAAATGGAATATCATTCAACGTTACGAAAAGAAGGAAATTCTGACTTATGCTACTGCATGGGTGAAGCTGGAGGGCATTATGCGAAGTAAAGTCTGACTCACAAAGACAAATATCGTACGATCTTACTTATATGTGGAACTTTAAAAAGTTGAACTCGTGGAACCAGACAGTAGAACGGTGGATGCCAGAGTCTGGGGAGTGGGGGATATAGGAAGATGTGAGTCAAAGGCTACAAATTTCCACTTACACGATGAATGGTTTCAAGATCTAATGTACAGTATGGTGACTCTAGTTAACAATACCACGTTGTAGACCAGAAATTTGATAAGTAAACAGATCTTAATTAAGTATTCTCGCCACACAGACAAAAAAATTATAACTCTATGAAGTGATGGATGTATCAGTTAACATCATTGTGGTAACCACTTCACAATGTATATGTATATTAAATCATCGTGTTGTATTATCTTTTTAAAAACCACATTGTACAACCTAAATATATACAATTTTGGTCCATCATACCTCAGTAAAGCTAGAGAAAAATAACTGGATCTTGCATTTGATGAAAAATGGGGTATATCCTGATTTGAGAAAATTCAATGACATATATATGTATATATGTATATATATACATATATACGTATACATATATATACATATATGTATACGTATATATACATATATACGTATATATATGTATACGTATATATGTATATACGTATATACATATACGTATATATGTGTATATACATATATATACATATACATATATGTATATATGTATATGTGTATATATATGCATATGCATGTATACATATACATGTATATATACATATATATACATATATATGTATACATATATATGTATACATATATATATGTGTGTGTGTATATATATATATATATATATATATATATATATAGTAATCTCTACTCCCAATATGGGGCTCGAACTCATGACCCTGAGACCAAGAGTCACATCTTCCACAGACTGAGCCAGCCAGGTGCCCCTTCAACGACATATATAAACTCTGAGAAATAAGTCCACTGACCCAATCAAAGGAGGGACGCGGAGACTGGGAGCACAGTGAAGCAAGGCTTTAGTCAACGTTCTTGCGAGAGCAGATGTCTGATGGACAGGCACACCCGGGGCAGTTACAGCAGGCAATTTATCTCCTAGCAAGAAGTCCCTCCCCTGATTCCTCATTGGCTGAGTACCACAGAGGTTACAGCCTTACCCAGACATTGCATTTGCCCATGTAAGGCAAAAAGTAGTCTGATTGGATCAAATGTGCATTCCCTAAGGTGATGCAGAGACTTTCAGTCCCTCCTTTGTTCTTTGGCACATGCTCATGGCAAAGCCTGGGAAAATAAGCCCGCAAAACTGGAGGGAGGAATCAGGAAGAGAAGTGTCCAAGGGTTTGGGACTCCATTATGGGGGTGGGGGGATTCATATATATTTCCATTAGGTTGTAAACCTACTGTTAACTAGATAGCACAGCTTTAAAAAAAAAAAAAAAAACAACAATTCAATGTTTCTTTTTGAGAGAGAGAGACAGAAACGGAGTGTGAGCAAGGGAGGGAGGGCAGAGACAGGGAGACAGGGAATCTGAAGCAGGATCCAGGCTCTGAGCTGTCTGCACAGAGCCCGACGCAGGGCTCGAACTCACAAACTGTTAGATCATGACCTAAGCCAAAGTCGGACACTTAACCAACTGAGCCACCCAGGCACCCCTAGATAGCACAGTTTTTATTAGGTATTTCTGGAAATGAATCATCTCCCTCACTTCTCACGTAAACAAATAACACCAGAAACAGAAATCAGGGAGTGAATAAATTATTTAAAGTCTTTTTCTTACAGATTCACTGTGTGTTTCTTGTAAATAATAAATAACTCTCACAGATTTCAAATGTCAGTGAGCTATAGACATAACTTTTTAGAAATGTTTCTAATATTTCAAGTGAGGAACAACTTCAAAATATGTAGAGCATTTGGTAATCTTTGACATGTTTATTTCTCTTACATTCTACAGCCAGTTTTGCTTCTTCAAAATATACTCCAAATCCCACCACTTTGCACTGTTCCAAATCACCATCATCTCTCACCTGGATTATTGCAATCGCAGACCACTTCTCCTTACTTTCTGCCTCCATTCCTGTCCCCTAAAATCTTTTCTCAACCCAGCAGCCAGAGTGATTCATATTTAAAATATTTTTTAAGTTTATTCATTTATTTTGAGAGAGAGAGAGAGAACAAGGGGCAGAGACAGAGAATCCCAAGCAGGCTCTGCACTGACACACTACAGAGCCCGACGCTGGGCTCGAACTCACAAACCTGACCCAAAACCTAGTGTCCGATGCTTAAACCACTGAGCCACCCAGGCGCCCCAGGGTGATTCATATTTCAAATAGAGGTCAAATCACCACCTCTCTCCTCGGTTCAAAACCCTACAAATGGCTTCCCATCTTCGTCACAAAAACAAAACAAACTGAACCAAGGTAGTGAAGTGTAGCAGAATATATCACCCCAAAAGGTGCCTCTTTGACATAAGGATTATTTTGAGCTGATTATTTTGAGAAAGAGCAGACACAGCAGAAGCTCTACAAACAGAGTAGAAGTTACCCTTTTGTAAGGGCAATTTACATTTATAAAGGAAATCTCCGTGAAGGTATTGATTTTTTAAATGTGGTGCAGTTCCTTTATTTTTCACTGGTTTCCACGATCGGAAACCCGGAAACCCGAAAACCCAAAGATGGTGCATCTCTTATAAAACATCGGTTTGGTACACAAGGCTGCAATTATGGCCAGCCCTTTTTGTATTAAAAATGAGAACAAATGGTGAATGTTACTTAACAAAAGTACTTGAGCCTGAATAGACTTAGTGGAATGTTTAATGAAAGGAGGAAGATAATTGTGATTATTATTATGTGGCATTTTGTATAATAGTAGAGAGACTACAAAATGTTCCCTGCTATTCATTTGCAGAAGGTTCTTAACAAAGCGCTCATATATTCCTAAGAAAACTGAAGATTTTTTGAAAATGTTTGAGTATATAGCTAGCAATGCCACAGTGAAAGTAGATAATTTATCTAAGCATCTGAATACAGGAGAGCAACAAACAGGATTCAGGCCAGAAAATGAAGCAGTCATTAATGAGGGGTGTAGATCTCTTACTGAATGCATTATTTTATCCAAAAACGTCGGTATTTGATATCACAGTCGAAAAATAGGGAAGAATTGAAAATGTTTTTCCTACTAAGAAAAATATGTTTCTTTGAAATTTTTAGGAATGAAATTTAAAAAAAATTTTTCTTTGATGTTTATTTATTCTGGAGACAGAGGCAGAGCATGAACTGGGGAGGGGCAGAGAGAGAGACAGAATCTGAAACAGGCTCCAGGCTCTGAGCTGTCAGCACAGAGCCCCACGCAGGGCTCAAACCCATGAACTGTGAGATCATGACCTGGGCCGAAGTCAGACGCCCAACTGACTGAGACACCCAGGCGCCCCAGGAATGAGATTTTTAAAATGCCATGTCTCAAAGGTGGCTTTGGGGATAGATACTAAATTATGAAGCCTGAACGGAAATGCCCAGGAAATAGGATGTCAGGACTGAATCAATTTTCTGATGAAACGTAGGTAAATTTATTTTTGTTCACATTTTTGCTTAATAAAAATATTCTAAAGAATATTGTTTCTCGTGGTTGAATTAATAAAACCAAATGCAACTGAATTAGATTAATAAAAAACCAAAAGAGCTTTTTTCATGCTTGACCATGTGGTACATTTTTGGATTATCATTTTGAACAATGATCACTCTCCAGTGGCCTAGAAATAGAAGGTGAATTTGTGTGTTCGTTTGCTGTGTTGTTAACAAGGAGAAGTAAAAATCTCTGATAACAGGTTTATTGTGATGCTTCGTTTTTGTTTGATTGTTTCAGATTTTATAAATCTGAACTTTATCACATTGGGCTTGTCTTTTCTTTTTAATGTCAAGGCTGTTTTAGCAGTTGTCTTTTTTTTTTTTTTTTATTCTCAAGTTCCTTAACACACCGTGTCGTCTCGGCCCCAGGAGTAGATTCCAGTGATGCATCACTTATATATAACACCCAGTGCTTCATTTTTTATTCCAAGTGGAAGACAGCAAACACCCCCGATGAATCAGTTGGAAGTGGTCGTTAAGTAGATAAAGAAAATGTAAGATTTCCCATATATGAAGCCGATTGACAGAAAAGAATTTCAATATTCGATACTTGGACATTTTTATCCTTTTTCTCAGCTTTGTGCAGTCCCCGCACGCAGCTACGACAGGAGCTCTGTGCCCCGGCCCCAGCTCCGGTTGTCGGTACAGGTCAGGCTACACGCGGAGGGCTAAACAATTCACCAGCTGTGTATCAGACTGTGTGCCACAAACTATCCCCATTCCTTGCAGGGGAAAGATGAGGGACCAAAAAAAAAAAAAAAAAAAGGAAATGCATATTTTTCTGAGCTCTTCTCTAGGACGGACCTCAATTACATCTCTTCTCTCTGTCTGAGCTTCAATAATGAAACACACGAACGTGCGATCCTGATGAGAAAAAAAAAAAAAAGGCTGCGGGTGGGGGAGGAGAGGCACTGTGTCCACCGTAGTGGAAAGAGAAAAGAAGCAACGACAATAGCTTTAAACAGATGAAAACATGTGAAGCATGATGTTCATGAAAAGCCTTATCATGGCCGTGAATCGAGGTAGCCAATACAATTATGAAAAGTAGATTTTTAAGGCCACAGGATAAAATGCAAGGGGCCAGAAAAACAAGTGCAGTTGATTATTTGCCCAGTTGCATTTTTTGGATACATTTGTTTTCACCTCCCATTTCCCCGAGGGTAGGTATTTCAAAATGGTAGCAAAATTCTCATCGCAAATGTAAACTGCTTAAGTTTCTACATTTTAAGATGCTCTAGGTGTGTTCTGACAACCAAAAAAATGACAATAAAATATCCCACCGCCTTCCTCTGCCATGGTTTCCCTGATAGGTAATGCGACTCAGAAAACTAATTCTTTAGTTTTCCTCTGCCAATTCCTACCTGTGTTGTGTGAGACAAAAAGCTAACCTCGCTGGAGTTAAGTGTCTTTACCTCTAAACTAACATGGTTGGACTGGACTCTACTCAGGGCTCTTCTCCACTTCTATCCTTTTTTTTTTTTTTTTTTTTTTTTGGTAAATGTTTATTTGTTTCTGAGAAAGAGAGGAGGAGGGACAGAGAGAAAGGGAGACAGGATCCGTAGTGGTTTCTGCAGGGATAGCAGAGATTCCGATGTGGGGCTCGAACTCATGAACCGCGAGATCATGACCCGAGCCGAAGTCGGAAGCGTAACCAACTGAGCCACCCAGGTGCCCCTAAAATTCTATCCTTTTTAAGAATTATTATTTCTGTTTTGGAGCTGGGACTACTTGGTATAGAGCAAAAGAAAGATCCAGAAGAAAATGAGTTTAAAAAATAACGATTTAGGCCAGGAAAGAATTGTAGACTCATATTATCCAAACGCACCTAGAAGACATAATTTCTTAAACTTGCCTTCACTTTGTAGCATAATTACATTATTTTGTAATGCAATTAATAATATTCAGAATGGCTCCATTTTGTGGAAGATTAATTTAAACTTTTTTTTTTTTTTACCAAAATGTCACTTCTTTTACAAACACAAAACACCGTTAAAAATACTAAAATGGCAAATGTGATGGTTACTGATGTGGAAATGTTGGGGTTGGGAGCCAATGGCCAAGGAAGAATTCTTGAGACATCTTCAGTGCACAAAGGTGATTTTATTAAAGCACAGGGACAGGACCCATGGGCAGGGAGAGCTGCCCTGGGCTTGTGAGGAGATACTGATTACATAAGGTAAAGTCCAGGGGAAGTTTCCAGTGAGATTTTCATAAGTTAAAGAAGAGTCCCAGGATACCGGAGGCCTGGCTATTGTCAAGCTAAAGTTGTGTTTCCCTCCAGCAGAGCATTAACATTTAGACAGCGGGGAGTTCCTGGAGGAATGTTCTAGTCTGCCAGCCTCAAGTATTTATCAATGGGCTGCATCTTATAAAGAAATTTAATTTGATCTACCATTTCCCTCTGCCTTTGTTTCCCACATAATTTCCCCCTGAGCAATTGACCCTTAAATCTTTAAGTTTGCAGGGGCGTGGAGATGTCCCTACCTATGAATGGGTCAACGTTGGTCAGTTGGCAAATCATACATATATAGGAGCTATCAAAGGCAGAGACAGCCAACCCAACATATATGAACCTCCTTGAGTAGAAAAGATCATCTATCAGCTAGAAGTTATGGCAGGGAAGGACTATTGGCACCAGGCAGGGAGACATACAAGAAAAGACGACAAAAGAAGGAAAAGAAGCCCGAGTACAAAGACCTTTGATACTTAACTAAAACTTTCCTTCAGCCCTTTATTGCCGTTTGAAGAGAAATTTGAGATCTTCCACAGGTTCACAGGAATAATACGGCACGTCAGCTGGCATGTTAGATTCCTGCGAGGAAGGTACAGGTTTAATTCTTGATATATGAGTCCATGAGGAACGTCGTTCTAATTTTACTGCAGTGGGAGTACATGGTATGACGCAGTAGGGGCCTTTCCATTTTGGAGATAAGTCCCCTACTGTATTAGACTTTCCTTCTTTTTTTTTTTTTAATTTTTAAAAAAATGTTTTATTCTATTTTTGATACAAAGAGAGACAGAACACAAGCAGCGAGGGGGCAGAGGGAGAGAGGGAGACACAGAATCCGAAGTGGGCTCCGGGCTCTGAGCTGCCAGCACAGAGCCCGAAGCGGGGCTCCAGCCCACGAACCGTGAGATCACAACCTGAGCTGAAGTAGGACGCTTAACCGACTGAACCATCCAGGCGCCCTGTATTAGGCTTTCAATTCTTTAAATAAACCAGGTCTCCTGGGTTTATATGGGGTAGGTTTTTAGTAACTGGCAGATCGGGTTTAGGGAGGATATGGTTTGCATATTCATTTAGACATTTATGAATTAACCCGGCCGCAAGTGAATAATTTAACAAAGCACTATTGTCTTTATCTACAAAGATGCGTTATTGAAACATGATTTTCCTCTCTGTAATAAGCCTCATTTCCAGAGATAGCCAAAGACTAATTCATTTGTAAAACGATTTTAACAAACTTAGCCTAATTATTTACATAAGCTTAGCAATAATTGTGATTGATTATAGAAGTCTCCTAAAATTTGCTTTGCTGGAACTTTTATAATACTTGCCATCCAACATGCCTGTAATACCTGTAGATTTGGGTGTATTCCTCTTCTTGAGTTCCCCAAACATCCTAAGGTTCCTGCACCTGCCAGGAAGTGACATTCTTTACTCACCTGGTAAGGCTACTGGGAACTCTGTAATCAAGGTAACAGGCCAACCATTTCCAAGGGGCTTTATGGCTCCATGTTTCCTGAAGTCAATCTTAGTTCCTTAAAGCTGTCTAGTCACATCTGTCGATGCGTGTCTCTCAAATAGGACATTCCAGTCAAAGCCTTGGTAAAATAACCAGTATTTCCAATGGTGTCCTGTTACAAGGAGAACAGATTCTTATTGAATTTATGCAAATGCCCATGATTGCCACAAAAGAAAGAACACTCAAGAGTTTGAATTTCAGAGGGTTCGGGTAGAGAGAAAAGTTAAACACTTCAATTCGTTCACAGAAGAATACTTTATCTTATTTCTGTAAGCCATAGATATCTTAAGAGAAAATTTCCTTAATCTGGAGGAAGAGGGGCCCCTGGGTGGCTCAGTTGGCTAAGCCTCTGGCTCTTGATTTCGGCTCACGTCATGATCTCAGGGTTTGTGAGTTTGAGCCCCACATTGGGCTCTGTGCTGACAGTATGGAGCTTGTTTCAGATTCTGTTTCCTTCTCTCTCTGCCCCCCCCCCAACTTGCTCTCTGTATCTTTTTCAAAAATAAATAAGAAATAAACGTAAAAAAAATCTGGAAGAGTAAACATTAGAGAACCAGCAATGTTTCAAACAAAAGTCACAAACACTATGATCTTCTTCCTTAATTTACTTAGTCCCATGTTACTAATTCTTGTTCAGTTTGAATGCAGCTTGTAGTTAATTGTAGAAATTTTTATGCATTCTAATTTTATGATCTTAAAGAAGTCAAGTACCTGTATTTGTTCTAAAAGTCCTTTTGATAAATCTCCTTGAAGATGAAACACGTTTTGTAAGAGCATCAGAGCAATTAACTATACATGACAAAAATCTCAGAGATGGACATTGTTAACAATCTGATGGGAGATTTCATTATGATGCAATTGACAAGGAAATTCAATTATTTCTGTCACACGTAATACTTTAATAATCAGAATGTTAAGTGATGACCTTATTTACCAAAACGTATTGAAACTTCAGGAATTGCATATTTATATTTGAACAGTTATAACATTTACCCAAGCAATACAACCTAAGGTTTATCGTTATTTGTTTGACAGTGCTTTCAGAGCAAACATACCAAATAAAAAAGCCTAATTGGTCAAAAAA
The DNA here is from genome assembly GCF_027475565.1 of Acinonyx jubatus. Taxonomy (NCBI): domain Eukaryota; kingdom Metazoa; phylum Chordata; class Mammalia; order Carnivora; family Felidae; genus Acinonyx; species Acinonyx jubatus. The sequence continues at coordinate 91,655,477 of NC_069389.1, forward strand.
GACTTCATTTACAATTTAAATCTTGGGAAGTTTGTTGAAAAGCCTCAGAAAGTTATAAAGCACCTGCTTAAATAGGATTACAGATCATTACAAAAGCTAATTATTTATTGAACCAAGGTGGCAATAAGAGATTTCCAAGGCAAATATGTAGGGTTTATATAGCTGTTAACAAAACTTAGCTCCTTTAACATCGAGAAGTTTTAACCAAGTAATCAAAGACGTGATAAAGACGAAACTAGAAACTTTGGTGTTCTGGGCAGACAAAAGAAAAAAAAAAAAAACGTTGTTTATAATTTCTTATCAAGTATAAACCAACAAAAAAAATTTTGTCTTCTGAACAGTGAGAAAGCAGAATTTCAATCTTTTATCCGTATACTTTTAAAATTCATTTATTTTAAAAGTCTGGTCTGTCCTGACCACACATTTAGACCTTTGTGCACTGAAGACCACAAATAAAATTCATTTATTTTAAAAGTCTGGTCTGTCCTGACCACACATGAAATTCCTTTCCAAAGATTTCCCTTTATAAACCTCGTACAGCTTTTTGATTTAAAGTTGCTTCCCTTATTTCCATCGGTCTTAGTTACATTTAGCAGCATTTTGAACTCTTAGGAACGTGAGTCTCCAGTGAAAACTAAGTAGTAACCAATTGTGAATGGTGACACCAGAATTCTTTGGATGGCAAATTAATGGATATATTTAAGCCCAAAGCATGCTTTCCCACAGACCCAAATATCATTAGTTTCTTGCAGTAAGAAGTCAAAAGCAGATAAACCATATGTTTAGCAATCAACATTTTGGTATTTTATCTCACTTGCAAAAGTCCTAGATGTCCAATGAATTCAATCCAATTTATCATCCAAGCAAAACTTTAAAGTTTCAAGTTATCAAAGACTTTGAAGACTACCTTAAAAATTACCCATGAAAACTTTGAAACAGACTTAACCATTTTAAGTCATCTTTTTGCTGACACATAGCAACAGAAATAACATGAGCTTATTTGACCTTCAGTAAACCCAGAGAGAATAAAAAGTTTCATATTTAATGCTGATAACTCTAGCTTTTAAATGCTTATTTATTTTTGAGAGAGAGAGGGTGCATGCAAGAGCAGGGGAGGGGCAGAGAGAGAGGGAGACAAAGGATCCAAAGTGGGCTCCACACTGACAGCCGAGAGCCCGATATGGGGGCTCGAACTCATGAACCATGAGATCATGACCTGAGCTGAAGTTGGATGCTCAACTGACTGAACCACCCAGGTGCCCTGATGACTCTATTTTTTAATTAAGCCAAAAGCTTAAATTAATTTTAACGCTGAATATATTCCACCTGCATCCACTTAAAAGTCAATCAATTTGTTGTCCAATGTCAGTTTTTACTGGGGACACTGCTAGGGAAATCTGAAGTGGGTGGTCCAAGGTGGGGGGTGCTCTTCACTCCTCAACAGCAAGGGGAGGAGGAGGAGCCAATGGTGCCAGAGGCACCTAGGGTGGCATAGGAACCAGTTACACAGGCTGCACCCAAGATGGTGCAGACACAGGAGGAGGCAGAAGGGGTGAGGTGCCACCAGCTGGCAGAGAAAGAGAGCTCCTGGTTCTAAGCTTTGTCAGTTCAGACAGATGAGCAGACGCCATGTTTGGTTTTTTTCCTTACCAAAGTGGAAATATGCTGTCCATATCAGGCCAGAGAGGACAGGGCGTTTCCCCCAAACAAAAGGAGTTTTGGCGGCTGCTTGGCATTACTCCTTAGAGGCTCTGTCCCAAGGTAGACTAACCACAGTTGGCTCCAATTATAGCCATTAGCCCCGGAAATGGATAAGGGAGAAGCCCCCACATACGACTAGAGTAACCCGGGCCTGTATGGGAGAACAGCGAGAGTCAGAGATCTTGTCCCCTTCGTCAGGGATGGCCTTTGTTTCCTCCAGCAACCTGGGTTTCTTTGGAGGAGGCCTATTTAGACCATTATCAGCCAATAGATCAGGAGGAGGTTTACTGGCCAAACACATTCTGCAAGAAGCCCTTAGGTCCGGGTCGTGATTTAGAGCCATGGAGACCTGAACCTAGGGTACCTCCGTCCATTTGCCCGGTTTCCTTCAGGAGAGTTCTAACTGACGACCCTACGAAGGCCATGCAGTGTTACAGAAGATCAGTCCTGTCAAATTTTGCAATCCGAACTGTTTCCAGTGGGTCAAAAGGCATCCCAAAGGCCAAGTCCTTGGGAGAGTCCTTGGGAACTGAAGAGAGAAGTTCCATTACCAAAAATCCCCCCGACTCCTGGGCAGTGTCCCACACGCAGGATATTTGACACGCGAGAGGTTCCTGGTGTCAAAGCTGATGAGGGAAACAAAGGCAAGAGAAATGCGACTGAAATTAAATTTCCTTCCAGCTTGCAGCCCACTGACGGACACCTGAAACATGCAGTGTGACCTTGCTCAAGGAACTCATGGCTGCCTTACTTCCTCAATGTTTTTGTTTTATTAAAGACGAAAAGTAACTTTATCTTAACAGTAGCGAGCACCTCAAGGTCCTTAAAGCCTTGCTTTCAAATTCCTTACAGACTTCCGCTCTCCCTCACCCCGACTAACTTAAAAGTATATAATCAGTCACTCCTCACAACCCCAGGGCAGCTCTTTCTGCCCAGGGGTCCTGTTCCCGTGCTTTAATCAAATCACCTTTTTGTACCAAAGACGTCTCAAGAATTCTTTCTTAGCTGTTTGCTCAAGAACCGCATCATTTTGGTGCCCTTAGGTGGGGCTTTGAGTCTTTTCGTGTGGACTCTGAGCCGATGCAAACCTGGTGAGTACTTTCTCTTTTCTTCCTTCACTCTCATTTCAGGGGCTTTATGAGGAGGATGGTCCTATCGGAACACTTTCATGTCAATTGCTCAGACTGCAGTCCTCTCCCCCGTGGCTACTCGACGGGGAGGAGAAAGCCGGCCTTTTGGCTGGAAGTTAGTACCCTCGTGGGAATGATGGTAAGACCCAGAAACTCGATGCCTTCTCTTTATTCCTGTCCCTATACCAAGTTGTCTGTCTTGGGCACCGGACAGCCACCTAAATCACCACGAAAGCTGCCAATCTTAAAAGACTCCTGTGTTGCAGTTTCCTCCTCGTTGGTCTAATGTGATCCCCTCCACATCCCTGGTCTAGCCACCTCTGGCCGAGAAATTTCCACTGGGAGCAGGCCAAAACCAGTACCTGATTGAATTAAAACTCAACTGGGGACCATTTCCTATGGAAGTTGGCTGTAAAGACTACGTGTGTTAGAATGTCACTTAGATCATGATGAATTTCTATCTTTACTGTTTTCTGTCAATGTCCTCTTCCTACTACTGAAACTACAGAATTGGGGAATACCCTTTATAAAATTTTTCTAGTGTTTTCCATGGGTAAAAATGGCACAGCCTTCAAGGAAACTAAGGCATGACCTTCATGGCATGCTCCTCAAGACAAGCTAAACTAAGGTATGGACTTTTACAGCACTTTTATGGCATGGCTTTCAAGGCATGGTATTTCGGACCACACGCCAGGCACCCATTTGTAGCCCAGGATGCAATGGGGAAGCGGCGGGTCTCTAGCACGCCTTCTCTGGGGCCCTCAGTGGCTGGTCAGTGATCATAGCAATTTTGTTTGGGGGACACCTCCAGTTGCTTTGACACCAGGAAGCTCTGACATATCATGTGCGGGTGCCACCCGGGAGTCAGGGGGATTTTTGATAATGAACCTTCTCTATGTTTCTAGGAACATAGGATCTTCTTCAGTCCCCAACGGCCTTCCCTGGGGATGCCTTTTAACCCACTGGAATCAATTTGGACTGCAAGATCTAAGAAAGAAAAAACTGATACTTTGTAATACTGCCTGGCCTCAATACTCCTTAGGAGATGACGAAAAATGGCCCGTTAAGGGGCCATTAAATCTTAATATAATCTATCAGATCTTTTCTGCAAGAAACAGGGCAAATGGACTGAAGTACCCTATGTCTAGGCTTTCATGGTCCTAAATCAGGGTCCAGAACCAGGGGCCTCTCGCAGAATGTGTTTGGCCACTAACCAGGCTGCTAAACTCCCTCCTGATATATTGGATGATTCTCTAAACAGGCCTCCTCCGAATAAACCCACGTTGCTGGAGCAAACACAGGCCCTGATGAAGGGGACTCCGACGCTCTCTCTCACCCTTCCTCCTTCCTAATAGACTCAGGTTCCTCTAGCTGTATGTGGGGGCTTCTCCCCCATTCATTCCCTGGGTTAATGACTATTAACATTGGAGCCTATTGCCTCTGGTTAGTCTACCTTGGGAAGGAGACTTTATGGAATATTCCCAAGCAGCTATCCCGAAACTCCTTGTGTCTGGGGGAAGTCCCCTGTCTTCTCTGGCCCCACACGGACTGCCCACTTCCGCTTGTGGGTGGGGAAAAAAAAAAACCTGCTCATCTGTCGAAGCTGGTGGGCTTTAGGACGGCGAGATTTCTTTCTCTGTCCTCTGGGCTTTTGTCCACCTCCAGCCTTCCTGGAGTTACCTCACCTCTTCCGTCTCCTCCTGCCCTCCTCCTGCGTCTGCACCGTCTTGGGAGCGGCCTACATCTTCCATGCCTCTGCCACCATCAGTCCCTCCTCCTGCCCCCACTGTCAAGGAGTGAAGAACACCCCCTTGGACTTACACCGCCCACTTCGGACCCCCCCCCCCAACTGGGGCCCCAGGTAAAAATTCGCGATGGTGAACAAAGTGATTGCCTTTTAAAGTGGACCCAAGTGGAACATATTTGGTATTTGAACTAATTTAAGTTTGTTGGTTTAATTAATGTAGACATATATTTAGAGCTATCGGCATTAAATATAAAACCTTGTCTACCTAGGTTTACTGATGATCAAATAAGCTCGTGAATATCTCTACTGCAATTCGGTAACAAAAAGATGACTTAAAATGATGGCTAATTCTGTCTCAAGAGTTTTTATGGGTCATTGTTAAGATAGCTTTCGAAGTCTTTGGTAACCTGAAACATGAACGTTTTGTTTGAATGATAAATTTAAATTAAATTCATTGGACATTTAGGTCTTTTCCAAATAGGATAAGACATTAAATTAATTACTAAAGCATTAATTACTAGACATAAGTTTGTACTTTTGACTTATTGTAGAGAAAGTAAGGATATTTGGGTCGGTTGGAAAACCTGCTTTGTGCTTAGTTGATCCATAAATTTGCCATCTAAAAAATTCTGGTGTCACAGCTCACAATTGGTTACTACTGGGTTTTCACTGGAGACTAAGGTTTCTAAGAGTTGAAATTCTGCTAAATGTAATTAAGACTGATGAAAATAAGGAAAGGAATACTGTATGTAGAAAAGTAAAAAGTAGGAGATATGTAAGAAAGATATAAGGAATGGAAATACATTTTCATTGAAGGTAAAAGAAAGTAATTTTGTCCTAAATGAGACTAGTTGTTTGGAGAGAAATGCCTTGGGATAAAATCTGAATGCAAAGGAAAGTTGTAGAAGGTTTGTGAAGGGAAATCTTTGGAAAGGAATTTTATGCGTGGTTAAGATGGACCAAGGTTGAAATGAGTGGATTTTAAAAATATACTGGTGGGGCCCCTGGGTGGCTCAGTTGGTTAAGCGTCTGACTTCAGCTCAGGTCATGATCTCACAGTTCATGGGTTTGAGCCCCACATTAGACTCTGTGCTGACAGCTTGGCGCCCGGATCCTGCTTCGGATTCTGTGTCTCCGTCTCTTTCTCTGCCCTTCCCCTGCTTCTGCTCTGTATCTCTCTGTCTCTCAAAAATGAATAAACCTTAAAAAAAATTGTTTCTAAATACACTGGTGTAAGATTGAAATTCTGCTTTTCTCTCTGTTCAAAAGACAAAGTTTTCTTGGATTGTTAATCTGCTCTTGATAAAAAAAAAAAAATGTAAACAAAGGTCTTTTCTTTTTTGTCTGTGGGAAAACCAAAGCTTTATGTTTTGTCTTTATCAGGCCTTTGATTGCTTAGTTAAAACTTCTCAATGTTAAAGGAGCTAGGTTTTGCTAACAACTACATAACCCTACATATTTGCCTTTAGAATCTCTTATTGCCACCTAGGTTAAATAAATAATTAAGATTTGTAATGATCTGTAATCCTATTTAGGATGTGCTTTATAACTTTCTAAGGTTTTAACAAACTTCCCGGGATTTAAATTGTAGATGAAATCTTTTTGAACAATTGTGCCTTTTTATTTGGTATGTTACTTGGAAAGCCCTGTCAAACAAATAATGGTAAACCTTAGGTTGTATTGCTTGGGTAAAGGCTATAACTATTCATATATATATATATATATATATATGTATATATATATGTGTATATATATATATATACACATATATATATATGTATATATATGTGTATATATATATATATACACATATATATATACATATATATATATATGGAATTCCTAACGTTTTAGTATAAAGTTAAAGTGTAACATTTTGGTATAAGGTCATTACTTAACCTTCTAATTATCGAAGGGTTATGTGTCACAGAAATAACTGAATTTCCTTGTCAATTGCATCATAAGAACTCTCATATCGGATTGTTAATCGTGTCCATTTTTGAGTCTTTTGTCATTTATAGTTATTGTCCTGATGCTCTTATAAAATGTGTTTCATCTTCAAGGAGATTTATAAAAAGGACTTTTGGGACAAATACAGGAATTTGACAACTTTAAGATCGTAAAACAAATGGGTAAAAAATTTCCTGAACTAAAAAGCTGCATTCAAACTGCACAAGAATTAGTAACATGGGACTAAGTAAATTAAGGAAGAAGATCATAGCTTTTGTGACTCTTGTTGGAAATATTGCTGGTTCTCTAATGTTTGTTGTTCCAGATTAAGGAAACGTTCTCTTCAAATATCCATGATACATAGAAATGTGACAGACAAAGTATTCATTTGTGAACAAACTGAAGCGTTTAACTTTTCTCTCTACCTGAACCCTCTGAAATTCAAACGCTCTCAGTGAGTATTCTTTCTTTCATGGCAATTGAAGTTATTTGCACAAGTTCAGTAAGAGTCCGTTCTTGAAACAGGACATCAATGGAAATACTAGTTATTTTCCCAAGGCTTTGGCTGGAACGTCCTATTTGAGAGAGACACATAGACTCAGATATGACCAGACATTTTTAAGAAACTAAGGTTGACTTTATGAAACCTGGAGCCTATAAGGCCCCTTGGAAATGTTGGCCTGATACCTTGTTTACAGGGTTCCCAGCAGCCTTACCAGGTGAGTAAAAAGTGTCACTTCCTGGCAGGTGCAGGAACCTCAGGATATCTCGTGGAAGGAATTCACCCAAATCTAAAGGTATTGCAGTCCTGTCTGATGGCAAGTACTTGACTTAGCTTCTGGCCTGGAGAAGCTACTAAAAAAGTTCAATCTAGAGATTCCTTCTGAAAAGTTACAGCAAAGCAAATTTTACAAGATCTGTATGACCGATCGCTGTTCTTGCCGAGCTTATGTCAATAATCAAGCTGAGTTTGTTAAAACTGGACTTGTTCTACAAACGAACTAGTCTTAATTTGGCTATCTCTGGAAATAGAGGGTTATTAAAGAGAAAGATTATGTTTCAACAATGCACCTTTATGGATGTTAAATTCTAGATCTGATTGTCATTAAATGTTTGCTGTTTGCCTACACTAGACAACTTGAGATAAACTTCAGAGAAATTGTCATGAATCTCATGTAAAGACAACCTTGGTGCCTGGTGCTCTAGGAGCCATTCCAAAGGATCGCCACAGACATTTGAGTTGCAAGCCAGAAAAACCCATCTGATTCCCGCTACCTGTTCCCACTCCCTCTGAGGATGCTTCAAGCCTGACATCTAGAAATCTTCTCACTTGAGAAGTGCTTGAGACTCAGACACTCAATTTATAATTTTGCTCTAACCGTTAGCCCATATTTTTCTTGTTTCTTTAAAGTGCCTCATATTAAGTACCTGATTGCTTACTAAGCAAAACAGAGTCTATATGATGGTTAACACCTCCTACCATGCAATCAAGGCCTTAAATGACTCTCAAAATAACATTATATTACTAAACACTAAAATAACTCAAATGCATAGAACAGTTCTACAACATAAAATGGCATTAGATGTTTTAGCTGCTGCACAAGGGGGAACTTGAGCTCTCATAAAAACAGAATGCTGGGTATACATTCCAGATCATCATCAAAATATTTCTGGATTTCTGACAAATGCTCAAATTGGCGCTTTAAATGATCCCTCTTTTTCCTTTACTAATTGGTTAAATTCCTGGACCAAAGAAAGCTGTTTGTTGACTATCCAAGGACTCTTATTTGAGCTTCTTTTTGTTATTTTAATCATGTTTTGCTGTTTTCTCCCACATTTCTCTATCTGGTGCCAAGACTCTTTCAGGGCCCTAAATGCAAGTCAACAGATGATCCTTTGTTACTCGTTATCAACTCTAGATACAGCTGCCTCAGCCTTTCCTAACTCCTATTAAATTCTCAACTGACCAACCTTGGCCCATAGGTAGGAACATCCCTACGCCCCTTTTCAGCAAGAACAAGGTACAGAAGATGAGACTTTCCACCTTCAAAAACCTTAAAGACTTGGTCAGCGTTGTTCAGGGGGGGAAATGATGAGGGAAACAAAGGCAAGAGAAATGTAGCTGAAATTAAATCTCCGCACAGCTTGCAGCCCACTGATAGACACCTGAAACACGCAGTGTGTGACCTTCCTCAGGCATCTCATGTCTGCCTTACTGCATTAATGTTTTTGTTTTATTAAAGACTAAAAGTAACCTTAACAGTAGCTAGCCCTTCAAGGTCCTAAAAGCCTTGCTTTCAAATTCCTTAGAGTTTGAAATCCCTAACCCCCATTGAAATCCCTAATCCCTCGGGGCACCTGGGTGGCTCAGTCGGTTAAGCATCCAATCTCGGCTCAGGTCGCGATCCATCCAATTTCGGCCCGGATCGTGATCTCACAGTTCGTGGGTTCGAGCCCCACATTGGGCTCTGTGCTGACAGCTCAGGGCCTGGAGCCTGCTTCCGATTCTGTGTCTCCCTCTCTCACTGCCCCTTCCCCACTCACGCTCTGTCTCTCTCTCAAAAATAAATAAATATTAAAAAAAAATTTTTTTTAAAAGAAATCCCTAATCCCTAACCCCCATTAACTTGAAAGTATATAATCAGTCACGCCTCACAACCCCAGAGCAACTCTTTCTGCCCAGGGGTCCTGTCCCCGTGCTTTAATAAAATCACCTTTTTGTACCAAAGACATCTCAAGAATTCTTTCTTTAGCCGTTTGCTGAAGAACGCCATCAAAAGCAACCCGAGGTGTCCCTGGAACAAAATTGCTATGATTACTGCTTGCCATAAAGGAGGGAGGCCGGCCCTCCCCTGGCTTCCCTATTGCATTCCCGACTACAATGGGTGCCCACACATGGACCGAGTTTGCCTTGCTGAGAAGGCCGTGAAGAACCTGCCATTTTTAACCCATGGAAAATGCTGGAAAAGTTTTACAAGGTGAAATTACCCCATCTTGTAGTTGAAGTAGTTAGTAGAAGACATTAGCGGGAAACAGGAAATATAAAAATGCAGCATGGTCTAAGTGACGTTTCCAACACGTGTCGTCTTCACTTCCTAGGAAACGGTTCCCAGTTAGGTTTTCCTTCAGTCCGGTACTGGTTTCAACCAGCTCTGGACAGAGGTCTGGCAGCCGGAAGCAGCTAGACCAGAGATGTGGAGATCCCAATCGACCAATGAGTGGGATACCTCACAAGGGGGCCTTCGGTTTGGCTGCTCTCCTGGTGACTTAGTTGGCTGTCCCTTGCCCAAGACAGACAACTTTATATAAGGACAGAGATGAAGAGAGGGCCTCAAGTTTCTAGCTCTTATTACCATTCCAGACAGGGTGCTAACTGATGAGGTTTTTGGGGGTGATAGGGGGTTCATGAGGTCCAGAGCCGACGGCCCAGAAAGAATTCTTGAAGACGTCTTTGGTGCAAAAAGGTGATTTTAATGAAGCACCGGGACAGGACCCCGTGGGCAGGAAGAGCTGCCCGGGCACCATGAAGAGACACTGGTTGTATACTATGGAGTTGGGGGGACGTAAGGTCCAGGAGAAGTTTCCAGTGAGATTTTCATATGCTAAAGAAGACTCCCGGGATGGAGGAGGCCTAGCTATTGTCAAGGGAAGGTTGTTTTTCCCTCTAGCAAAGCATCAATTAGCATTAAGACAGTAAGTTCCGGGAGAAACGTTTTACTCGGCCAGCCTCAAGTATTTGCCAACGGGCTGCAGGTTATAAGGAAATTGAGTTCCATCCGCCATTTCCTTCTGCCTTTGTTTCCCACATCGCTGTGGAGGGGTGATGGAGACTTAGGTCCCGCAGGACTTTGATCCTTATCAGTTAACCCTTTGTTTTTTCCCCTTTCCTTTGTTCTTGGGCCACCAGGAGAGGAACATCACCCGGATCCCACCTGGGGCGGGGGCGGGTTGCAGCCTGTCACCTTGCCTTATGCTCCCTCATGACTAACTTCCAGCCAAAAGGCAAGCTTTCTCCTCCCCGTAGAATAGCCACTGGCTAGAGGATTGCAGCCTGAGCAATGGACACGAAAGTGTCCCAATTAAGACTGTACTCCTCGAAAAGCCCCTGAAATGAGAGTAGAGGGAGAGAGGAAGTACTCACCACGTTTGCATGAGGCTCAGGGTCCACACGAAAAGACTCAAAGCCCCACACAAGGACACTAAAAGGTTGTGGTTTGAAGTGTTGGGGTTCGGAGTCCAGATGAGAGAGCTTAACCTCATGTGAAGGTGCCAAACTCATGTGGCAAAATGGGGGGGAGGGGTTGGGAGCCGGTAGCCAAGAAAGAATTCTTGAGACATCTTTGGCACAAAAAGGTGGTTTTATTAAAACCCGGAACAGGACCCGTGGGCAGGAAGAGCTGCCCCAGGATTGTGAGGAGAGACTGGCTATATACTTGAGAGTTGGGGGAGGAAAAGGGGAAATTTCCGAAGGATTTTCATGTGTTAAAGAAGACTCCCAGGATCCCTGAGGCCTAGCTATTGTCAAGCTAAAGTGGTGTTTCCCTCTAGCAGAGCATTAAGACAGTAGGGAGTTCCTGGAGGAATGTTCTAGGCTGCCAGCCTCAAGTATTTGTCAGTGGGCTGCAGGTTACAAAGAAATTGTAACACTTGAGGCAGAATTGCTTTTTCTTTTTTATTATTATTATTTTTTTTAATGTTTATTCATTTTTGAGACAGAGAGAGACAGAGCATGAACGGGGGAGGGTCAGAGAGAGAGGGAGACACAGAATCCGAAGCAGGCTCCAGGCTCCGAGCTGTCAGCACAGAGCCCGACGCGGGGCTCGAACTCACGGACCGCGAGATCATGACCTGAGCCGAAGTCGGACGCCTAACCGACTGAGCCACCCAGGCGCCCCCAGAATTGCTTTTACATGTTCCTAGTGTCACCAGCTAGACCCCAAGACCTGGCCTTTACTGCCCCCCTACTTGTACTCCCCAACCTTGGTCCCACATTGTTTCCTGAAGTTCTGCTTTGACAAATTACCTCTTAACTCAGGCAAATGAAAACCCACCTCAAGCGATAGCAACTGCCCTGACAAGAACTCCAACAGGCCCTGACCAGTATGACTAAAAACCTCCCTCCACTCCCCCACTCCGCCCCCCTCCCCACCGTGACTTGCACCTGCTCAGATGGACCATGGGGTGACCTCTAGAACGAATGACAATTACCTTTACATCCTTACAATACTAAAATCTCCACCCAAGGAGGGGCACAAGCTTCATTTACATAACACACAATGTATGTATAGGCATCATGACCTTATGCCCATCTCTGCATATGATGACGAAGATCTCTCATTTTTTTTTTTTTTTTACGTAAGGGCTTGAACTCGTGACCCCAAGATCCAGAGTGGCATGCTTTACCAACTGAGCCAGCCAGGGACCCCCGAGAATCCCTTTTTTAAAATATCCACCCTGGGGGCCCCTGGGTGGCTCAGTCGGTTAGGCGGCCGACTCTTGATGTCGGGCCAGGTCATGGTCTCACGGTTGGTGAGTTCAAGCCCTATGATGTGCTCACAGAGTGGAACCTGCTTGTTATTCTCTCTCCCTCTGTCTCTCTGCCCCTCCCCTGCTTATGTGCTCCACGCATACACTCTCTCTCGAAATAAATCAGTAAGCATTAAAAAAAAATTTTTTTAATGTTTATTTATTTTTGACAGAGAGAGAGAGAGAGAGAGAGAGTGAGCATGAGCGGGGGAGGGGCAGAGAGAGAGAGAGGGAGACGCAGAATCCGAAGCAGGCTCCAGGCTCCCAGCTGTCAGCACAGAGCCCGACGCGGGGCTCGAACTCACAGACCGTGAGATCATGACCTGAGCCGAAGCTGGACGCTCAACCGACTGAACCACCCAGGCGCCCCAATAAATAAGAATTTTTAAATAAAATGAAAGTAGATGCTCCTTTGCCATTATGAAAACGGATAATGCCAAAAGGAATAAATTGAATAAATTATTTTTTCCAATATAAGATTGAAGTAATAAAACTAATACATCTGATTGAAATAATGGTAACTTAGTTAAATTGCCTGCACGATTTCAATGAATTTTTTTTAATATGAAATTTATTGTCAAATTGGTTTCCATACAACACCCAGTGTTCATCCCAACAGGTGCCCTCCTCAGTACCCATCACCCACCCTCCCCTCCCTCCCACCCCCCATCAACCCTCAGTTTGTTCTCAGTTTTTAAGAGTCTCTTATGCTTTGCCTCCCTCCCTCTCTAACCTCTTTTTTTTTTTCTTTCCCTCCCCCCATGGACTTCTGTTAAGTTTCTCGGGATCCACATAAGAGTGAAAACATATGGTATCTGTCTTTCTCTGTATGGCTTATTTCACTTAGCATCACACTCTCCAGTTCCATCCACGTTGCTACAAAAGGCCATAGTTCATTCTTTCTCTCAATGAATTTTTTAAATAAAGAAAAACAACTTGTAAGTATATCCCTGGGGAGTGTCATTTTCTAAAAATTAAATTTTTTATAAATAAATAAGTAAATATTAGACTTTAAAATTCTTTTTAATTTTTATGAAATATTAAAAAAAATTTTTTTACATTTATTTATTTTTGAGAGACAGAGAGAGACAGTGCGTGAGCAAGGGAGGGGCAGAGAGAGAGAGAGACACAGAATCACGAGCAGGCTCCAGGCTCCCAGCTGTCAGCACAGAGCCCGACGTGGGGCTGGAACCCACGAACCGTGAGATCATGACCTGAGCCGAAGTGGGACGCTTAACCGACCAAGCCACCCAGGCGCCCCGAAATTCTTTTTAATTTTTAATTGAAGTATACTTGACATATTTCATTTCCAGTGTCCAAATAGTGATTTGACAATTATGTACATTATGATATGCTTATCATAAGTATACTTACCATCTATCACCGCACAGTTATTAAAATATTATTGACTATATTCCTTATGCTGTACTTTTCTTTCCTGTGACTTATTTAGTTTATAACTGTAAGTTTGTACCTCTTAATCCCCTTCACCTATTTCACCCATCTCCATACCGCATTCTCCTCTGGCAACTACTAGTTTGTTCTCCATATTTATGAGGTTGTTTCCTCTTGTTGCTGGGTGTTCATTTGTTTTTTGGATTCCACATATAAGTGAAATCGTATTATATTTGCCTTTCTCTGTCTGACTTATCTTACTTAGCATAATACCCTCTAGGTCCACACCCATGTTGTCACAAATGGCAAGATTCCATTCTTTTTTATATGCATTTTTCCAAAGACATATAAATGGTCAACAGACATATGAAAAGATGCTCAACATCACTAATCATCAGAGAAATGCAAATCAGAACCACAATGAGATATCACCTCACACTTGTCAGAACAACTAATATCAAAAAGACAGAAGTGGCTCCTGGGTGGCTCAGTCAATTAAGCATCTGACTTCAGCTCAGGTCATGATTTCGAGATTCGTGAGTTTGTGCCCCACTTCGGGCTCTGTGCTGACAGTGCGGAGCCTGCTTGGGATTTTCTCTCTCTCCCTGCCTCTCTCTCCCTCTCTCTCTCAAAATAAACAAATGGACTTAAAAAAAATAAGACAAGAAACCTGGGTGGCTCAGTTGGTTGAACATCTGACTCTTGGTTTTGACTCGGGTCATGATCTCTCAGTTTGTGGGTTTGGGCCCCACGTCAGGCTCTGCAATGACAGTGCAGAACCTGCTTGGGACTATAGAAAGCAGTACAGAGGCTCCTCACAAAAATTGAAAATTGAAGTACCATGAAATCCAGTAATTCAACTTGTAGGTATCTGCCCAAGACAAATGAAAACACGAATTTGAAAAGATATATTCATTCCTATGTTTATTGCAGCATTATTTACAATTGCCAAGATATGGAAGCAACCTAAGTGTCCATCAGTAGATGAATGGACAAAGGAGATGTGCTGAAAATTAATGTTTAAAATCTGTAGTGTTCTTTTTTTCCGAGATTTTATTTTTCAGTAATCTCTGCACCCAACATGGGGCTTGAACTTACAACCCTGAGATCAAGATTCGCGTGTTCTACGGACCAAGCCACTCAGGAACCCCTAAAATCTGTAGTTTGCAATACAAATTGGATCAAATAAAATGAAATATAACATAACTTATGAAACCTTATTTTTGCTATTCTGCACCCAGGATATTCCATTACGTTAATTATGCAAAAAAAAAAAAATAGCATGAGACATGTTGGCAAAGAAAAGTATATTTTATTTTATTTTATTTTATTTTATTTCAATATATGAAATTTATTGTCAAATTGGTTTCTATACAACACCCAGTGCTCATCCCAAAAGGTGCCCTCCTCAGTACCCATCACCCACCCTCCCCTCCCAGAAAAGTATATTTTAAAAACAGTACTGGCTTAAAACGTGTTATATGTTCTAACTAGTTTACAAAGATGTTATTTTGAAAACTTGTATTGGTAAATGAATATTCCTAACTGATGGGATTCTGAAAAGTTACCCCAAAATGTGGAATCTTGACAAATGGAATATTTTCAGCTGAAGGAGTTTGAAAACAGAAGCAGGAAGCTCACTCTGGACTCACCCTGCCTCCGCCCCAAACAGGGCATAAAACCCTCCCGTGAGATATGCCTTGTCTACACCCAGTGGAAAGGACCATCCTTGTCTTAGAAGACAGGTGGGTCTACCGCTTGCCCCGTGTACCTAAGCAAACCACAATCTAAGCCTTTAACTGCCTCGAGGTTATGAAATCAAAATGCTAAGGGCAACCAATCGCAAACAGCCAAGTAGGCTTTCGGCTAGAGACCATCAAATGATTTCCTTTTTTTTTCCCTTCCGTGATTTCTCTGTATGTATTTCCCCTGGTCTCAGTCAGCAGAACACTCTTTTTTTTTTTTTTTTTTAATTTTTTTAACGTTCATTCATTTTTTTTTTTTAACGTTTATTTATTTTTGAGACAGAGAGAGACAGAGCATGAACGGGGAAGGGGCAGAGAGAGAGGGAGACACAGAATCCAAAGCAGGCTCCAGGCTCTGAGCTGTCAGCACAGAGCCCGACGCGGGGCTCGAACTCACGGACCGCGAGATCATGACCTGAGCTGAAGTTGGCCGCCCAACTGACTGAGCCACCCAGGTGCCCGCAGCAGAACACTCTTAACCACTCCTGGTTTGGTGCTGCCTGATTCAAAAAGACAAATGCTCAAATAAACTTTTCAAATTTTAATATGCCTCAATGTACCTTTTCATACTACCTATTCGTTAACCTAACATATTCTTCCATGACTGTCCACTTCTCATCAAATGTAGCATAAAATAGGGGCATCTGGGTGGCTGGGTGGGTGGAGCATCCAACTTCAGCTCAGTCATGATCTCAGGGTCCGAGGGTTCGAGCCCCGCATCGGGCTCTGTGCTGACAGCTCAGAGCCTGGAGCCTGCTTCCGATTCTGTGTCTCCATCTGTCTCTCTGCCCCTTCCCAGCTCATGTTCTGTCTCTTTCCGCCTCTCAAAAATAAAAAAAATGTAATAAAAAATAATGTAAAATGCTTCCATATTAAAAAAAAATTGTAGCATAAAATACGCGTCTAACTGCTTCTTTGGGTCTTCATTTCCTTACGAAGACTCCTGTATAATGTGAGATTTATGTTAAATAAATTTGTATGCTTTTCTCCTGTTAACCTGCAGTCTAACTTTCAGACCCAGCCGAGGACCCTTTTCCTACTTTATTTTTTATAATTTTCTTATTGTTTACTTTTGAGAAATTTTGGGAATGGCGAAATCGTGACCTAAGCCAAAGTCAGACGCTTAACCGACTGAGCCTTCCAGGTGCCCCTACCTCTGTCATTTAAAAAATGTGTGTGAAGGGCACCTAGATGGCTCAGGTGGTTAAGGGTCCAACTCTGGGTTTTGGCTTAGGTCATGATCTCACAGTTTGTGGGTTGGAGCCCCGGGTTGGGCTCTGCCCTGACAGCAGGGAGCCTGCTTGGGATTTTTCTCTCTCCCTCTCTCTCCCTGCTACCCCCTGCTCCCACTCTCTGTCTCTCTCAATATAAAAAAAATTTTTTTTAGGTGTGTGATAATATTCTTTTAGAAAATCAGAAATGCTGAGTTATTTTTAGATGCTCATTTGCCCTATGAAGTCTTTCCTACCAAAGCCCTTCCACATCTTTATTTTCTTTTTTTTTTAATTTTATTTATTTATTTTTTTAAAATTTTTTTTAATGTTTATTTATTTTTGAGACAGAGAGAGACAGAGCATGAACAGGGGAGGGGCAGAGAGAGAGGGAGACACAGAATCGGAAGCAGGTTCCAGGCTCTGAGCCATCAGCCCAGAGCCCGACGTGGGGCTCGAACTCACGGACCGCGAGATCATGACCTGAGCCGAAGTCGGCCGCTCAACCGACTGAGCCACCCAGGCGCCCCTCCACATCTTTATTTTCTTTAATATTTATTTATTTTGAGAAAGAGAGAGGGAAAGAGAGAGAGCACACACACACGAAAGAGAGAGTGGGGGAAGGGCAGGAAGAGAAGGAGAGAGAATCCCAACCAGGTTCCATGCTGTCAGCACAGAGCCCAACACAGGGCTACGTTCCGTGAACCATGAGATCATTACCTGAGCAGAAAGCAAGAGTCGGACAGTTGGACATTTAACCAATGGAGCCACCCAGGAGCCCTAGCCCTTCCACATCTTAAAAAAAATAGATGTGTTGAGATATGATTCACATGCCATAGAATTCATTCATTTAAATTGTACATTATATCAATTACTGAAAGTGTGGTGTTGAAACCTCCAATTGTTACTGTTGAATTGTCTATTTCTCCCTTGAGTTTCATCAGTTTCTGTTTCAACTATTTGGGGGCTCTGTTGTTAAATGCATATGTGTTTCTTTCTGGTTTTTAATGTTCATTTATTTATTTATTTTGAGACAGAGAGAGACAGAGCATGAGCAGGGGAGGGGCACAGGGAGGGAGAACGAGAATCTCAAGCAGGCTCCATGCTGTCAGCACAGAACCCAACGTGGGGCCTGAACTCACCAACTGTGAGATCATGACCTGAGCCCGAATCAAGAGTCCGACGCTTAACAGACTGAGCCACCCAGGCGCGCAATGCATATGTGTTTCTAATTGTGATGACATAGCACAATGCTCGTTAGTCTATTATATCATTTGTCACAATTCACCATCACTAGTATGATGTGGTACCTGTCTCTCTCCCTGCTATGTTTCAGCTTCCTTTGCACGATATAATCTAATCAAGTACATGGGAGATAATAGTAGTCAGCAAATGTTAAATGAGCGAATGAATAAATCCTTTGTTTTGTATTTAGCCTCAAAGACATTCCTGCCATGCTTAAATTTTGAGTTCAAGATAGTGATACACAACATTCTGAAAGGCAATTTCAAAAAAGTGCAACTGACATTTGAAAATGTCAAGTGGAATTTGGATGAAATCCACCCCCCACCAATTTCCTTTGCAAATTTCAGTATATGTTACATTCAATTCAGTTGTGTGAAAAAAATTAGCACAGCTGCAGAGGTTGAGTTCTCTTCCTTTGCAACTTCTGCTTGTATAAATTTATAACATTTTTACAGAAATTATTTCATTTCTCTTGTATTTTAGAGTTTAAATTCCCCTACCACTAATGCCCTCATGCCCTCAGTGGAATGTCAGAAAAAGTAAGAAACTGGAACGGGGAAAAAAAAAAAACCCTCTAGGTATTAAATGTTTTCCTCATTTATGTCTATTGTATTTGCTATCTACCATTAACCAGGCTCGCAATCTAGAATTGCAACATAACAGGAAATAACAGATTATTTACTCTCCAGGAAAATACTCTCTGTACAATTTTGATAAATATGAACACAAGCTCTGGTAAAATTTCAGAGTGCAGTGTAAAAATTCTATTATTTTCTTTAAAAGTTAAGTGACCCTCTCCTTACATGATTGTATATTCATACTGCTAAATATTTGGGAATATATTTGGCTATACTGCAAAAAAGAGTACTTAGAAGAAAGTGTTTTTTAAAATAATCTAACAGTATAATTAGTAATCGTGTTAGAAATATTAACTTTTAGAGGTCATGGGTGGCTCAGTTGGTTGATTGTCCCACTCTTAATTTCGACTTGGGTCATGATTCCCAGGTTGTGGGATCCAGCCCTACATCAGGCTTGGTGCTGAGTGTGGAGCCTGCTTGGGATTCTCTCTCTCTCTCTCTCTCTCTCTCTCTCTCTCTCTCTCCTTTTGCCCCTCTCCTCCCATTCTAAAAAATAATAATAATAAAATAAAAAGAAATAAGAAAAAGAAAAGAAATATTAACCTCTAATGAAAGTCTCTGCAGGGGGGCGCCTGGCTGACTAAGTAGGTACAGCATGTGACTCTTGAGCTCGGGGTTGTGAGTTCAAGCCCCACCTTAAGTGTAGAGCTTTCTTAAAAGAATGAATAAATGATAATAATTTAAAAGGGGCACCTGGGTGGCTCATTCCATTAGGCATCTGACTCTTGGTTTCAGCCCAGGTCTTGATCTCACAGTTTGTGGGATGGAGCCCTGTGTCGGGCTCTGTGCTGACATCACAGAGACTGCTTGGGATTCCCTCTCTCCCCCTTTTTCTGCCCCTCCCCTGCTCATGCTCTCTCTCTCCATCTCAAAATAAATAAATAAACAATAAAAAATTTAAAAAAAGAAAGTCTTGTTAGAAAACTTACACTGGAAACATATTTACATGACAAAATATGCTAAATGTATAATGCAATAATTTTATATATAACAAACATGAGTGTATAACTATATATATATATAACTATATATAATAATCTTATGTACCTAATAATTATATTATTATGGAAACTGGTCTGGATCAGCCGGCAGAAGAACCAAGAGGCACTTGGAGATCTTGGAAGGCAGGAGGTTTGTTTTACACTGGTGGGCTCAAAAGAGATCATTCTCCAGAGGTCTGAGCCCAGAGCATAAGCAGAGGGGACAATTTATAGTCTGTTACTTCCGCATTCCTCATTAGTCGTAATTTGGAGCCAGTGGCAAGCAAGGAAGAAGAACCCAGAAGGGGAATCTTCAGGCAGGACTGGAATTACCTTATCAATCCTGTCGGCCATCTTATAACAGATTTTTCCCTATCAATATACGTAACTATATAACTATAACTATATATATAAACATGTATATAAACATATATATGCATAAACATATATATGTATATATATATAGTCCTTGTAACTGGACTAAGAATTAAATTGACATGAGACGGATTAACAGGAGAAAATAAAATTTAGTTTTGTATGGGGGCTCCTGGGTGGCGCAGTCGGTTAAGCGTCCGACTTCAGCCAGGTCACGATCTCGCGGTCCGTGAGTTCGAGCCCCGCGTCAGGCTCTGGGCTGATGGCTCAGAGCCTGGAGCCTGTTTCCGATTCTGTGTCTCCCTCTCTCTCTGCCCCTCCCCCGTTCATGCTCTGTCTCTCTCTGTCCCAAAAATAAATAAACGTTGAAAAAAAAAATTAAAAAAAAATTTAGTTTTGTATGTACAGGAAATCCATAGAAACATGAATTGCCAAAGACAAGTCAGGCAACAGGAGACTTATACTATGACATCCTGAGCTAAAGTGAGGCTTAAGGGTCTGGGGATAAACAGGGGAAGAAGACAGGAAGAAGGTGAGTGGAGAGGTTTGGAAAACAAAGGGTGTTCTCTTATGCAAATAAGTTTCTTAGGTAAAGAGGAATCTCTTTTAATAGCTCTCTTTCTGGTGGGCTCTCCTTTTCAATGTAAATTTAGGCAGTTGAGGGGGTGGTAAAGAGCTTTTCCTGAATCTGCTGGGTTTTGATTGCTTCTAACTCAAAATAATCTTCATTTCAAAGTAGCCCTTCTTGGGGCAGCCTGTACTTGGCCCCTATAATATATATATTCATGTATATGTATATGTATATGTATATGTATATGTATACACACACATATATTTTTTTAACCATGTAACTTTTAACTACACAAAAGTTTTTACACAGAAAGTATAGCTAGGGGCGCGTGGATGGCTAAGTCAGTTAAGCCTCTTGATTTTGGCTCATGGTCCTGAGCCTGCTTGAGATTCTCTCTCTTCCTCTCTCTCTCTCTGCCCCTTCCCCACTTGCACACGGGCACACACGAGCTCTCCCTCTCTTTCTCAAAATAAATAGATAAGCATTTAAAAAAAGAAAGTATAGCTAGAAGGAAATATACAAAATGTTTAGAGTAATTTCGAAAATTTGGTTATTCTTCTTCTCTTTTCTTTCCTTTTTCTTTCCTTTTTTTGTGTCTACAAATATGTGAATGAAACTGATAATTTAAGTAAACAATATTTTTAAGATTTTATTTTTTAATTAATCTCTAAATCCAACATGGGGCTCGAACTCACAACCTTGATATCAAGAGTCGCATTGCTCTACCAACTGCGCCAGCCAGGTGCCCCAAATGAATTTTTAAACTTTGTCTTTTTAAGAAGAAGAAACTTAAGCTTGCCTTAAATATTGCTGAAACATATTTTTAGTTACTCAAGGATCAACTAATTACCTACCAAACAATAAATTACACTGTGTTCAAAAAGACATAACCTGGTGGTAAAAAAGGAATTGACAGAGGATTACCTCCATTATGTCCTCAAACTTTCTAATTGATTAAGTTCTTCCTTCCAGCTAGTCTCTAACACAGGCGAAAGACCCTGTGGGCATAGCATCACCTGATGGGAACCAAAACTACCCCCTCCAGCTCTGAAGACTGCCCTAAGTCAGCAAGACCCCACTCATGATTGCCCCCAAGACAATGATTGACCTGACCTTTACTGCCCACCTGCCTGTACCCACCAACCTTTGTCCCACATTTTCTTTATATAAATCTAGAGGTATTTTCAGCCCTTGGGAGACAGTTTTGAGAGGTTAGTCCACCGTCTTCCCAGTGTTGGTCTCACTGAAACAAAATCCTTTCTGGTTTCACCACCGCTCGTTTTTCTGCCTTTGGATTTTGTCAGTGGCGAGTGGCCAACGTCAGTCTGTGTAGGGTCCCCCAAACTAGGTGCTTTTGCATCCCTATACCCTGGCTACAAGATAACCAATCCAAAATGGAGTCACTGATGCTAAGCCTCCTGTCAGCAAACCAAGACTTACTACCCAATCTAATTGCAGTTTCAGCCTCTCCTGGGAATGTAACCTTTAACCAATCAATCTGGAATTCCCTGGTCAGCACTAGTGAATAAATTTGCCTGATACAAACCTCCCATCCCTCTTTGGAAGGCGACCTTGCCTGAAACAATGCACTCTTTGCTAATAAACTGCCATTTATCCCCCCCTTTCTCCCCTTAAAAAACTTTTCTTTTTCTACAGTCCTTCAGACCTCCTTTCTATTTGCTACATGGGATACTGCCTGATTCGTGTATTGTTGAATAAACCAATTTTATCTTTAAATTTACTTAGTTGAGTTTTGTTGTTTAACAGGTTTCGTGGCAGCCAGGGCTGAAGGAGACTTCCAACAACTTCAGAGACAATGAGAGTCAAAGGTATGATACCTGAAAACCCTTTTGAGTTTCCTTTCTTGCTATTTCTGAGGGCCATGGGTAAGTTCTTCTTAGTTCTGAGCTCTGTTCTCTTTGCATGGAGCTCCCGATCTAAGTGACTTTCCACAGTTCCCCCATGTGAATGGAATCCCTGAACGCTCTCCCTACTCTCCCAAACTTCAGGCTGGGAACTGATTGTGGTTACCAGATTGGGTGTTGAGTTGAGCCAAGCCCAACTTGAAATCTGGATTTGGTCCAGGATCAGACTGGGCCCAACTTACAAACCAGACTGGGTTTGGAACCAGACTGAGCTCAATTTACACTGGACAGGGTACAGTGAGAGGCCTTGTTTTAAGTAAGGGCTATTGCTAATGGGAATCTTGGAGGCCAAAAAAAGGAGCTACAAAATTAGACAGCATGGGTCAAGCACTTAGAAGCTGACAGAATGCCTGGCACCTAACTCAAAGACTCCCATGTTAGATAAGTCGGTTACAAAACAGGTTAGATGGGCACTAGGTCACCCGCCAACTTTACGAGAATTTCCGGGCAACAAAGTACATTGTAAAATTCCACATAATTCCCGATCCAGGGGCACATCCCTCTTAGGTATTAGGTTGGCTCCAAGAGACCCAAAAACTTAGCCAAAAAAAAAAAAAAAAAAGATTATTAAAATCAGAAGAATTAAGGACACCACCTTCCAGCATACCTCCCCAAGACTAGGTATATCTAAGAACTACGGTTCCAGAAGCATAGATAGCTACAAAGATGGCAAAATCTTGCTAAGTTTTTGTGTCCTGAGAACTGGGCTTGGTAACTGCGAGGCTGAGGGTTCCAAAATATGGCTAGACAGAAATGTGAGTTGTACCCTATTTGTGGCTAGATATGACTGGACCAAAATGTGGGCTAAATTCTCCTTGTGGCTGGGTTCCTACCTAACCACTTCCAGCCATTAGGGGGAATTACAGCAACCATTTTGAGGAATGTTCAAATTAGGTACGCCCACTATTTTTTTTTTTTTTTTTTAGAAAATATTTATTCATTTTGGGGAGAGTACAAGCAGGGGAGGGGCAAAGACAGGCGGACAGAGGATCTGAAGCGGGCTCTGTGCTGACAGGCTGACAGCAGTAAGCCCGATGTGGGGCTCTAACTGTACCCTCAAAGAAGGGACTTCATATGGGCCCCTTCTAGAGTGGATGAGACTCAGGAATTTGATGGTAAAATGCGACATTATTCTCTTAAACTACGAAAGGAAAACTAAAAATTAATGGGAAACCTTGGTGAATTCTAGTGCTACTGGAGCTATACTCTAAACCCCACTTGGCCTATAGATGGGATCCTGGGGAAGCTAGTGAAAACTGGCTAAGGGTGAGAATGCTTACCAGACTTGGTGGTCCCAGATCTTTATTAGTAGAACCCAGTAGAGAAAGGAAAACAAAATATCTTTTGCATCCTCTCTCTAAATATCTGAGTCCAAGGGATTGTTAAATACTGCCAGAAATATTTACTGTTCGTCCCAGCTGGAAACTGATGAGATATTGAAAGAGATTTTATTTTATTTTATTTTATTTTATTTCATTTTTAGCAGTTGGCTAAATTGGACGCTGATATTCAGAACCTGATGGGAATTTTTTTTATTAGGCCCTCTCCCCTCAACGAAAACAAAACTATGTAACCAGAGGAAAAATAAAGCTTTCTAAAGCCTTTGTGGAAAGATTCCTAGAGCTCTTAAAAATAGGAAAACTAGGGGTGCCTGAGGGGCTCAGTTGGTTAAGCGCCAGCTTCGGCTCAGGTCATGATCTCACAGTTTGTAGGTTTGGGCCCCATGTTGGGCTCTGTGCCGACAGCTCGGAGCCTGGATCCTGCTTCGGATTCTGTGTCTCCCTCTCTCTCTGCCCCTCCCTCACTTGCCCTCTGTCTCTGTCTCTCTCTATCTCTCTGTCTCTCCCTCAAAAATGAGTAAACATTACAAAAAGTTTTTAAAACTAGGAAAACTGGGCCAAAGGTTTTGGGTTTCTTTTCAAGTTCACATGGCCTAAGACAATCTTCAGTGAATAAAAGTTACTTTAAGTTGGTGTTTTAAACAAAATGGACTGTCCATAGAGTTATCAACATTAAGTGAATGTAATACAGACATACAACTTTTATTACACCTGGCTTTCCTAACCTCATAAGTAGATGTTTCCTCTGTTACAAAATTTGTCAGTCAGAAAAACAGCGCGGAATATTGAATGACTTTGTCTAACGTGTAATAACGCTTTCATTAATCTAAACATAATTATCAAGAACAAATGCTTTAAATGGACATAAATGCATAAGAGTTTCTAGGTGAACTTTCCAGCAAATAGTCCCCAAAATCTTTTGGTTACCCAAAAAGTTAAAGTTTGGGCAAGTTAGGTTAAATGATGAGTTAGAACAAATATATTGAATCTCTAGGTCATCTCCAAATAAAATAAAATACTGAAACATTACTAAAAATAGATTTATCCACTTTTGGCTTCCTTTACAGAGGAACTAGTGATACTTGGGTGCATTAGTAAACATGTTTTGTGCCATACTGAAAAATGTACTATGAGAAAGCATGTGTTTCTACAAATTACAAAAAGTATTTCTATATTTGTCAAGCCACAGAATGCTAGTGTAAGAGATAGTCCAGAATTGTTCACATCTTAATTTTCAGTAGAAAATAAGGCTTTTAAGGATTAAAAATTTTAATATATGTAATTTAAAGTATTTCATTTAATTTCAATGCAGGTAAAATATATTTACATATAAATATATGTAAATTAAAGCTACTAGAAATTATAGGGGAAGCATCTCTGTGTTCAAGGAAAGTAGAATCTGTATTTTCAGTAAGAAAAGGAATGAGATGCATTTTGTTGAAGAAAAAGAAATTTAATTTGTCCTAAAGTGAAGCTGGCTATTTCAGAATGGGAAAGAGTAAAAACAGGACAAAATCTGAATGTAAAAAAGAAATTCATAGAGGGGCATCTGGCTGGCTCAGTGGGTAAAACATCTAACTCTTGATCTCAGGGTCATGAGTTTGATTCCCATGTTGGGTGTAGAGATGACTAAAAATATGTGTGTGTGTGTATATATATATATATATAATAAAAATCTTTGCATAGCAACAGAAACCATTAACAAAAAAAAAAAAGGCAACCTACTGAATGGGAGAAGATATTTGCAAATGATATACTCAATAAGCACTTAATATCCAAAATATATAAAGAATTCACACAACTGAACACCAAGAAAACAAATAATCTGTTTAAACAAAACGTGAATCAAAATCACAATGGGATATCACCTCACACCAGTCAAATGGGTAAAATCAAAAACACAAGAAACAAGTGTTGACAAAGACGTGGAGAAAAGGGAACACTCATATACTATTGGTAGGAATGTAAATTGGTGCAACCACTGTGGAAAACACCATTTAAAAAATTAAAGACAGTAATTCCACTTCTGGGTATTTACCCAAAGAAAACAAAAACACACTAATTTGAAAAGATGTATATACCCTTATGTTTCTTGCATCAATATTTATATCGCTAAGATACAGAAGCAGCTCAAGTGTCCATCGATAGATGAATGGATAAGGAAGTGGTGTATATACATACATGCCATGGAATATTACTCAGCCATGAAAAGGAATTAGATCTTGCCATTTGCAACAACATGGGTGGCACTAGAGGGCATCATGTTAAATAAAATAAGTCAGAAACAAAAAGCCAAATACCATATGATTTCACTCATATATGGAATTTAAGAAACAAAAAAAAAAATCAAAGAATAGAAAAGAGATGAACCAAAAACCAGACTCTTAACTACAGAGAACAGATGGTTACCAGAGGGCAGAAGGGTGGGGGGATGGGGGAAATAGGTGATGGGGATTAAGAGTACACTTACCATGATGAGCACTGAGTAATGTGCAGAATTGTTGAATCATTATATTGTACACCTGAAACTAACATAACACTGCATGTTAACTATACTGAAATTAAAACAAATATTTTCTTTATGTTGTATTTGTATAGGTATGTAAGTATTCCAGAAATAAAAGTAGACCTTTGTAAACAATGATGACACATGTCCTTTTTCTCTTACATGATTCCTCCAAAATCCAGAGATTCCTGGGTCTTTTTATGGCAAAAATAGTCATTTACATAAGTTCAATAAGAATCTGTTTTCCTTGTAACAAGACACAATTAGAAACATTGGTTATATTACCGAGGCGTTGACTGAAATGTCATATTTTTTTGAAATGCCATATTGGACAGAGATATGTGCAGACTCAAAAATGACCAGAGAGTTAAAAAAAACTAAGGTTAACTTTATGAAACCAATATGCCCTTTGAAAAAATCGGCTTGGTACCTTGCCTATGAGGTTTCAGCAAAGCCGTCTTAAAAAGAGCTTACGTGGTCGATCACTATTCTTGCCGCACTTGTGTAAATAATCATAGCATATTTAGTGCAAACAAATTATCTTTGGTGAAAAAAAGGGGGGTAATTGTATTAAGAAGAATTATGCTAGCACCTTTTTAATATTAGATTCTAATCCTATTAATTGCCTTAGGGTTTTGTTATAGACCTATAACAGAACTGGGTCCTGAATTCTTCTGGTTTCCTCAAATATCTGGCTATAAATTTTCAGACTAACATTTCCCATTTTCTCCCATCCTGCGAGTTTGGAATCGCTCAGAACAAAGACTGCCCTTTAATCTCCTTGGAAAAGACTAGACCAGGTCTTCCCCACTGACCGGATGGGAGCTGAATTTCAGGGACTTGAACCCCGGATATGTATTTCGCAGCTAAAGGAGTCTTCACCTGATAGCTGGTCCTCCACACAGCCGGAGACTTCGAAATCAAATTGGCTAACAGAAGAAGTAGCTGACCTCAAGGCAGGCTGCTCCCTCCCAAGACCCTAGATCAAGACTGCATACTTTAACTAAACATGAAACTGTTCTTTTTCTCTCATTCTTTCCTTTAGAGTGTCGTTGGCCTGAAAAGATAATGCCATCATCTGTAGCTCCCAGGCAGTTGCTAAAAAGGGTAATCCAACCTCCGAACAACCTTTGTTGGGCTTGCACGATGCCCCTGCTTCAGTTTCTCTAGAACAAACTCCGCCCTTTCACTCTTGTGTCACACTTTCTAACCTGGGGATCCATTCCCCCATCTCTAGTTAACAACTCCAAATGCAGGGAACCTTGGGTCTGGGCTCTATACAGAGAAAAGAACACAAGCAAAGGTAATCAGAAGGAAACCACCTGGAGGTGCCTGGGTGGCTCAGTCCGTTAAGCAGTTAAGTGTCTCTTGACCTCGGCTCAGGTCATGATCTCAGCGTTCATGAGTTTGAAGCCTGAATCAGGCTCTCTGCTGTCAGCACAGAGCTCGTTTTGGATCATCTGTCCTTGTCTCCCTCTGCCACTCCCCAACTCATACTCTTTCTCTCTCTCTCTCAAAAATAAACATTAAAAAAAAAAGAGAGAGAGAATAAAACCACTTGTGTCGTCTATAGACCCTTACATTTTACTTACCCCCACGTCTGTACCAGAGGCAGATTGAAAATTAGCTCCCTTTGGTGGGTCCCAACTTCCCTGTTTAGGAATAAATGTACATAAGGCTGTGATCAGGAACCTCTCCTTAATTCTTGAAAATATTACAGAATCTGTTGCTAACGCAACAGCTGTCTGACAAAAATCCTCAGACCCTCTGGCCAAAATTGTTCTTGTGGGTAGGGATAACCCTTGATTATGTTTTAGCTGCACAAGGAGGTGTCTGTGCTGTGGCCAATACTACCTCTTGTACCTGGATTAACACTTCTGGGGAAGTTGGAACTCAGTTACATAAGCTCACTGAGCAAGCCACTTGGCTTTAAAAGGTGACTCCTTCAATGTGGTCTTTCTTTGACTTATTTGATTTTAATTGGTTTGGGGCTTGGAGACCATGGCTTGAAGGGAACTCCAGACATCGGTAATTATCTCACTTGTAATAATCATAGTAATCTCCTTGGTGTGCTATACTCTCTCAAACATTTAAATGCATGTTTGCAGCCGCTAACTACCCCCAAAAAATGACGTCCCTAAAACTGGAATGCCAGGAAAAGAATAAAGAAAATCACCCACTAAAAAATTGTGAGCCTGATGTTGTGACCTGTGAATATCACAGAGTCAGCAAAATCGTCATGACCTGTGAGTACCGCACAAAGAATCAACAAAAACTGGGAGAACTTGAGAGGCGGCTGGAAGTGGCACTAAAACCTTAAAATTTGGTCACATCTCTCAGCTTAGCTAAGAGTTTGATCAAAGGGGCTGAAGATGGTTAAAAAAGAGACAACCTGCCCAAAATGGAGTCACTGATGCTAAGTCCCACATCACCAAACGGAGACTTAATACTTAATCTAATTGGAGTTTCAGCCTTTTCCAAGAATATAGTCTTTTTAAAAATTTTATTTATTTATTTTGAGAGAGAGCAAGCGAGCAAGGGAGGGACAGAGAAAGAGGGAGAGAGAGAATCCCAAGCAGTCTCTGCTCTGTTAGCACAGAGCCCGGCTCAATCTCATGAGCCATGAGATCGTGACCTGCACTGAGATCAAGAGTTGGACACTTAACTGACTGAGCCACCCAGGTGCCCCATGCCAGGAATGTAACTTGTTTAACACAAGTAATAGGAATCATTGCATTCTCAAAATTATCTGTTAAGAACAATATAACAGGGGTGTCTGGCTGACTCAGTTGGAAGAGCATGCAACTCTCGATCTCAGGGTTGTGAGTTCAAGCCTTACATTGGGTGTAGAGATTACTTGATAATAAAGTCTTAAAAAGAAAACATTATAACAGAACTCTTTCCATAAAGCACTTAACTTTTAAATCAAAATAATTTGTGGGGCGCCGGGGTGGCTTAGTCGGTTTAACATCAGAATCTTGATCTCCACTCAGGTCATGATCTCACGATTTGTGAGTTCAACGCCACTTCGGGATTTGCCCTGACATCTTGGAGCCTGCTTGAGATTCTCTGTCTCCCTCTCTCTCTGCCTGCACCACCACCCCCCCCCCCCCCCGCTCAAATAAATAAATACATTTTAAAAATAAATAAATTAATTGTTATGGTACTCTGCCAGAGAAATTTGCCTAAGAAAGAATAGTTAAGTATATGTAAATTAATACCTAATTTTGTTCTAAAGTATAGTGCTTAATCTCCATTCTAGGTACATAAAACCTATGTTGCTCTCACTTCTCTAGGTGGGAATGATTACCTATTTTTTCTTCTATTATCATCTCTACCTGTTATTTTTTTTTTAACGTTTATTTCTTTTTGAGACAGAGAGAGACAGAGCATGAACGGGGGAGGGTCAGAGAGAGGGAGACACAGAATCGGAAACAGGCTCCAGGCTCCGAGCCGTCAGCACAGAGCCGGACGCGGGGCTTGAACCCATGAACCGTGAGATCATGACCTGAGCCGAAGTCGGACGCTTAACCGACTGAGCCACCCAGGCGCCCCTCTACCTATTATTTAAAAAATCTGAGGGACTGATCAATGGTCTCTAAATCATATGACTGCAATAATTGGCCAGAGGTCACCATGTGTTTGTTTTTCCAATAGCCTCAGACTTAGAAGGAACCTCAGAGATCACTGATTGCAACACATTGAACACATTAATTAATGTAACACATTAGCTTCCGCTTCAATGCTTCCAGTGTCAATACCTCAATTCAAGGCGGTTTATCTTATTGTTGTAGTTTTGTCCCACTGCTGTGGTTTACTTATTGGAGTGTCTCTGTATAGTACGCGGAAATCAATTTTCCTGTAACTTGGGCTAGTACTGCCCTCTAGTGCTGCACAAAGTGATAACTTTCCTCCCTCTTCCTAGGATTATTTGAAAACAGTTATGGTCCCCTGATATTTCTACGGACAAAACGTGTACAATCTCTTCAATCATGCTTCACAGGACATGATTTAAATCTCCCCGCAAATTTAGTTGAGTTCCTTTGTTTCATTCTAGTTTGTCAGTTAATATATGGTGGCCAATACTGAAGCAAAATTCAATGTATTATTTCTCTTATACTGGATGTTCAACTGATGCCAGCAGGAACAGCGTTCTTAGTCGAATGGGACTGACTCTGGTTGTCTTCAGACTGGAAGGAATTTACTGAAAGTCAGTTGGGTAGCTCAAGAAAGCTAAAGACTCTAGAGAACCAGGTTCAAGAAAAAAGACAGGAACCAAGAATAGTTAGAAATTCAGAATTGCTGGGGCGCCTGGGTGGCTCAGTCGGTTAAGCGTCCGACTTCGGCTCCAGTCATGATCTCACGGTCTGTGAGTTCGAGACTCATGTCAGGCTCTGTGCTGAAAGTTCAGAGCCTGCAGCCTGCTTCAGATTCTGTGTCTCCCTCTCACTCTATCCCTTCCCCTCTGCTGCTCATGTTCTGTCTCTCTGTTGCTCTCAAAAATAAACATTAAAAAGAAATTTAATAAAAAAAAGAAACTCAGAGTTGTAAGTAAAATCTTACCTCAGAATTAATCTGATGAGGCCACCAGTGCCACACACTGCTGCTGGAAACACAGCACTGCCACTGATGCCCCTAGAGATTGACTTATTGTGGCCAGAATGAATTCGACACTGTCCCTGCTTCT
This sequence comes from Acinonyx jubatus, assembly GCF_027475565.1. Classification (NCBI taxonomy): domain Eukaryota; kingdom Metazoa; phylum Chordata; class Mammalia; order Carnivora; family Felidae; genus Acinonyx; species Acinonyx jubatus. The sequence continues at coordinate 91,686,149 of NC_069389.1, forward strand.
GTGTTGTACTAATACCAGCTTCCATGCAGGCCAAGTCTAGGTCATATGTTTCCACTCAGTTTCTCGGAAATTTTCTTGGTTTGTAATTGGAGACAGGCTCTGCCTTCCAATAAGATCCTAATGCTGAACGATCCCTATCAAAATAACACCGGCATTCTTCACAGAGCTAGAGCAAACAATCCTAGAATTTGTATGAAACCAGAAAAGACCCCAAATAGCCAAAGCAATCCTGAAAAAGAAAATTTCAAAGCTGGAGGCATCACAATCCCGGACTTCAAGCTGTATTACAAAGCTGTAATCATCAAGGCAGTATGGTACTGGCACAAAAACAGACACTCAGATTAATGGAACGGAACAGAGAACCCAGAAATGGACCCACAAACGTATGGCCAACTAATCTTTGACAAAGCAGCAAAGAATATCCAGTGGGAGGAGAAAAACAGTTTCTTCAGCAAAAGGTGCTGGGAAAACAGGACAGGAACACGCAGAAAAATGAACCTGGACCACTTTCTTACACCGTACACAAAAATAAACTCAAAACGGATGAAAGACCTAAACGTAAGACAGGAAGCCATCAAAATCCTCGAGGAGAAAGCAGGCAAAAACCTCTTTGACCTCTGTGGGGGATAAGCTTAGGAATCCCCTGGGGCTTACACCAATGGGTTCACAAGGCATAAAGACTTACAAAGTCATAAAATACAACCAAGTTTGGATAAACCAGATTGGCACCCCAAGAATATGGGGGTGAAAAGCACCCCAAGAATAGCGAGGTACAAAGGTGCCAGGAATAGGGAGGTGCGACGGCACCCCAAAATAGAGAGGGGGTGCAGAATAGAGAGGAAGAGGCAAAGGCCCAGAAAAGGAACAGGCACAAAGGTGCCCAACACATAGGAATATGAAATAAACAAGATTAGATGTTCAGGGTGGAAGCATCCCCAATTTAGTACTATAGCAGAAAAGCTGCTTGCACAGGAGGATAGGGCCAGGTTAGGTAAACTGGTGAATTGGACTATGGACCACTGAGCTGCAGGCGAAGCAGCCCAAAGAGAAGAGATGGTTAACAAAAGAAAAGGTGCCTTATTAACCCTGAGGTTATTCCCCCTATCTGTCTCATCCCCTAGGCTAGCTAAGATAAACAGAGGTGCTGCCTCATGTCTGCCATTAACAGCTATCTGCCCATTTGCCCGGCTCCAGGATTTTGTTTTATATTGACCCAAACCCCAGACACCGTATATCTTCAAAACCCCCCTTTCCTTCACGTCCACAAGTTAATGTTCACTGTTTCTTTGTCTCTTTGTGCACACCCATCCCATCAAATTTGTAAGCCTTCTGATCTGAATAAATATGGGACAAGGACCCTTATACGGGGCTCTTGTCTTTTCCTGGACATTAGCCATCTCTTGCTTTAATCCTGTGTCCGCTCTTTTGCTGGCCAAAAGAGAACTTTAGACTTAGAGTCTATGACAAACCTCAGCTGCAGCAACTTCTTACTCAAGAGTCAAGGGAAACAAAAGCAAAAATGAATTTTTGGGACCTCATCAAGATAAAAAGCTTCTGCACACCAAAGGAAACAATCAGCAAAACTAAAAGGTAACCAACGGAATGGGAGAAGATATTTGCAAATGACATATCAGATAAAGGGTTAGTATCCAAAATCTATAAAGAACTTATCAAACTCAACACCCAAAAAACAAATAATCCAGTCAAGGAATGGGCAAAAGACATGAATAGACACTTCTCCAGAGAAGACATCCAGATGGCCAACCAACACATGAAAAAATGCTCCACATCACTCATCATCAGGGAAATACAAATCAAAATCACAATGAGATACCACCTCACACCTGTCAGAATGGCTAACATTAACAACTCAGGCAACAACAGATGTTGGCGAGGATGCAGAGAAAGAGGTTCTCTTTCTGGAAAACAGTATGGAGGTTCCTCAAAAAATTAACTATGACCCAGCAATTGCACTATCCAAGGGTTACAGGTGTGCTGTTTCTTTTTTAAAAAAATTTTTTAATGTTGATTTATTTTTGAGACAGAGAAAGACAGAGCATGAATGGGGGGAGGGTCAGAGAGAGAGGGAGACACAGAATCTGAAACAGGCTCTAGACTCTGAGCTGTCAGCACAGAGCCCGATGTGGGGCTCGAACTCACGGACCGCAAGATCATGACCTGAGCCGAAGTTGGACGTTTAACCAACTGAGCCGCCCAGGCGCCCCCAGGTGTGCTGTTTCAAAGGGGCACAAGCACCCCAATGTTTATAGCAGACCTATCGACAATAGCCAAAGTATTGAAAGAGCCCAAATGTCCATCAGTGGATGAATGGATAAAGAAGATGTGGTATCTATATACAATGGAGTATATTACTCAGCAATCAAAAAGAATGAAATCTTGCCATTTGCAACTATGTGGATGGAACTAGAGGGTATTATGCTAAGTGAAATTAGTCATTCATAGAAAGACGAATATCATATGACTTCACTCGTATGAGGAATTTAAGATACAAAACAGATGAACATAAGGGAAGGGAAGCAAAAATAAAATAAAGACAGGGAGGGGGACAGAACATAAGAGACTGTTAAATATAGAGAACAAACAGAGGGTTGCTGGAGGGGTTGTGGGAGGGGAGATGGGCTAAAAGGGTAAGGGGCATTAAGGAATCTACTCCTGAAATCATTGTTGCATTATATACTAACTTGGATATAAATGAAAAAATCAATAAATTATTAAAAAAAGATTCTAATGCTGAGAGTTTCGCAAAAAAAATAGGAAGGGACTTCATTTGCTGAGCAGCTGACTAATGTTTTAAAAGACTCATTTTAGCTTCTGTGTGGGGAATGAACATAAGAACCATGACAGAAGTATGAAGATTAGTTAGGAAGCTATTTCAATAATGGAGGCAAGAAATGATGATGGCTTGAATCAAGATGGTCATGGTCGATGTGGTGAGAGATGATGAGATTCTGGATATATTTTGAAGGTAGAACTCACAGAATTTGCAGATGGATTGGATATAGGGCGTGATAGGAGAAAAGAAGTCAAGAATGACTTCAAATCCTTTGTCCCGAGCAAATAGAAGAATAGAATTGCCATTCAAACCATGAAACAGACTCTTAACTGTAGAGACCAAACAGAGGGTTGCTGGGGGGGGGGGGGGGATGGATGAAATGGGTGATGGGGATTAAGTAGGGCACTTATTGTGATGAGCACCAGGTGTAACATGTAAGTGATGAGTCACTTCATTCTACACCTGAAGCTAATATTACACTGTACGTTAACTAACTGGAATTTAAATAAAAACTTGGAAAAAAGAAAAAGAATGATGGAGTTGCCATTTACCGAAATGAGACAGAACATAGGAAGAGCAGGTTTTGTGAGGGAAGATTTGATTTTGGTCCTGGGGTGCCTGGCTGGCTCAGTCAGTTCAGCGTCTGAGTCGTGATTTCAACTCAGGTCATGATCTCACTGTTCATGAGATCAAGCCTCACACTGGGTTCTGTAAGCTGACAGCACAGAGCCTGCTTGGGAATCTCTCTCTCCCTCTCTCTCTCTCTGCCCCTCCCCTGCTCTAGTACACGTGCCTGTTCTCTCTCTCTCAAAATAAATACACTTTTTTTTTTTTTTAAAGCATCTGGTCTTGAAAACTTAGGATCATGATGACCATTGTATATCTGAGTAGATATGTTGAGTAGGTATATCAGTTACACAAACTTTCAATGGAGAGGTCTGAGCTAGAGATTCGCATTTAGGAGACATCTCTGTACAGCTGCTTTTGAAAGTCGGGAGACTGGATGCGATCATTGAGGCAGTATATACGTAAATACAGAAACTCTCTAAGGACTGGGCTTTGGCTCCTGTGTTTAAAGCATTGCTTCTCAAAGCATGGTCCCTACACCAGCAACATCAGCATCACATGGGAACTTGCTAGAAATACACATTTTTCTTCCCAATTCCTGACCTACTGAAATCAGCATCTCTGGGGGTAGAGCCCAGCAAGCTGTGTTTTAGTAAGGTGATTCAAATGTATGCTAAAGTTTGAGCACCAATGGTTTAGAGGTCAGGATGAGGAGGAGCCAGAAAAGAAAACATAAATGGTGCAGCCGGTAAGGTAGAAGGAAACCCAGGAGGGAATGGTATCTTAGGAGTCAAGTGAACAAAGCATTTCAAGGATGAAAAAGTAGTCAACTACATCAAATCCTGCTGGTGTATCAAATAAATTAACCAGTTCTGCTCTTTTGGGAGGATAAACTAAAGTTCACACTGTTGACCTTCCCTGGATTCTTCTAATAAATCTTCCTTTTTGTTCAACCTAGTTGGAGTAGACTTCTGTTGTTCCCCATCAAAAGATCCTTGACTAAAAGATACCCAAATGTTCTACAATTGATTTAAAGAAACATTTTTTTATGTTTATTTTTGAGAGAGAGAGAGAGAGAGAGAACAGAGTGTGAGTGGCTGAGAGAGAGGCAGAGAGAGAGGGACACACAGAATCCGAAGCAGGCTCCAGGCTCCCAGCTGTCAGCACAGAGCCCCATGCGGGGCTCCAACTCATGAGCCACGAGATCATGACCTGAGCCGAAGTCGGACACTTAACTGAGCCACTCAGGTGCTTCTCTCTCTCTCTCTCTTTTTTTTTTATTCTAAGTTCATTCATTTATTTTTGAGAGAGAACATGCATGTGTGCACATGCAAGCAGGGGAGGGGCAGAGAGAGACGGAGAGATAGAATCCCAAGCAGGCTCAGCACTGTCAGCCCAGAGCCCAATGCAGGGCTCACAAACCATGAGTTCCTGACCTGAGCTGATCCCAAGAGTTAGATGCTTAACTGACTGAGCCACCCAGGTGCCCAGAGGTTTAAACAAATGAATATTTGCAAAGCTCTTAGAACAGTGCCTGGCAGATAGCAAATGTTATAAGTGTTCATTAAATAAAAAATAATTAATTGATCAGTCTTCAACTTGTGGCCTGTTAAAAGTCTGCTGAAGGTTAGGAAAACAACCAACCAGCTCTTAATTACTAAATTTAATGACTTCTCCGGTTCTTAGCTAACTTGATCATTCAGCAATCCTTGACTTGGTGGACCACTAGGTCCCTCTTAGAATTTTCCCTTTATTTCCTGGATGCTTCTTTGCTAGTTCTTCCCATAGCTCTCTGACACTTTCTACTCAATTTCCTTTGTAATTTCCTTGGGAGCCTGTCTTTGGTCCTCCTCCCTTCTTATTCTATAATGCAATAAATCTGATATTAAAAAATGCTCCAGGGGCACCTGGGTGGCTCAGCTGAGCAACCGACTTCGGCTCAGGTCATGGGCTCACAGTTCGTGGGTTCCAGCCCTGCGTCCAGCCCTGCGCTGACAGCTCAGAGCCTGGAGCCTGCTTTGAATTCTGTGTCTCCCTCTCTCTCTGTTCCTCCCCTGCTCGCAATCTCTCTCTCTCTGTCTCTCAAAAATAAGTATTTTTCAGAAAAAATTTAAAAAATGCTCCAAACCGTTTGCATACAAATCTCTCCATAATCTATTTTCTGCTGATCTCTTCAGATTCGTCTTTCAGTACCTCACCACATGAAGTGACTTGACCTTTTCAGAGTGTTGGGAGCACAGTGTCCCCTGTCAGGAAATACCCTTTCCACCCTTAGAATTATTCCCTATCTTTTCAAGTCTTAAATGAATTTTTCTGGATACCTTAGGTGATTTTCTCCTGTAGGTCTCACATATATTTTATAGATACCTGTATCCTCAGAGACTAATATAGTAAGGAACCCAGATATTTATATTGTGATTTCTGTGACAGCTTGAGCACGTTTTCAGCTCTCAAAATGTATTAATTTTATTTTTATTTCCTCTGAAGAACCAGTGACACCCCGGATTCTTCCCACACTTAAAAATAGTGTATACCGAGCAGTATTGAGGTGATAAGAAGAATAGTTACATTTTTTTTTTTTCTTAAGACATGTCACGGCCACATCTTTAGGGAAGTCATCAAAAGGTATGTGGTTGGGGCGCCTGGGTGGCGCAGTCGGTTGAGCGTCCGACTTCAGCCAGGTCGCGCTCTCGCGGTCCGTGAGTTCGAGCCCCGAGTCGGGCTCTGGGCTGATGGCTCGGAGCCTGGAGCCTGTTTCCGATTCTGTGTCTCCCTCTCTCTCTGCCCCTCCCCCGTTCATGCTCTGTCTCTCTCTGTCGCAAAAATAAATAAAAAACGTTGAAAAAAAATTAAAAAAAAAAAGGTATGTGGTACTGAAAGCCTGTGGATGGATCCTAACTGCTAAATTTGTGGTAGCTCTTCAGATTTGAGGGAAGTGGCGAACCTATCACGTCAAGAACATAACGTTTTCTTCACCAAGAATGCCAACAGCAAAGAGGACAAATGGGTTTTTCTGAGTTCTGAAAAGCGAAGGTCAAGGTGTCACAGAAGAAAAAGAGTTGTTCCTGACAGGACCGTGGACGCACAAGACAAGAGACGGTTCTTAGAAAGATCGGTAAAAAAAATGCGAGGGTCTTTGTTGTTGTTGTTATGAGCCAAGATCCCGTCCAGAGATCTGTGGGGGAAGGCGTGGTAATTGCTAAGCTCCACCCCCTGAGCCTTAGCAACAGTGACGGAAAGGACTGTGATTGGGTGACAAGTTTCGCCAGAACCCTACGGAGCAGGGAGGGGGCGCACTCACTACGTAAGCCTAGCTGAGAGCCGTGTGCAGTTACGCCGTGAGGATGGCTTCGATTTTCAGCCCAACGCTTTCTGGAATTGTGCTGGAAGAACCTGACAATGGGGGAAAGATGGCTTTTCTTGATATGTCTTTAGGTATGTAGACCCCAGCCCCCAGCCCCAACTAGTCAGGGCTCACTGGTTTTGGACAGAAGACCTCGAGTGGCGGGCGCCATGAGGCACACGCCGCTGGGCGAGACGAGGCTAGTGCTCTGTGCGCCATTCCGGGCCCCCAAGTGGGTAAAGCCCCATTCCGGGTCCCCAGTTGGGTAAAGCTCTGTTCCAGGCCCCCAAGTAAAGTACGTTGGGTCAAGCCCAGACCTTTCTGCTCCCATTTTATACAGAGCCAATAGGTGGGAAGTTGGCGGAAGCTGACAGAAATTGTGTGTGGCAAGATTGCTGCAGAGATTCAGGCTGAGGGAAATAAAAAAGCCAGCCGTCTCCATATATTTTGTTCTCTTAAGGGTGGATAGCTAGCCACCTGCCCACTTCGTATGTGGGGCCACATGCTCCTGGAAGTCTGAGAGCCTGTCGCAAATTACTGGATTCTAGGGACTAGTTTTCGAAGAGTGATAAAGGGCAGCAAGAAAAGGGGTGGTGTATTCGCTTGCTTGTTTCTTGCTTGTTTTTTGTTTCTTCGCTTGCACCTTTCCTCTCTATTGGCACCCTCGAACCTCCTAACCTCAGAACTCTTCACGATTAATACCTGCTTTGGAAATGGGGAAGGGGAGGGGGAGATGGGCGGACTTCGTAAATGAAGTTGGGAGAGCTGCGAAGGCACCGCTAAACTTAAAAATGGCGGCAGGTCCGGTGCGGTATGGGGAGCGGGGGGGGGGGGGGGGGGAGGGATTAGGAGGGGAAAGGGTGGGGAGGGGAGAGGAGGGGGAGGGGGAGTGGGGGAAGGGGTGAGGTATGGGGGGAGTGGTGGGGTGGGGGAAGGGGGAGGGTAGATGCAGCGCAGGGGTTGCAGCGGGGGGTGGGGGGGCGGGAGAAGCAGGGGAGGAGAGCGTGCCAAAAAAACGAGGTGGGTAAGGATAGGGAGGGCATGCCTTATTAGTAGAGGGGACAGCCATGCGCGTGGAGAAGAGCAGGAGAGGCGAATGTTAGACGTGGGAGGAGCAGAACACGTCGTGGGGGGGATTTAGAGATGAGTGGGGTAGAGGAGGAGAAAAGGGACCCAGGCTTCCAGAAAAAGAGAGGAAAGCGGAGCAAGGAAGGTGGGGGGGACCTTAGTGGGGTGGGAGGAGTAAGAAAAGCCCACGTTAGAAGTGGGGTTGGAGCGAAGCAAAAGACCTTAGAAACGGAAGAAGTAGAGCAGGGATGGAAGATCCTAGAAGTGGGGGGCTGGGGCGCAGTGAGGGTGAAACTTTGAAATGGAAAGGCACGGCGCGGGGGAGAGGTGACCTTATTATAAGTGGGGAGGTAGGGGGGACTTCAGAAATGAGGAAGGAGCAGGGGTTCAGATCTAAAATCTGAGACAGGGAGCAGCTGTGAGGGCAATTGTTAGAAATGCCGAGAACGACAAACGATCAGTCAGGGAGGATCTTGTAAGTGGCAGGGAGCCGGCGGAGTAGACTTCTGAAATGAAAGAGGATTGTTTGCCTTTTTATTGTCGTAATAGTTTTTTTTTTTTTTTTTTTTTTTTTAACATATTGTGGCCACTAGACCCCTCTCAGGTATACAATTCGTAAATATCTTCTGCTGTATTCTGGGTTGGTTTTTTACTTTCTTGACGGTGTCCTTTGAAGCACAAGAATTTTTACTTTGAATGAAGTCCAGTTTGTTTTTTTCTTTTGTGGTTCATGATTTGGTATCATAGATAAGAAATTATGACGATTTACCTTTAGGTTTTCCTCTAAGAGTTTTCCAGGTTGGTCTTTTACATTTACATCTTTGACCCATTTTGAGTTGCTTTTTTGCAAATGGTTGAGCTAAGATCCAACTTCATTCTTTTGCATGTGGGTATCCAGGTCCTCTAACATCATTTGGTAAAAAAAAAAAAAAAAAAAAAAGACTATTGTTTCCTCTATTGGGTGGTCTTGGTAGAATTGCTTTCTTTTTTTTTTTTTTTAAATTTTTTTTAATGTTTATTTATTTTTGAGACTGAGACAGCATGTGAGCAGGGGAGGGGCAGAGAGAGACACAGAACCTGAAACAGGCTCCAGGCTCTGAGTTGTCCAAACAGAACCCGATGCGGGGCTAGAACCAATGAACTGTAAGATCATGACCTGAGCTGTAGTCAGCTTAACTGACTGAGCCACCCAGGAGCCCCTAGAATTGCTTTCTTGATTTCATATTTGGAAAAAAAATTTCATATTTGAATAGTTCATTGCTGGTGTATAGA